>NW_019525116.1:2246698-2295846 GCF_002814215.2 Seriola lalandi dorsalis
GGGGGTGGGGGGTGGGAGAGAAAAGCCGAACCAAGTGCTTTTGAATGGCTTCATTCTTAAGTGACACAGCAGCGATTTGATCGGGAGATGCAAAATCCATTCAAAAGAAGCATTGCCATAAAATTTAAAAGTGAGTCGTACATGGTGTTGTCTTTATCATTTTTTATTGTTATTCTTGTAAAAAAAAAAAAATCAAGCTGAGAAGACAGTTACACTATCAAAACCATGCTGTATTAGAAACCTGTCAATATGTATATGAATTATGAATACACTTAAAAAATGCTTCAAGTATGCTCCTCTTCTTATTTCTGAAACATATTTTTGTTACTTTTGTTGCACTGATAAAAACCACCTGTTTCAGTTTCATGACATTTTTCTATTTTTCTTTTTTGTTGCTAAAACCAAACTGCCTCCCTCTCTTCTTCTTTTTGTTTTCTTTTGCACGTTTTTATGGCACGTATGCACATAAGCTATCTCTCTCTGTTTCAATCACATACACACAAATGCACGCTTTCTCTCTCTATCCTTTCTTCTTCTTCGCTCTTCTCGTCTTTTCAGTTCGAGGGAGTGCATGACCCTATTTCTGACTTTCTCAGACTCCCCTGAGTCTAAAACCTGTTGTGCCAGGTCGAGGATCCTGTTGTTTCCCGTGTCAGTCCACGTCCAATTGCAGGTAATTAATGTGTGAATTCTTGAGTAATGGTCAAAAACAACGTTTTGTGTTGTCACATTGACTTTGATCACCAAAAATCTAAAGAGTTCATCTTTGTGTCCAAGTGAATGTTTGTGCAAAATTTGAAGAAATTCCCTCAAGTTGTTACTGAGATATCATGTTCGCAAGGCCAAAAAATGTGTTTTGTGAGGTCACAGTGACCTTTGACCACCAAAATGTAATCAGTTCGTCCTTGAATCCAAGTGAATATTTGTACCAAATTTGAGTAAATTCTGAGATAAGAGGAGAACGGGACACAGGCTGGAAACGTAAAGCCTCCGTCCACGGCTGTAACTGGTGCAGAGACATAAATAGGAAGTTAAAACCAAATTGTCTGATTTATCTCAAGTCAAAGTTTAAATATTTTTAAATATAAGTGTCATTAAGGGTGTAAATTTGTGCCTGAGGTTTTAGATTTAATGTATTTTGCTCCAATGTCTTAGGACAATGTTTCTCAACCAGGGGGAGGTGAAAACAGCTTAGTGTTACATCAATTAATCAAAAATCAAATTTACTATTTGATTTAAAAATGACACTGTACATACACATTGAATCAGCTGCAACATGGTAAATGTTAAGTGAAAATTAAAAAGTCTGCAGAAAGTTGTAACTTAACATTAGTTAAAAGGCTAAAAGTAGTGAGTTAACAAATAGCTAAAGTGCAAATGGTTGAAATAGTTGCATAAAGTAATCGATAAAAGTTTACAACAGCTTAAATCAATGAATAAACAGCAGATAGAAATTGATAAAATGTTGAAATAGCTATAAGCCATGGATAAATGCTTGAAATAGTTAGCATCAAGTCATAGATTAAAGGTTAAAGAAGCAAAGATTCATGAATAAACAACGGAAAGTAATTTATAAAATGTTGAAATAGCTGAAAGTAATCAAAAAGTGATCAATCAAAAGGTAATCATAGATAAAAATAGATCAAAAATAATATATAAATGACTGAAATAGCTAAAAGTAATGGAGAAATGGTTGAAAATGATGCCTAAAAGTAACATGTAAAGAGTGAAATACCTACATGCTTTGGAAAAATGGTAAAATATTTAAAAGTTATGCATAAAGAGATGAAATAGTTAAAAGTAAAGAATAAAAGGTTGAAACGTTGATCTCCTGTTGCGTCTCCAAGCGGCAACAGCACAATAACTGATCATCTGTTAATGGTCGTACAGGTGAACACGCAGAAGAGACTGGGAACAACTGGTTTTACGATATGATTTATGACACATGATCCTTTTCCGGCAACAACATCAAATCCTTTTCAGTCAAGTGATTAACAGTTGATTGCAGTAATTAAATAACCCGCTCTGACCCGCAGCGCCTCCTACAGTCAAACAGGTGTCACTGGAAATTCCACACGTATGGTGCTGCAAAGCCATATGGCCCAAGTAACTGTTTATCTGCCACATTTATTCACCCTCTCAAGGTCATGTCGATTTACACATCATCCACCGGAGTGCTGGGGAGGGGGGGGGGCAGATAAGAGGAGAGGAGATGAATGAAACAGATCAAAATAAGTCTAGGAATCAAAATGAAAACAGATGGAACAGAGTTGTCTGTTTTGGATTTATACTGATGGATTAAAGAGGAGAGAGTGTGTGTGTGTGTGTTGTGTGTGTTGTGTGTGTTGTGTGTGTGTGTTGTGTCTGACCACTGGGGTTGGATCATAAAGACTGACAGTCACTCTTCTCGCAGAGGTCAGTGTGACGGCCAAAATCCTCCATCACTCCTCCTCGCTATCTGATGAAGAGTGAAAAGGAGCGCAGACGGGTGGAGGAGCAGGGTCGGATGTTTCCTTCACCTTCCCTCGCTTACCTGATGAGAGGACGGAGGACAAAGTAAGACGTAAGAGAGTCTGGAGGAGGTGAGTGCTTTTTTCCCCTCCACCCCTTCTTTCAAATTTAATTCACTGCTTGACATCAAGTCCTCAGGCTTTTGGTTTGAGCTTGTGTCTCCTGCAGAGGTTCCACGGCGACAGCGATTTTCACCTATTTTCCTGTGATTTAACTGTCTGTCTTCTCACCAATTACCAGTAGTGAGCTGCTTTTTCTCTGCCACAGTCTCTTTATTCTTTGGATGTGATTAGTCATGTAAAACCGCTGGCTCCCCCGCACTTTCCCTTTCAAACATCTCACTAATCATCTCAGGCAATTGGGCAGAGCTGCCTCTCCTTGGAGACTAATAACACGCTGGTGATATTTTTAGTGACGCGCAAGAGTGGAGGGTGTACCTGAAGTCAAGTAGCCTAACAGAGAAAAACTTGAGCCACTCATTCACTTGTCAGACATTGTTTTTTTTTTTTGTTTTTTTTTGCGTGTTGTAGTTTGCACATTTGACCTTCTCTCCGTCTGTCCCTACTTTTCCTCCCCCAGTCCAAGCCCTCCTAAAAAAAAAACCCCGCACCTGCGTGATGGCGTTCCTGAAGCAGATGCGCTCCCCTCGCCTCTCCTTCATCCAGACGGTCGCGTCTCTCTTCCTGGGCGCAGTTTCCATCATGTCCTCCTACTGGTGCGTGGGTAAACAGAAGGTGCCCAAGCCGCTCTGTTCGCCCGCCAAGCACAGCAACTGCATCCCCGTCCCCGGCGTCTCCAACTCCTCCAGCATCGATTTCTCCTGGGAGACGGGCGACGACCGCTTCGTCTTTCCCACCTTTCACACGGGCCTGTTCTGGACATGCGAGGAGAACATCTACAAAGACGCATGGGGTGAGAGAGAGAGAGAGAGAGAGAGAGAGAGAGAGAGGAGGGAAACAGGTGGAAGTATATGAGACAGTTTTGAAATATTAACAACATTTTACTGATTTCTGTAGCGTTCAGATGGGCAATGAAAGAAATGTAAGAGAAAATAAAATTCCTCTGATGACTGAGGACGGTCAAAGGACGAAGTTGTTTAGTTTTTTTTTAAAAAGTAAAAGCACTAGACATGTCACCAGTGACCCCGGAGAGGATTAAGCAGATAGAGGAAATTTATAAATGAGAGAAAACTGGATTTTTTTACAAAAGAAAATCTAAACAGAAGCTCAGTAAAAGATGTGGCCACGGCCGCAGTGTACAATCAGTGTCATTGTAAGGGATTTCATGAGTGTGCCCCTGGACATATGTGATTATCAGGTTGTGTGTGTGTGTGTGTGTGTGTGTGTGTGTGTGTGTGTGTGTGTGTGTGTGTGTGTGTGGTAGAGGATATATTCAAGGTGAGATGAGGATCCACACACTGAAACAAATTGTATTGCATCTGTGGCACTAGTGCAACAGACGATGAAATAGGTCACAGGAGGGGAGAAAAATCCAAGGTGATGTTATGAATTGAGTTCTCAGGTGTGTTCATTTGGTGTGTGTAAATGTGTGTTTAAGGGAGGGACTGAGTTGAGTGTGTGTGTGTGTGTGTGTGTGTGTGTGTGTGTGTGTGTGTGTGTGTGTGTGTGTGTGTGTGTGTATGCGTTCAGCCCAAAGAGGATTATCATTTGTGTGTGTTCTGCTCGCTGAGATTTAGACTTCAACAGCATGACTCAATTATGGATTAGAAACCCAGAGAGAGAAAGAAAGGTTAATAGGATTCACAAACATCAGCCCGGGTGTTCACCGTCTCATTTGCAGCTGATTTGCGACTTGAGTTTGAGTGATACTGAAGTTCAGCCAAAAGTTACAACTGACTTATGTTGTCAGTTATATATAAACCAGTCAGCATGGTGTCTGATTGTTGGCAGAGGTGAAAACAAATGTGGAGGTGAACTTGCTCTAAGATCCGTAAATTTCCCTTTCATGATTTTATTTTGGAGATTTACATATATGGTTTAATATTTAATATAGATGCAGTAATAGTATACAAAATGCTTTTCCTTAAAGCAGCAATAATCAATATATTAACAATGAATCTACTTGTAGGTTATGTACCCACCCGCCATTACCCTCAGCTCTACCGAGCTTTTCTTTTTTGTGCATTTTCAGCTCATTGTTTTGGTTTTCTGCCCGGCAACTCTACTGTTTCAGTCCATTATCAATTCTTTTCTTTTCTCTTTTTTTTTAATGAAAAAGCTCTAAAAAACTCACTGCACACTAGCTGCTCATCACCAAACAGCAGACAGACAAAGTTAGCGACGAGCTAGCGCACCACCGAATATGAACATCGTAGAGAATTTAGCTGCTAAAGGGCTAAAGGGATATTTCCCTCGGGAGGTGGAGGAGACCAAAAACGGAGCTAAAAGGAGACTCAATATCGGACTTACATTCACCAGGAATACAAGTGAATGCTAATCATGTTTTGTATCTGCTGGATATGTGTAAACAGACAACTGAAAGCTACTGTTAGCTTCTTTTAGCTACTGTTAGCTTCTGTTAGCTACTGTTAGCTTCTGTTAGCTACATCAATTCGAAATATGTCAGATTTGTGCTCACAGCTTTTGTTCCTGCTTCCCCATGATGGCCCATAATTTTGTCCCTGCAGCTTCAATAGTCAGTCCTGTTTATGTTAATGACTGTTACACTGATGACTGTTGTGATATTATGATATTTTTTCTTGTATTTATTGTAAACTCCGTAGCGCAGTCATTTAAAGCATGTGAACAGTAGTCCATGCAGGTTGGTGAACATGTTCTCTGTATTACGTTTTCTATCTGTATTCTTACTCGCTTGTTTTGTCTGTCTGCATCTGTTTTTCTTAAGTGTGTTGAGCTTTTATGGCGAATGCCAAATACGATACCCTGATTATTGCAGCTGTCGTGTAAACACGTTGGTAAACAAGCCGCAAAGAAGCTTAACTGACAGCAGAAACTGGTTATTTGCTGTGTGTGTGTGTGTGTGTATTTTTTTTAATGCCATTGCTAGCAGTGGTGGAAAAATACTCATTTTGGGAGTGAAAACAAAATGCTGTCATGTGGAAAAGAATAAGTGAAAATGAAAACATTACCAGATACTGACAAAGTCTTATTTTGGTTTTTCCTGCAGACCCCACCCTTCCAGATTTATACCGAACAAATCTTATAATCTCCCATCAGGTCACTTAAGGCCGTGTAAACACTGTGCAAACTGTTACCTCAGTCTGGTTAGTCACGCAGTAATTTGATGAGATACAATATAGAGACACGGTGCTGCACTGTTACGTTCACAAATCACCAGCTGCAGGTTTTACTGAAAGCTCTCCAGTGCAAATAGTCCAATTTCCTGTAAGTATAAGGCTGATTTATTGTCAGTAACTACGTTGACGTTTCGTCTTTTGATTTCTAGAGGAGAAGTGTCGAGGCTTTCACACTTTGACTCCTGGATCTGAAAAAGGTAAATAGATTCAACACTTCCTTCCTGCATGGGGGGGGGGGGCGCTTTTATTCTTTGTTGTTTGAAATCCATGTCTTCATCTATCTCCTCCTCCCGCCGCAGCAATGATGTGGCTGTCACTGTCGCTGGAGATCATGTATGTAGGTCTGCTGTCAATCAGCTGCGTCCTGCTGTGTGTGCAGTTGTGTATCCGGGCCTGTTGCCCCTCCACGCAGCGCTGGGGTCAGCTGCTCAACGCTTTTGCTGCCGTCTTCACAGTCCTGGCAGGTACGGAAAACTTTTTACATATATACGTGAAGCGAAATGACAACATGGGATGGCCAGTATTACAAATGATCCCTCCCACCTTGTCTTCTCAGGTCTGCTTGGGATGGTGGGTCACATGATGTTCATGCAGGTGTTTCAGACCACTGTCTCAATGGGACCGGAGGATTTCAAACCTCACAGCTACGGCTACTCCTGGGCGTTCTAGTGAGTTCATTACACACACTGTAGACACAGATCTCACACACACACGGACAGATAGATAGATAGATAGATAGATAGATAGATAGATAGATAGATACTTTATTTATCTTAGGGAACGAACCCCCTGTTTCAGCCTCTCTCTGTCCCTCTGTGTCTCTCTGTCTTCAGTGTGGCCTGGTTTGCCTTCACCGTCTGCATGTCTGCCGGCGTCTCCACCCTCAACAACTACACCAAGAAGGTGCTGATGGTGGGACCCAGACGTGCCTCCGGCCTCAACGCCTGCAGCTTTAACTTCGTGGGGCTCCTGCCGCCGGCTCCTTACTACACGCCTCCGAACCCAGCCATCACCCTGGCCTGTCCGCCGTCCCCTCCCCGGATCTCCCACCTGTCTCCTTACTATGAGCCCCCGACTGCGAAGCCACCGTCCTCCGCCACTACTCCGAGGCTCACGCACTCCCACTCGCTTCCTCTCCCCCACTCGGACTCCTTCCCTCCTCCTCCCCCACATCCTGCGCCCGCGTCCCCGTTCCACCGCCTGTCCCTCCCCTCACCCTCCCCCTCCGTCTCCGTCCACATGACCCTGCCGGGACACCATGCGAACCGTTACGACCGCGAGGAGGACTACAGCCCACTCTGAACTTGCAGTTTGATGTTTGTCGTTGTCTCTCATGCGCTCTGAATTTACATTTACAGTCCAGTGACTCAATGAATGCAAGTAATTAGCGTTGATCATAATCACTCTCTTCTAATAAAGAAGGCCACGTCAAACACGGTGTTGTAAAGTGAACATGAGGCAGAAACAATTAATCATGTACAAAATTGATATGAAATAAATAAGAGGATAGAAGCCACTGGAATATTTGACCTCTACTGTTTAGTCCTGCTCATAACACACGGAGAAGAAAAACAAATCACACCTTCAGTAAGTTGAAAATCAAGTTTTAATGTAGTAAAAATCATTGTCATTGTCGTTGCCAAGTAACAGTAGCAAAAATAAAACAGCATTGGACATACGGAGCATCATGGGAAACAAAACATATTTACACATTATACCTCACACTTGAGGAGTCACATTGTGTTGAAACAGAGCTGACGTGATCGAGGGTATATGAAAGGTTGACGTGTTAGTGGTATATGACCTCATTCTCACCCAGGCAGGATATCTGATTTATGTAATATTGCAAGTTTCATACGTGAGTGTAACAAAGGCAGATCTCACAAGGTCATTACTCTGACGAGTTTGGAAAAAAAAACCCACCATTTTATGTCTCTTTATTAGTTTGATAGTTCCTCATGAAGCTGTTGTACTATAACACTTAAACCGGTTTGATGTTTTTCCTAATCACAAATAATTATAAAACAAACAGTGTTACACCACTGATTACACGCTTTATATCCTTGCGTAGTCTTATCATTAGATTACACACAAATCTATGACATGTGACTTTTAATTTCTTCCAACAGGCACAAATTTTCCAGGCACTTTGAAAACTGATGGCATCACGTTGTAGTTACACTCTTGTTTAATTAGTGGCACATTGCATGAAGTCAGACCAGAGCAGATAACAATACTAACAATATAATATCGAAAACACTATATACTAAAATCATAAACTCTCCCCTTTTTATCCAGCACTCATTTCCATATATAAATGTACATTACACAAAAAATAAAGACTACAGTTTTTACTCTTCAACCTGCTTTTGGTACAAGACAGAAACAGTGATGGAACTTAATTTATCAGACCATCTTTCTTCAGATAACTACAAAAATATTCTTAATTCTTAGATGTCCCCAAGAAATCAAGGCCAAACTCTGGTTTGAAAAATACACTCAAATACATCTGTGATTAACTGAGTTTGCCTGTTACTGCAGAAAGAACCAAAACTGGAACCAGACTCCATTAAACACCAGTATGTATTTGAGAGGATCAACAGGTCTGCTGTATCTGTCGCTGAATAAACATTAGCAGCTCAAATCTGACGTCCAACACAGGCAAATATAAACTCCACCTCACTGTAACTAAACCCAGATTTTTAGCTGAGAGAGCAGATCCAGCCGGAGGTGTTGGGCAGGTTGGAGCAAGCTCTAGTGTCCTTCTCACGCCGTCTTCTTGCGTAGCACAAAGTAAGTGATGGAGGAGATGAACGTGAGAGCGAAGGCGATCCAGGCCAGGATGAAGGAGTGACCGTACCAACCATTCTGCTCATCGATGTGGAAGCGGTCTGTGTAGATGGAGGCTGCAATCATGATGCACAGGCCTGGAGAGAGAGGGGAGAAACGTGGACATCAGTGGAGGGCAGGGAAGATGGAAGACATACAAGATGAAAGACACACACAATAAAACACTCACAGGCCAGGAACTGAAAGATGCCGGAGATGGTGAACCTCCGTCCTTTGTCGAGGGTGAAGAGCTGAGCCACAAACACAAAGATGCCCAGGATGGAGAATATACAAGCTAACACCGAGCTGGCCTGCACTGCCTGGAGGTAATCTGCAGGGGGAGCCAGAGAGAGAGCAACATGAGGTGTGTGTGCGCGTGTGTGTGTTTGTGTTTGTGTGCGTGTGTGGGCGTGTGTTGATCATATTGACACACCTAGGAAACACTGATTTTAAAACCTCCTGATTATGGTGCCATATAAAGACATACACTTCCTTTTGGTTTGGTTTTGAAGACTGAAAGTTGGACTATAACCGAAGCTTTACCCCCTCACTAGGCAAAGCTCAGATAAACACAATTCATTACTTTCAATTATTATAAATTATAATTCATCTCTTTTGTGTTATAAGGCAGCATCATTTTGAGCTTTGCAGGTTTGAATTTGCAATGCAAAATAAATCAAATGAATAATAATAATAATAATTTGGATAACTGTAAACTGTCCCCAGCTGATTTACATGTGCAGGTTCTGGGAGGACACCACAGTAAAACAAAACGTCTTGAAAAGATCTTTGTCACATCACTTTGAAGGTGCGTCACACAGCTCTCAAAACATGACTGATCATCAAAACTACAATCAGCCTCTGACTGCGAGTCAAATCAACACAGCTAGAGGAAAAAAAAAAAGGTGACGTCACCTATTTCCATGCACCAATCAAGATTTTGCAACGTTTGAATCGGGATCTGGTGACAGTTGGTGGATTGTTTGTTTAGCTGTCAATCAAATGTGATAAGACCACACCCACACAGCCCCGAGGACGCAGATTAGCTTTTAGCATTTTTGAGTATTAAACCCTTAATAAAGGATACCCAAAGATATTTTTATATTGCTTTGATTTTGGGGATTTTTGCATTAATTCCTTTATATGTTTTTAATGAATGGCAGATTTTTCAGCCACTGGTTTAGAATTATTTCTGTGTTGTGTGTTCATGCATGTTGTCCTCACTCTACGTCTCTGCAGGACAGGTCTTACCCTGTGGGTAGTGTGATCCTGAGGGGAGATCGGTGTAGTTCCACACTCCGTTCTGCAACACCCACCGGGCCCACACGTCAGTGGCGATAGTGTCAGTCATCCACCAGGCCTGAGGAGGGACAAGAGCATTTCAAATCATGTTGCAACTCTGGTGCAGCGGTTGCAAAAATAAAAAACAGCCCTTTTACACGCTAAAGGAAAACGGATGAGGCCAAAGAAACAAACAAGAAAAAGAGGAGGATTCAAAACAGGAGCAGTAGTAAACACAGCAGCAGAGTGTGTTCAGCCCGTGTCATGACGTGAAGCTGCAGGCGAAGGGACAACAATCATGATGGCTGTGTTATTCCACAATTCTCACTCCGGTATGTAACAGTCACTAAAACACAGGCAAGAATGTCACATATATACATGTACAGCGTGTCTGACTGACACCTCGCCTGCAGTTTACATGCACACAGTCAGGGTGACGGCACCGTGGGCGGCCCCATCTGTCGTCCAGGTATGTCAGATATGTGGCCCTGAGAAGAACAGTGGACCATTGACAGAGAAGGAATGAAGAAGGCCTGGAGTGATGAAAGCGAGGTGAGCAGCTGATCACTCATCGGTCTCGACTCTTTGCTTTCTGTCGGCTTCTCTTAGCGATGCACATAACTCTTCACCGCTGTCATTTTAATGCTCAAAATGGGGAGGAAGTCGGGGATTAGGCCGTGGCAAGTACGGCCCTGAGGCTGTAAACCTATGTAGCTGTGCATATGGCTTCGTGTGTGGGCGTGTGGAATGATGCGCTGTACAGGTATGTGCAGTTAAAACTCAGTCATACTTACATTGTCAATAGTAGCCACCAGGAGGAGGATGATGCAGAGGATGTGCAGGGCAAAGATGGCGGCGAGGAGGATCAGCATGATGACTGTGCTGGAGAGAGGGAGGCACAAAGGCAAAACTCGTTACACCGCTTTCCACCCTTATTATTATGCAAGATGAATATAACTGGAGAACTCATTCAACTTAAAGAAAAACCACACACGCACACACACACACACACACACACTGAAAAGAAAGAATCAAACGTGGGCTACAACAAAGGCTACACACTTCCTGCTCGGTTTCAGACAGGGAGCCATTAATGACAGCTCCAAGCACACACACACACACACACACACACACACACACACACACACACACACATATACGCACAAATCTTCATAAACACACTCAAAGCAAGGCCCAGACCTGGCACCCGCTCTGGGTGTGGCTTCACAACTTCTAATTACTTTGAGTTACAGCTAACGCACTCCCAGTGAAAAGCCTGGAAACAGACTGCCAGATAATCTTCATATCTCTATATGTGTGTTGCTGTATATTTGTGAAGACGGACGTCAGTGAACTAAATCATCCCTGGGTAAAAACATGTTGTTGGTATTGAGAGGGAGAGAGCATTAAGGAGGGAAGTTCATTGCAGGCAGATGAGTTTGGACTTGTCTTGTACTTCAACATTAAACCCGCCACTCCTTAAAATAACCGTAAAGAATACCTGCTGGCCCACGCCCAATTCCCCCTCGTTTCAATTACTACACACTATCACACGCTGCGTGAGATATGAATTAGATCAGAGATTTTTTGATCAGTATCTTCTCTTATTTGTATGTGAACTATCTGTGGCTGGTTCCAGTGTGGAGGCTGCCCCTGGGTGTGAACAGAGGAAGAGGCACATCTGGTATGTGCTGGTTCCCTCCACGGCGAAGGAGTGGTCAAGGGCTGGGTCCACACACACACACACACACACACACACACGCTTGCCAGCTCCCTCTCGCTCACACGCAACCGCGCTCATATACAGACATGGAGCGCCGAGGGCACACTGATACACGTGTGATCATGCCTTACACATGTCTTCAAGACGTGTTTCCCACCTTTCATCCGCCTCACACGGCTGCGGTGGAGTGAGAGATTGAGTTTGTAAATATTTGCTCTGTGTCATTTCTGCCTGACGTGCTGCGGCACAAATACAGACAAGTTGTCTTCTGACAGATGACCAAACTTTAATGAACAACTTCTGGATGGAAAAAAGAAATAAAAAGTGACTGCTCAGCAGTTGGACGCTTTAATTTAAAACATACTCGTTGAGTACTTTGATCAAATGTCTTTCAATAATCTCTCCTGAAAACACAAGATGTGTCAGCTGTTCCTGCCGGGGTTTTCTAGATCAGGCCTGGATGTGGCATATTTTCCATTACACAAAATAGAATACATGTGGCTGACGGTAGATTTGGAGAGAGCTAATGCAGTCCTGATGCCTTTTACACAGTTTAACTTTCAGACTAGTCACTTCAGTAAGCGAACAGCTGCAGGAACACATCTGGAAACCAGCCTCACCTGCCCAGTAATGAAGAACTTACTGTCATTCAGAAGCAAAGTTGCCTGTGGAGGTGAACAGGTATATTTGAGGTGAACACACACACACACACACACACACACACACACACACCCACACCTGCCTTTACTGTGTTTCTCATCATCATTTGTTTTTCTTATTTAAAAAGTAAAGTAAAGAAACCTGAAGCAGCTCCTGTCCTGACACCACTCCGTTCAGCAGCTTTAGAGAAGTGAGAAATACAGCGGGAATCAAAAAGCAGAAGAAGAATCTTTGACTTACCGTTTGGTGGCTGTCTGTCTCTACACGTTTAATTCCTCCTGCTCTCAGTGACACTAATTTCAGACTCAGAGTCTAAATGCACAAACACTAGAAAACTACCCGTCCGCCCACTTTCACCCCGCCCTCTTTTTAAATCCACACCCCAGACAAGAGTCTCTCTCTCTCTCTCTCTCTCTGTCTCTCTCTCTCTCTCTCTCTCTTTCTCGCTTGCTCACATCTCTGCCTCCTTTTCTGCCCCCCCCCCACACACACACACTTCCCACCCCACTCTTTTCTCCCAGTCCCACCCTCTCTTTCTTTCTGTCTACACACATGCAAAGGATCAAACCAGCCACTATTTCAACAACTTTTTTTTTTTTTGTGGGCAGGCGATAGATTTTCTCCATGTGTTTGGTGTCTCATGTCTTTGTCACTGAGCATGATGGTGGTGGTGTTTCTCTGTGGGAGTGCAGCTGATGACTCACTGGTGTTTGAGGGGGGAACTCCCACAACATTGGACATCATTGACAGTGATTTTACGCATGCTACCATGGCGACAGACTGCAGCCGGGGCCTAATCACAATCACGTCGTCACTGTTGAATATATATACAAACAGTCAAAACCTGGGCACATGAACACACACACACAACCGACAGGGTAGCATTTCTTCCTGATCAACACCCTCTGTGTTTTCCCGCTTTTGTTACAGAGGAAAGAGTCTCAGGATGAAGGAATGTTGTTGGTTGCAAGGGAAAAAGAGGTGGGGGCAAACGAGTGCAAGTCATGGCTTGAGTGAGAAAGAAGAAGAAAAAAAAGGAAGGGAATGAGAGCAGAGGGAGGAAGATTGGGGGGGAGACATGAAGGTAGTGAGAGAGGAATTTGGAAGTGGTGGCGGGGGGGTTTACTGGAGACATTTCACACTGCTGTGAGTTCATTAATTATTACTCGCTATCACTGTTTCATTGCTGGTGGTGATTGATGTGGTCTTAGTGGTTCCAGTGAGAAAAAGTAATCTGCCTTTGGAACAGAGTAGCGACATTATTTTACACTGAGGGAGAATCTTTCTAACTTTTCCTGCCAAATGTCACGTTACGTCATAAAAATTGCACGTTTGCTTGTGTGTCATAGAAGCTCATTGATTATAAAGCGGAAGAACGCCAGTGTCAGATCCTTCATCGCTAATTCTGGCTAATAATCCCAAAAATGTTCCTCTTACAGTTCGAGACAGAGGAAGACTGATTTAAAGTTGGAGAACTAGGAGCCTTTTTATTTGTTGTACACTTTCAGGAGAGGGCGTGGATACAGAAACTCCCAGCACAGCGTGGTAAACGCAAACAAAGGCAACTAGATTTTACACAAAGTTGTAGGTTTTTTTACGACGTGGCTTGATTTTAAAACTGTTCGACTGGTCAGCAGAGAACAACAATAATTATCCATTGTTTCTTGTTCAGCAGTGATTTATAAAAATAAATAACTGCACTAGACTTGCAGATGGAGCGTTTGAAATAGCTGAGGTACTGAAACAGCTGAACGTTGAAGTGGCAATTAAAGTTACTGACAGAAGGTTAAAAGGTCGTTAAAATAGAAGAGCAGAAAAAAGTGCAGATGAAGTGTAAAAGCACTAAATCACGTGTAATGACAGAAAACAGATGAAAACGTGTTAAAGAAATGAAAGAAGGGAAACATTTGATAAGGAAATGCTGAAAGCAGTTGTTACTTGAGGAGTAGGAGATGAAAGCAGCTGAAATGTCAATTAACATCTAACTATTAAAAGCAGTTGAATTGTCGGTTGAAGAGTAAAAGGTGCAAATGCAAATGTCAGTCTGTGTGTCAGGGCTAAAAGTAATTGAAATTTCAGTTTAAGTGAATGTTGAAACATCGGGCCTGACAGCGGTTAAAATGTCCGGTGAAGTGTCGGATCTAAAAGTACAAACGTGTCTATTGACATGCAATAGGCGAAAGCAGTTGAAGTGTCAGTGAAAATGAAAGTGTTGAAAGCACTTGAAATACCATTTAAAGTGTCAGATAGATAAATAAATAGATAGATAGATAGATAGATAGATAGATAGATAGATAGATAGATAGATAGATAGATAGATAGATAGATAGATAGACAGATAGAGCGATAGATAGATAGATAGATAGATAGATAGAAAGAGATAGAATAGATAGATAGAAATTCATGAGAGAAGGTTGAAAAGAGAATTGATTGATTGGTTTGAATGAAGTTTCTATGTGAATGTATGAATGAGTATGAAGGTCGAATAGGAGGCAACAAGTTTCTAAGATGAACAGAATTTTCAGAAGCTGAACATTTTGTCCTTTCTGTCAAAAAAAATCAAGTGTCAACGTCCTTAATGAGCTGAAAACGTTGAAGTTTGAATGGTGTTTCTAGGAAACAGTATGTAGAAAAGTATTTAGAGGAGGAGGAAGCAGAACAATAACAATAAATACCACAATATGAGTGTGCATCGCTGAAGGCAAGCAGACTAATAAAAACCTGGCACGGAAAGTCAGATATAAACAAGAAGATAGAGACGGACAAAAATACTCTGGGTGCGGACTGGGACACTGAGGTCGCTTGTTTGCTTCTGGTGAGTGTAAAAATATGCTGATGCACCAGCAGAAGTCTGAGTACCTGGTCAGTATCATGTCAGCCTGAGCCTCAGGTATGAGCCAGGAGGATAATAACAGGTTTCAGAAATACTTCACCTGCAAAATACAGTGACCACAAGAGGCAGCTGAGCCTGCTGGAGCTTATAGCGAGGCTACTTGTGAAGCTACATTCTGCTGTGTTTACATCAGGTCACACACACACACACACACACACACAGACAGACACAGAGAAACACAATCGCCTGGGATATTTTATCTTAGGAATGAAACCAAAGCACTTCTTCTTTGATGACAGTGAAGAACAATGCTGTGTGTCTCAATACGGTTGTCATGGAAAACAACTTTTTTTCACATGTAGACAGAGGGACTCGGGGCGCTGGAATGCTAAACATAGGCAGCACTTCAGTGTTTCACTAAACGATGCCTCTGCCATGGTAACACTTCAGGTTTCCTGCACCTTTTGTACATCACTCATTTCCATGACAACACTATCAAACTCCATGGAAGCCACAGTAAATACACAACAGGAAGGGTGACATAATGTTCATCCGTTTATGTTCAGCAAATTTCAGTCACCACACCTCGATTGCACTACTCAGTGTCCTGAGTGTCCCACCCAAATCCCCATGGGAAAGAATGTCAGGCCACTGAGCTTCTGCAAGTCAGGTTTGGAGTTACAGTTGTGTAATCTCCCCTCGAAAATCTACACTGCAAATCTATCACCAACACAACTAACACACCTCCATCCAACTCCCTCCATGTGTGTGAGGAAGGTGGATGTGCTCGTACGCACACTTTGACTTGAGATTTCAAAAGAATAACAATGGAGTATAGGAAAACACAAGAGAGACATATTGAGAATAAGACAGAGGGGAGAATGGAGAATGTGGTTGGACCTGATTCTATTCTGGGCGTGTCGACCCCACCTTGCAATGTGAGGTAAGCCACGGTTTGTACTGTACCATTCAGTGTGATACGGCACTCCTTCCATAGCACAGCTATACAGAGTGCACTAAGAGTCAGTGAGTGAAACCAGTGTGCACGCTTGTGGAGCCAAAACTACATCAGTTATGCAAGAATCAAACCCTTTTTCAGCCCTTGGTATATTTTCGAGAGAGGAAATACTATGAGTCATGCATCAGTCAGTCAGATATCATTTTTCAGAGTAAGAATTTGACCATGCCACGGTCTACCGCTGCATGTAGCAGGAAGGGGGGGGGGGGCGAAGAGCTGAGCCAAAACACGTTTATTAGATCCAAACACAAGTCAACAAATCACATGCCTGTGTAGACACTGAAGAAGACCAATAGGGTGGCTTGCTCAACAAACAGCCCTTTGTCGTGCTGCCATTGCTGATCAGCACTGGAAAAACCAGAGTCATAAAGGATCACTGAAACAGTTGTGATATTGTGTGAGATGCCATGTGTTGTGTGTGCATAAGTATTAATGATGATTCCTTGAAACGTTTTCTCAGGCTTGGCCGGATCGAGGTGGTTCTATTGGTTCCAGTGCGAGCTTTACTGTTCACTGTGGGATCATTAAAGAGTCGAATGCAGCAACTGAATCTGCTACTTGAAAATCGCTTGAATACACAGAACTGAAGGACTTTACACTTTGACATTTTACATTGTGGAAACTGAGTTATGGCCTTTTCCAACGTCTTAAACGAGCGCTCCCCTGTCTCAGATTACTTGTTGCATCTTCTGTATTAAAGCCGTGGCTCTGGGTCTTGCGTTCCTAATTACTGCTGGTTTGTTTGTTAAGTTGGCAACGTCAGACATGAATCTCTCTGACACACACTGAAAAAGAGCATCAGCTAAATGCTAAAAATATAAACTTGATGTAAATAGACTAACAAGGCAGGACAGATTGCTATTTTTGGGTTGAGCAATGACAAAATCTCTTAATTAAGGTGTTTGCGAGGAGTCTAAGTGAGGGAGTATTTCAACAGGACTGTGTGAGACAAAGCCGGCAGAGCGGTGCCTACATGCCAAGGGAGCGAGCCTGACTACAGCCAAGTCACTGCTGCTTTACACAATAGGAAAGCTCCCCGTCTGTTGATGACTGTCTCCCTCCGCTCATTCTTTCTCTGGCTTACACAATGTTGCACCCTGCCCTGAGATTTCTAAACTCCTACAACAAAACCAGCCTGAGCGTATACAGTATTTACAGGATTTTCAGGGGTAACTTCAAGACCTTTTGAATGTGACTGTTCTTTTGAGTGAGGCAGAGCAAACAAAAGGGTCTGATGTCAGTGGTTTTAGTGTTGAAACACTCTTCTCACCACAGGCTGTTGACTAATTGGAAAAGTTGACCATCGCCCACCTCCTTGCTGCCAGTGTCACCAGGCTGGTTTTGATGATAAGCTACTGCACAGGCATGTCAGGAGTGAGGAGGAGTGAAACACACACACATGAACTCACACTCTTATGTATATCTACACATCCTCATGTATTTCCAAAAGTGGCCCCAGTTTCTGTTAGTAGAGACGAATAAACACAATCACATGTTCATACACTCTGCATATTCATCAACCTCTAAGGGAGTGACACATTTTCACACAGACACTGGAGGAAAAAACACACACACACACACACACACACACACACACACACATAGACAGACCTTCCTCCCCAGATGATCATCAGTTTCATTTTCCAGGAATGGTCATCTCCCCAGTGCGTGTCCATGTTGTGGCCTTCTGCTCCACAGTAACTTGTTAATTGAAGGCAACCACAGCCTCATTTCATCAATGAATTGAAGGGCGTCTCTCTTTTTGGCATGTGGATGTACGAGCAGCTCGATTTTGCCATGCTGCCCAAAATCCTAGGTTCAATTTAGCATCAATTGTGACCCAGAGTCTTTTGGTATGTATTGATAATCATGTTTTACAATTACCCATCACATTCGAAATGTCGAAACGGTGTTCCACAGGGTTCAATACTTGGCCTCTTGTTTTTATAGTTTTTCTACGACAACGCAGTGTAATGTTCATTGCTACCTGGATGACACACAACTGTACATATACACACGTTACGATGACAATCCTGTATAACATTTTAAGTTTTTGCTTAATCTTTAATTAATCCTTAATTTCATTTTATTTAATCTTAGTTTAAATTTTATTTAATACTATTATACCCAGTTTTATTGTTTTTTATGTTTTGTTTGCGTGCTTATAAATGCAATTCAATGTTAAGGACTTTGAGCCAAATTTTATGTATGAAAAGTGCTAAAGAAAAAGTAACTTTATTATCATTATTTTCATTATTGATAATAATAAACAATTTTCTGCTCCTTAAAGATCTGTTTACTGCGAATATTTTCTTTCATACTCTGTATATTTGGGTAAAATGTGTTTATGTGCAGGCCAACCACTCATGTGGGAGACAGGCAGACTCAGATAAACTCTGAGTGAAGTTTGCATGTGCCCTGTTGGCTGCCTGCCTGTGGTCTGACTGAAAATCAGACAGAAACAGCGTCAGGAGTCTGTGAGGAACCAGACAGCGTCCAGTGGGGCGAAGGTCATGTGTGTCAGTTGTGGTGCCCTAGCCACCGTTTACATTCAATAAAAAAAAAAAAATTCCTCATATTTAGTGGAGCCGACCCGTTTCCATGGTTACAGGCCAGGGGTTTTCATTCTTGATTCACTTCCTCACCCTGAGCGCTCTTTTTGTAGACCTCACTCGTTTTTGTAACCCCCCCCTCCCCTCGTGCTGACATTACTACATTTAACTACAGTTTTTCTTCACGTGATTTTTTTCTCCTCTTTGGGAACATTTCTGCTCCTCCTGTTTCCTGCTCAGTGCCACCCCTGCGTTTACGCCGCCCCCACAAGGCCTTGCTCTCTCAATGAAATCCAGACATGCACACTGTACTCGCGCTCAGAGTCTAAAGAAAACAACTCCTGGCTGTAGCTAGGCAACTCCAAATATGAGTCATCCCACTGCCGCGCCCATCATCAACTGATCAACCACCCCAATCCTCCACGCACACACGCACACACACACACACGCACAGCTTCAGATCCTCTTTATGAAGTGTACTTGTTTGAATCATTCAAACTGTGCAGCCATGGTGGTTCAAACTGAGTGGATGTGTGGTTCATCTGATTCTTCTGCCCTCTTCTAACCTACAAGCAGAACATTCCTCATGAGTCACCCACTGGGAGAAAATTACCTCAGTTGATAACATTATGGCCACAATGTGATGACTGATCACAGCTTGGCAGAGCCACTTATTGACTCTTGTTTCTTGGCTGATTACACAGTAGTTCACAGACCATAACACCAAGTCACGGCGTTTTTTCATTAAAAGACAGAGCATCAATAGTTTGTTAAACCCGTACTTGATACATTTATGTTTTACGATCAGGCCAGATGGCTCTGTTGGGAGGAACACTGGATATAGAAATTTCATTTCAATAAAGTACGAAAAAAAAACCCCGAAATGATGAAATGCAAATGAATGTAAATGATATTCAGGAGTGAATTAATCTTCCTACGTGACTTTCTGTATGACTTCTTTCTGTCAGTCAGATGATACAGTAGGTTCAGTTTGACTTTTTGCTTTTTTTTTTGGCCCTTTTTCTAAATTATTTAGAAAGAGGGCAAAGGTCAGATGTCATGAGATCTTTTAGAAAGGTAGAGCCACATATGCATTAGAAATGTATGGTTAAATGTCTTTTTATAAAAGAATAATTCACCTACACAATAGTATAAAACAGATGGAAAATAAGTTTTTTATTTTTTTTATTTTCAAGATAAGAAATTACTGTATTCTGAAAAATAAACCCCTTTTGACTCAGTGCTTAGATAGATAGATAGATAGATAGATAGATAGATAGATAGATAGATAGATAGATAGATAATTGCAAAAATGCATGTGGTCATGAAAACAATACTCAATACAATTGTTGAGTTAGTCCAATGCAGTGCTGCTCTCTAGTGGAGAGAAGAGTAATTTGTGATAAAGATTATTAATAATTGATCTAAAGAGTGGATTTGTTTGCAAATTACAATTAAAAAAAAACCCCAGAAACAATTAAAATAAGCGTGTATTGCATGAGAGATATCAGTTACTCCTAATTACCTAATTATCTATTTGCTTTACGGGGTTGGAGACCCCGTGCCTTCATTAACAGCAAAAAAATGTATTTATTACCTTGTTTTATGAGAATTACTTTACTAGAGAGAGAGAGAGAGAGAGAGAGAGAGAGAGAGAGCTTTAACACCTCTTTTCCTAAACCAGCCACCTACAGAGCACGTGACACCATGGCTAATTAGTGAACAGGTGTGTTGTTAGGAAGTCTACTAAAACCGCTGCTGCTGGTCACTCGGTCCCAGTGTTTTGGTGCACAAACAAAAACGTACAGGAAATGCATTTAAAACAAAAAGGACACTGCGTCGGTGTCCTGCTCCTCTACACCATCACAACAATAAGTTCACCGTCAGTGGGCCGGCGCGAGCCTCCTCATACCCCACAACCCAGCTCTCATTTGGATCTGTATAATGTCAGGAACCGCGATTTAACGACGGCAAGCCCGAGCTATGCCCCCGGCCCAGAGGGCAGAGAGCGGCAGCACCAAGTCTTTGCCCACCTCGGAAACCCGGACCGAGCACACACAGCCGAAACCTCCGGAGGGAAACCTGAACAGAAAATGGCGTCTTCTTCAAGTGGCCAAAGATTCAAAAACCACCAGAAACTGAAGCAAACTGAGGAAGACTGGCTTGACTTTTCCAATGAAGACTGCAGCGAAGGAAAAGTTGAGCATATAATTAAAGGAAATTTTTACATTATTGGTCAACTTAAAGCAAACATCCCTAACCTGGGCTACCAATCAGATTCTGCTGTTTCAGGTAAGCTAATTGGCCTTTCCTCATAGGGTCCTGTGTCTGACATTTGTTAGTGTTTAGTTTCATATTTAGTTGTTAATTAGCATAATAATGTACATTTAGCAGTGCTGTATTCTGGACTCTGGTGTGTGAATTTAGGCAAAAAAATCTTGATGATCCCATCCAGACATGTTTTCAGACTTCAAAATTTGTGTTTGTTTTTATTTTCCATTAAAAAAAAATCACTTAAATAGGTAACTAGAGGATTCAAGTTTAGTACATAGACATTTGCAACCTTCAGCAGATAAATAATAACAGTGATGCTGTGCCAGACATGGCACAGTAAAGGTCAAACAGTCAAGTAAAGTAAAAATATGCAAAACACTTTTTTAGTGAAGGGGGACTTTAGTAAACATAATAAAATATCATCCTTTTATTTGGCTGTTTAGACAGAGTTAAAATATGTTAAAATGCTTTATTGTAATGCAGCTACACACTGTTACCTACTAGAGGTCACATTTTTTTTAATATGTAGTAAATCCTAAACGGATATGAATAAAGTAAAGTATTTAAGAAAGAAATCTTGTTCTCTTAAAAACCCCATTTATAAAAAAACAAAAAACATGTCAGGGGAAAAGACACTTGTTCTGTGAACTCGGAGGTGGTTTGTTTTTGTTTACCAGTCCAGGCTCAGGGAGGCCAGGGGAGGAGCAGAGGTCAGCGGCTCAGGGGCTCGGAGGAGAGCTGGCAGAAGCTTCAGCCTGTGGTGGAGTGTGGAGACGATGCCATGACCCTCGTTGTCAGGAGGAGACGAGCTGTACATCTACTGCTGGATCGAGGTGAGGCCACAGCTTCTCCATCTGCAAACACTCTATCAGCTCTGTCTGGGTTAGTGACATTGGTATCCATAGCTTAAATGTGAAGTGAAATTAAGGTTTTGTTTTGGTTTCTATTTGTGTCTCAGGGAATGAGTCATCTGTGGCCCTGTCCCAGCTGCCACCTCATTGTGGTTACTCTGTTCAAACCACATGGCGAGACCTCAGTCTGATGGCTCACTACGATGCCTGCCATGTCGCACAGGAGGTAGGGGGATCCAAACTGTATAAACCAGTCAGATTCCAGTACACACACATTATTAATCACTGCTGACTTTTACCAAATAGCCAGTTCTGCCTCAGGACCTCAACACACTCCGAGCATCAAAGATCCCGTCGTTGGAAACAGTTATATATGTGAACAAGACGGGTCACGTCTGCGCCCTGATGGGGAAACTTCCAGCCTTCATTTTTTGGCCTGATGTCAAACCAGAGGCGGCCCTGACTGGCTCCGGTGCCCCAGCGATGCAGCCGAGTGCCTGCATTTTCATTTTGCCCTGATCCCTAACAGAGACTGCTGATTTTGATTGATGGAAAATCTGGAGAAATGTTGTTTACTTCTCATTTCTTAACCATAGCTCAGAGTTAAGAAGAATTATGCACTTCGTACACTCTTACGTCATCAAGATGGTTCATTATTTTACGAGAAAAGCTTCTTCCTTGAACATAGAGATGTCTTCTCTAATATAAAAGTAAAAACGTGTGTGTGTTCAGGATGACAGCTACGTGTTGCCTCTGCTGTGGAGGGGGACTCCAGTCGAGATGTCCTGTCCAGTCTCTCAGACACAGCCTCACGCCACGGGCCTGCCCTCCCTGTGCTGCTTGCCGTATGGTATGACCGTCACAGTGCAGGGACCGGCTGCTGCAGAGGAGCTGAGCATAAATGGTAAACACCCAAAACTTAATTTAAACTCTTCTTTTTATTGGCCTTCAGCTCACTCTAATTACTTTTTTTTTTTTAAACTTTTCTTTCCTGACTTTAAAATAAACACAACGGTCGTTTTTTCTTTCTCCCTTGTCACTTCAGTGAGAGGAGAGTGGAGCCCTTTGGTGGTGTTAGCTGAGCAGTGTGGCTACGTCCTGGACACACGAGGTGCAGAGACTGTAATCACTGCTCCGTACCTTACATGTGGCATCACAGTGAAGGTGAGGTGAATTTCAGAAAATGTATCGTAGGTGGATACAGATTGTGCTTCTCAGTATGTGAACGTTTTTGGGTTTTTTTTTTTAATGGAAACATTTGAGGGAATTTCAATTTAATGTAATACACTGAAGGACTTTAAGTCAATACATTTCCACTAGAAAACGGAATCAAAATATCTTCAAGAATCAAAATGATCACCTGTCATCAACTATTAATGAAATGTTATAAATTAAATAAACTAATTCACCAATCATCACCAAAATCACCTGAAAATACTTTGTGAGTTAAATAGAAATTTTTATATATAAAACAAGAGATTTTATCATTTTAACCACTAAATGCCCTCAAACATTTACAGAAATGTCCTAGTACATCCCTGAATCTTCACCTCGACTGGTGAATATGGACGTAGTTAACCTCCTTGCACAATATTCATAACTGAATAAATCCTTGAATGTTTACAACATTTCTAAATATTGAGTTCACACAGAGTTCAGACATCTACTGTGAAGTCTAAACAGAATTACATCTGTTAAATTTCTAAAAAAATATATAATTTCCCCCCCCCCAGGATGGAAAATTCACACTTTCTCTTCAAATCGGAGAAAAAAGCTTCACACTGTCCTGTCCTGTCTCTCCCGCTGAAGAACTGCCGCTAACCGGTCAGCCTCTTGTCAGCGTCCCTCATCATCTGAGCAGGGGGCTGACGAAACCGCTACCAGAAACCCTGCAGCCTTTTCCGTGGGCCCCGCCTTTCTACCTGGCCCCGCTTTACTATCCTCACCCCACATATCATCATAAGAACCTGAGACCTGATGTTCACGATGCACATAACCCTCCCACTCCCTCATCTTCAACTCCTGACCCTGCGTTTGTTCCGCAGCCTCTCCCTCCTGCTGATTCCCAGCCCGACTATCAGGAATACGACTCCCACCAGATTCCTGTCGGGGAGTCCTATGAACAGTTGGCTGCACACGGTTCTCTGTCGTCTGCGGATGAAATGGAAGATTCGGGACGGCTGTATCAAGATCTACAGCGCAAACAAGGACCTCCTGTCTCGGGTGTCTCTGAGAAGCACGGCGCTGCACGTTCTCCCTGCTCGGCTACTCCAGGTCGAGTTGAAGCGCCTTCTCTCGGGCCTCCCGGCTACGCCTTCAATCCGTACTACCACTACTACCATCACCCCAAGATCCCTCTTCCTGGCCCTGACCCTGATCCAGGTCCTGGGGTTCCTGAAGAACTCTCTTCAACTAATTCTCACACCCGTGAATTTCCTCTGTTGCCCCCCAACGTCCAGCAGTCTGAGGCCGACTCAGGCCAGGTCCCTCAGCCTACGCCTGACGCTGCCTCTCATCCTTACATCCCTCCTGCGCCTCATGCACATTATCCACAGTCTTATCCGTACCACCACCACCACTACTACTATCACTTCCCGCATATTGCAAGAGGCGAGGCTCAAAGATTGGCTCCTCTACACACACACAACACGGCTGCAGAAACAAATTTGCCTGATGATCACCCACTTTCTCGCTCATCAGTGCTTCCAGTTCATGACGACTACAGTGTGAATCCCGACGTAGATCAGCCAAACGCAGAAGAAACGGTTGATATTGAAAACTACAGTGCAGATCGGATCAAAAATCAGCTGTCGTCTGAAGCTGATGATGTAAACCCAGAACTGGAAGACAAAAAGAGAAGCTCTACACCTGCGTCTCCTGCAGTCCAACCTCGCCTCCCACCCTATTACTCCCCTGAACCACACCCCGTTGCAGCACCTCCTCCTGAACAACCCTCCTCGCCCGCTCAATCCAACCGTAATCCCCCTCCTCACCCACACAACTACCACCCTCACTATCACCTCTATCAGAGGTATTATGCACCTGAAAGTTTACAGAGTAGAGCTTCAGACCCTCCGCTCCAATCTTCTTCCTCTTCAGTGCAGCATCCATCCGGTAGCAAACATCAAACCACTGCTTCGCCCACAGAATTGACGTATGATGTTCAAAATGGCCGCCTACATCCTTACTACTATTACTACTATTACCACCTCTACCAGCCAAAAGACCCCAAAGACGACGGGGACCTTCATCCTGCGGACGCCACGGGCTCTGAAAAAGAATCTTCAAAATCTGAATCTCAGCTTCCCTCGGACTCTGACGGCGGCAGGATGGATTTACTGGTTCATGCTCCTGAGGCGGGACATCCCAGCATCCCTTGGCCACAGCACAGTCCTTTCCCCAGCCTCTACTCCCATTATATGAATCAGCAACATCCACGTCATCCTGGTGGAGGAGAAGCAGAAGAGAGGCCGGGTAATGAAACAAGAGGTAAGGTGTTTTTGTTCAGTTATGTTCATCTTTCCGGGTTAGTTGACGTGTCCTCTGTGCTGCACACAGATGTGTAGAGATGGTGTCTTGACCTCAGATCACCACAGGGGGGCAGACGGTTGTTCAGAAGGTCTGGTGTCTGGCTCCAGCTGTAACCTGACACCTGTACAGCATTCATTCTGACTCATTCTGACATAAATTCAGCCATCCTCTGTTTACTGTTGAAAGTATAACTAGCTCTCCTCTCGTTGTTTATTCTCCTTTTTTTACACGTAGATCGCCTAAAGGCCGACACACACACGCCCTCTGCCTCGCCCTGTTCATACCCTGTGAAGGGTGAGTCTCTCAGAGCAGAAACCTTGTGGAGACACGTCCACCTGAAATTAAATAATGATAAAGAAAATACTCGTGTGTGTGTGTGTGTGTGTGTGTGTCTCCCAACAGACTGTACAGTGGGACAGCATTTTGTCTTTGCGATGCCTGACTCCGTGGTGGAGCCCACAGTGGCCCCTCTTGCTCATCCCTCTGAGAGCAGTAATGTATCCTGCGCTCTGCAGAGGCTGACCTCTGACCCTGACGTCTACATCGTGCCCCTGGACGGCTGCGGAGTAAACAAACATGTAAGGCGCACCTCTGTGGTTGCAGTGATGCTGTCCACAAAGCTCTGTCTTTTGACTGTAATGTCGTGTCCTTGTTAGGTGTTTGGTGAGACAGTGGTTCATCTTTTGGAAGTCCAAGGTTTCCACTCTCTTCAACAACACCACGACTCTGCGCAGGAGTTCTCTCCTGTCAGGTATGTGACCTCTGTTGGCAGGTATTTATTCAACAGATATGTTTCCCGTCAGTGTTTTTATTTCAGAGGGAGGTCGGAAATCTCATTTGGCTTTGACGTCAAACATTTGCAATGCAAACGCCTTGTGCGGCTGAAGTTTGTTCTGTCATCCTTCCCTTTGGAATAATGACAGAACCTTTGATCCGCCCTCAGCCGTTTGAAAGTGGATTTATTTTTTTTGTTTTGTTTTTAATTTATTTATTTTTAACTATAGGCCTACCGATCACTGTGAGTGGCTTCTACTGACATTCTCTCTGTGTGGTGGAAATTATTTCTGCTCTTTATTCCATTGTTTTATATCAAATTTGTTCTTTTATCTCACCCACAATGCACTGGGCTTAAAACCAAAGAATCCACAGGGGTCCATGAGGGACAGCAGTCTGGTTGTGCATTAAACACATTTGTCATGAAATTTTTTTATCTGATCAGTTAAGATGCACAAATTGAATAAGAAACAATATTTACAAATTTACTCGTCTTTTCACTTTCTCATTAAGCTTTCTAACGCCCGGAGATCGAGCTCATACACTGACCCTGAAGATCACAACGGGATTATTTGACCTTCATTTCCTGTAATTAGACATAAACCAAAACACAAAATAGGAGGAAAAATATAGATTATCCATCCCTTTAACTTCCACTGATACAAGACACTTTGACAGGTATTCACATATACTTACATATACATTCACAAATGTTCAGAAATCACATCTCACACACACGCGCACACACACACTTGCACTAACAGATATACCATGAGCGTTATAAAACAGCTCTCTGCATACGCTGTGTCTTTTTGATTTGTTTCTATGGACCAACATCTTCTGTGTTGATCCCCAGGCTGATGGTGGAGTGTAGTTCCTCCCCAGGTGCTCCGGGTGAAGCGAGGCTCCATGTGATGGATCAGCCTCCACCTCCCATTCATTCTACACCAGCCACCATCACTGTGCAACTGAGAATTGCAACAGGTGAACACTTTTCTTTCCGGTAATCTCATTAAATGAACTTGCACGTCGTACCTCCTTTGACGGTTTAATGTGGCGTTTACAATCAGTGAAGCAGATCTTCTTCTTTCCTCGTAGACGAGTCCTTCACCAGCTACCACCCTGAGGCTCACCTGCCTCTCAGTCTCATGCGAGGCAGACCCCTTTATCTTGAAGCGAGACTGCTGGACCCCCCCCCAGGGCCGGACCTGGTGCTGCTGGTTCACTCCTGCCTGGCTTACACTCACGCTCCGTACACCGGCTGGATGTCCATTTACAATCGGTATGTTTATACACAGAACATGGAAAATAAATACAATTAATTTAGATTAATTGTTTAAAACGTCCCCAGTCTTTGGTGTCTGTGTTTGGACTAACCAGGATCAGAACTTTTCTCCTGGTGTTTTCAAAGGATTATGTGAAATGCTTCTGCGGCTCTCGACTGTTGTTAAGTCACTTGTGCTGATTTCCCCCCTGAATGTTCCTTTATTGTCACAAAGCTCGAGAGTTTAAGAACAACCAGCTATTTTATCTTTTTTGGCTGATTAAACATGTAAGACAAGAATGCTTTGCACTGTTGGCTTAGTGTGTTATTACACTACACGCTGGTCTTTATCCACACAGTAGATTTATTATGCGACTGTTTGAATCCCTCGCGCAGCTGCAGGAGTCAACAGGCCGTGTCGGTATATTATAATCTGTTCTCCTTCATATGCCAGTATATTTTTTTTTATTGAATTTAGATGAAATCCGAGCAGCTGCCTGCGAGTTAGGGAGAGGATTATTACCCTTCTAATAACAGACCTAATCCCAGGATCACACCACACAGTATCACAGTGATGATGGCATGATTTGGCAGATGCTGGGTGACAGATCAGGGGTGTTGAATCCAGCATGGCGACTTTGTTCCATTTCCTGTAGTGACTGATAACGCTGCATCTACAAACAAACACCTCAAGGCTTTTGATGGAAAGACCAGAACGTTATTCTTTATTTTTGCCACTGATTTCTGCTACTTCATGCTTTGTGAACAACAATACAAGTGAACTTCACACAAATTTAGGCATTGTTGAGTCCAGATCCATATATAACCAAACAGGACTCGCGCATTCGTTTGATGAAGTATGCAGGACAACAGATAAAGTCCAACACGTCTAATCTATTAAAAGTATAGTCAAGCATATAAGTTTGAGATTGCTTACAGAGCTCTGGACTCACCTGCTCTCGTCTCGCCGGTTTAAGCAGCATGCAGTACTTTCTTGTTTCAGACATTCATTCTTATACACACAGTCTCTGTGTAACAGGGTCACGCCGCCTCTTCTCTCCTCACACCACTCTGACCTGAACCTGTTATCTAAACATGTCATACTTGTACTTTCTTGTCTGTCCCTGTACATCATTCTGCAATCTCAAACGGCAAACAGGGTCACAATGTTCATAAACAATCATAATCATCAGTTCAAGGCTGATTTGCCTTTTTAATCATACAATGCATACAGTAGTAAACATAACATATCCCTTCAGCATGGAGAAGATTTAATTCTTACTTCAATAACCTATCTAATTAGCAGATGACCATTAAAGTGACAGGGCACATGCATGTTCATGGATTTTTAAAATATCTCATGGCCTGATCTCTAGAGCCACCCTCAAGACAAACTTAACATTTGTAAAACTTTGCACTCTTTACATTTAATTTTTGGTTGGTGTAAGCAACCTAACAGTCCTGTCACTGCTGTGTGTTGTTCAGCTTCAGCAGTTACGGTGATTCACAGCTGCTTTCTTCCCCCCACACCATCTGGAGGATCATAATCTCCGGCTTCCTGTCCCTGCCCTCAGACAGTTCCTCTTACATGGAGGATCCAGAGGTACCGCCCACTTAACAAACTCCCACAAGTAAACACTGACTGTATTCATGTCTATGAAGTGTCTGATAATGTGCTATTTTTAAGGTTAGGCCTCTTAAAGATGAGTAAACTAAAATACAGTAAAGTGTAGACTAAGATTACTGTAATTACATTTAAATGTGTTTCCTGTTTTCTATTTTTACCCCCCCAGATCTACTTTTTGTGCTTGACAGAAGTGTGCTCTGCTGCAGGTGGTGACTGCACTGTCGGCTGGAGCAACAGTAAGTAGCTACTAGTAACAAGGTTCTTATAAATATATTCATTATAATTTGGACGTGTAGGTTTGAGGAAGTGGTTTTTTAGAACACTTCCATTTTTTTCCACTTGTTACTCAACTTTATGGTGTGTAATCTCTGAGTGTCCTCTCAGAGTAAAATGTAGAACTAATAAATAATGATGTAAACTAACACAACTAAATTTTGTCCAAATCTGTGACTCATCCAGTAGTGGAAAAGAGTTTGTGGGAACTTCTGCATTAGTGTTAGGTTGAACTATTGCACCAGCTCCATGGGGTTAAAGTCTGGAGACTGTGTCTGCTCTTCCATCATCTCATATTTTTTTTTCCTTCTAATGTTTTGCCTCATTATCTTGCTGTAGGATGAACCCGACCAACCAGTCTGCCTTCCTTTTGTGACCTGTCTTTTTGTGATGGCAATACAGTATTGTTCTAATAATGCATCAAGAGGTTGTAGTAACAGTTTGTTCCGACACTGCCTTTGTACAGACATCAACAAAAGTTACCTAACCCTCGTACCATTAAAGGTTATTCACTTAAACTGTTTAAAAACTATAAACTACAAAAATGGGTGTGTTCTAAAGTGTGTGTGTGTGTGTGTGTGTGTGTGTGTGTGTGTGTGTGGCCACCCTGACAACTCAACAATTGCTGCACAGATGCATTCGTTTGAAATACATAAACTATATTACGACCACATAATTTTCATTCCCATTATCCAATTAAGTCGTTAGACTTCACTTTGCATTCCAAGAAACCAGAGCTTTAATAGCAGGGCACGGCTAAAAGCCACAGCCGCAGATGATGCTACATCAGAATCAAACGGGGTGAAATCATGACAACCTGTTGGTAAAATGTGTATTCTCAGAGATATCAGTGTTGAGGACACATACGTCACATACAGTAACTTATTTTTGTTTTCCTCACAGGTCCCAACGGTGATGTGTGAGCAACGAAATAAACACACTTTTACAAAACTGCACATTTTGTTTTGTTATTTTATGGAAACAAGTGCACAAGTGGTGTCAAAGGAGAGAAAAAAACAAAAATTGGAATATTTATTTCTAAAATTGAACTTAAAAACAATATAGTGCAATGTAATAGTTCGTACTAACATTACAGAGAGAAAAGGAGCACAAGCAGTTCAAGGCTTTCAGCTTCAGCATCTTTTTTTTTTTTTCAGTAGGACACTTAATCAGGAACAGAAACCTGAGGGAATGAAAGTTGAACTATTTATTTTTAATAACAAGGTGCTTTCCTCAGCAGCTTGAAATCTTCATAAAGTCAGTAACAGCCTCAAACAGAAGCTGATGACTGAGTTAAGGCCTGCAGAACATTTCTGTCGCACACAAGAAGGTACTTGACTTTTTTTTTTTGCCCAGTCCTGCGGCCTTTTGAACACATCATGAACAAAGGAAATCAAGTGGAATGCCTTTTTTTTTTTTTTTTTTCATTAACAAAACAACAGCAAATAAAAATTACTTTAGTACCAATATAACTTTACACCTCTACAGTAATAAAATAAAGAGTATCAACAAAGTGAAGCCAACCATCCAGTCATTAAAACCCTGACAATCTTAATGACCGGTGTGAAGATGATGCAGCACAACACCTTTAAAATGTAATGAACTCACATTTAAAGGTGGCAACAACGGTCCAGTAAACCTTACATATAGACTTATGATTTTAAAGAAAATGATCCCTTTAGTATTCATACATACATCCCTAACACAAATATTGGTGGTATTTGTCACGGCTCAGTGAATGTTGAACATGAAGCAATAGAAAATAGATTTTTTTTTTTTTTTCTTTTTAAAAAGCACAGAACTTGAGTAAAAGTATTAGTGCTGATGTCATCATGTCACAAAACACTGCATATTAAGAGAACTGCTAAAATGTGTAACAGGCATGTGAACATTTGTTATAAACAACCAGTCTACTATCCTCCCCAAATTAATTTGTCATTAAATGGATGTGTTGTTCTGATCGTCAGGTTACTACACACACAGTGTCACAGTTTCTAGTTGGATGAATAATGGCTAATTGTGAATAAGATCCATTTCACCTAGGGAATAAAAAATACTTAAAAAGCACAATAAAATACTAATGTTTTCTCTGAGCAAAGCAGTTGTTTGGTTTTGTTTTGCAGTTTCAAAACAGGTCAGATTGTGAGCTCAATGTAATGTTTCAGGATATAAAAATGCAATTTAACACACTTCTAGTTCAAATACTAGTGTGATCACATCAGTAGTTGACATACAGAGGAAAACCTGTAAACAATGATTTGCTGGTTGAGCCTGAATTCCAGCAATGGTCTTGACTGATGAGGCAGGAGGGTTAACTGAATCCTTTTCTTTAGTACACAGTCGAATAGTAGGCAGCGACGTCCCGACTGGTTTTCTTGATCTGTTGCAGGAGGATAATGGTGCAGACCAGGGCAGTAATCTATCATGCAGACACACAAGGAGAAGGGGAAGTAAAGAGCAGTGACGGCACAAGGAGCTGTGAAGTGAAAAAAGAAAACTCGCTTCCTCCTCCTTATCACCTCCAGGATTAAACCAGCCACACAATGAGTAAGTGGGAGAGAGGTTGCACTGAGGCCCCTGCTACTCGTCTGCATGCAGCCATGAACAAGAAGCTCGTGTGAAAATGAAAAAGGCAAGATGTTCAGTGAGGAATAAGTACACAAGTAAAGGAAAAATCCAGTGGCTGTAAAGTATTCTCCAGCTGCAGATATCAATTTGTAGAGGGAAAAAAAGAGACTGAACTGACTTGCTGGGGAAAAAATCTGTATGTTCTTTGCCAAAAAATAGAAAAAAATTTTAGTAGCAGTTTCTCACACTGGTGGAACGGACAAAAAATATTTTGAGGAGAGAGGAGTTAATTTTTAAGTGGCTTAGTGATGCACGAATGTTTAAAATGTGCTAATAATTATTAGCTTAATTAGAAGCCTGTGTGTGTTCTTTGATTTAAAAGATGTCTGCTGTCAATTTCACCCACTGTAGCTGTGCTTGGAAAATCTTGGCATATCATTAGCATTTGGCTAATTATCTGTAGGAATGAGGAAAAATATGCCACCAACACAGATGTTATCATTTCTGTTTCTTAGGGCTCTTGGGGGAGATAGTTCCTTTAAAAAAAAAAAAGGGAGTTGACGACATCCTGCAGTGACCATGCTGAGAAAGGTGGGTAAAAAATATATTATGTTTGTATTCTTTATGCCAAAGCATTGTGGATAAAAAAAAACAAAAAAAAAACAATCAAGACAGCATTACAGTGAGAGTGAAAGCTGGTCTGAGCGCACTAGGCCTGAGCCACAGGGATGTTGGCCACAGTGAGGGGGGTGAATGTGACCGGGTCGTGGTCAGGGTAGGAGGTGGAGACAAATTCATGCTGAGATGGTTGAGGGTTAGCGAGGACAGGGGTGGATTGAGTCAGGATGATGTACTGAGGCGATGATGCAGACAGGCAAATCTTTCTACTAAGCGTCAAGCTGCAAATCAGAGCTATGATCTATATGAACAAATGATCGGGAGAATGAAGGAAAAGAGAAAAAAAATAACCGGGGCAGGGGGAGGGGTTTTGATTGAGAGAGACAAAGGGATGCAGTGAGTAAAACACGGTTGTTAACTTTATAATCAACACGAGCAAAAGACAGAACTGAGCTTGTCAAGGAACATGCAACTGAATGAAGCAGGCTTTTAATAAAGATATTTGTCACTTTCACTGTCGCTGTGTTTTAAATGTAATTTGATGCTAATTAGGCACTTAATAGCTTTACAGTATGTACTGTATTGTATGAAGTGTAACTTGTATGTTTGCAGTACAGTATGAATGATGCTCATTGTTTTGAGTTTTTAATCCATTTCACTAAATGTTAGTGTAGGATGGTCTGTAGCCATGCTAACGTTAGCACGCTAACATGCTCAGAATGACAATGCTAACATGCTGATGTTCAGCAGGTATGCTCACCATGTTTAGTTTAGCATGTTATTATGCTAACAACTATTAGCTATTAGCATCGCAATTAATTGCTATGAAAAACGGCTGCAATGTAATTCAACATATGTTCAAAGTACGGCATGTCACTGACAGGTTTCGATTGTTATTATCACTATTATTATTATTATTATTATTATTATTATTATTAAGTGTCTGACAACATTATGGAAAAGGACCATGACATAGATGGGAGCAAGATCCTTTTTGTTCAAACAGAAACAGCCGATATGTCGCTCTGTTCAAAGCCGCCGCACTTATATGACATAAACAATCATTTTATCTTGCGCAACAGTTGCTGGTTTAACGTTGCCTCGATTCGTTAGTTTGTTTGTCTTGTGCAACTTTCAGTGGTGGAAGAAATATTTTAGTGAAAGTACCAATACAGCAATGTAAAAATATGAAGTGCAAAGTTAACAAATTGGCTTTAGCTAATAACAGCAGCCCTGGTCTGTCTGCAGCAGCTCTCCCTGCTCTTGAAACAGCATTTTTCTTGTGGAAAAAGTGCTTTGCTGATTTCTTCTCCTATTCGACTGGAAGTGATCATCCCATCAGAATGATCACTGTAATCACTATGGTCTGCAAAGTGCAGTGTGCGGACAGGACTGTTTTCATCAATTTAGCACAACAAGCCACAACTGCAGCGTGTCCCTGTCAGGCAGTCTGTGGAAGCTTCATTCAGTGTGGTGTGTCATTTTGTTGCCACAGTATAGAAATGAAACAATCTTTTAGATAATAAGCAATGCTTTGTGTGCTCCCACTCTGTATCGTACAGCTCTCTCTAACTCTCATTTAAGTTTAAACTGTGGTCTCCCTGCACCAGCTCACATCCCGTGAGATTTCAGAGCGAGACTTTTCCTTCAGCGAGACGTCAGTGACATGTGAGACATTTGTTTATTTGCGTAGGAATCCTATCCATCATGCTGTCAAGCACTTAAAAACAATCTGATGACAAAATTTCTAATAACAAATCGAACAAATTTATTGGATTATTAAAAATGAAAATGCAAATTAATGAGCCATTAATATGAAATGAGTGTAGACTCTGATATTATCCCTCTATTTGATGTTTTTAGAGACTCACACACTGCCTCAGTTTTTGTCCCTGCAGGCCACTGTAACCTATTTGACTGTGAGCCCAGACCACAGAAGCACAGACCTGTATCTGTTTTCTGACTGGCTGCCTTATTTGGTACTTCTACAGTATATCTCTAATTTGCATTTCTTTGCACTCCATGATGTACTGCAGTGTACTTTGATTCCTTTATGTTCAATTATTTTGTTAAATTAACTTCATTCACTGTGTCTACGCATTAGAAAGCGCAGCGTGCGACACGTGTACTTACCAGCAGAGCTCCAGTTCCAAGGAAGATGCCCATCACGAGTGGCGCTTTACTGTCAAAGACGTTTGTGATGACACCAGGACAGTTCTGTAAGACGACCAAGACAGGAGACACTGTGAGCACCTACTGTGCTGTAGTTGACAGGTCCAGCTTTCTCTTAGGTGAAATCAAAACAAGACGTCACACATATTCCTACCAACTTCATTAAATCGGCTCCATTTCTTAGCACCAACTTACGGGCATGACGAGTTTCTCCATGAATCCATCTGGTTTAGGACAGGTCTGTTTAACCACCTCTACCAGCGAGATCCCCGTGATTCCACAGCAGTGAAGCTACAGAGCAGGTGGAGGAGGAGGAAGAGGAGGAAGGGAGATGAAGAACGCTCAAAGAAGTCTCAAAATGAAAAATCAATGAGCAACAAAACCTCATATCTGACATTTAAAAATGATATTCTCAATACATGGAGGCCACCAGTGTTAACAATTAAATAAATAAATGAGTACTGATGAAGTTTTTAATGATGAATTATAATAATTTCTTCTTGCTGGTCATTTAGATATTTTACACAGTTTATTTGTATTATTATTTATTCAATAATAAAATAATATTTCTTTATTTATATATCAAACACTTTGGAATTCCATATAAATAAACTGTTCAAAGACGTAGAAGGATTCAGCTTAAAAATCCTTGAGTACAAACTCCATTAAAACAACAGCTTAACAGTAAAACTGCATGTTATCAAACTGGACTGAAGGAATCGTCAGTCTGTGCTCACCATGTTGTGGATGAATGTGAGAGTGACACCAATTCCTGGATCTCCTCCGCTTATATACAGACTATACAGGCTATTGTAGAACTCTGCAATGTTCGCTCCAACCTAAATTATGAAAATTAAAAAACACAACACCGTGGTTAGAAATATAAGGTATGTACAGGTTTTTGATTTGACTGTTTTCCATCCCATATTGCCGTTCCTCCCCTCCCTCTCCGTTTCCCTCTCACCTCATATCTCCTGGAATAAGCAAGCACTCCGACAACAATTTCAGCTCCGGCTAGAATGGCCAGAAGGGCAGAGAACTGAAAGGAGAGGGAGAACTCAATAAATCTTAATTAAACGACTTTAATGAAACAGATTATTAATCTGATGAGCACACAGGAACAAGTAAACAAACAGCATAACACGAGGATATGCAAATATGCTTGTGTTTGTTTTCACCAGTAGGAAGAACACTTCACCTCATTGCACTTATAAAATACGAAGTGTTTTAAGAAGCAGTGTTTTCACCTCATGTACCGATCATCATCACTACTGCTGACTGACTGCAGTTACTAAAAGATGTTCTGACATGTTCTGTCTGATAATCTCCATTAAAACGTGCACGGAGAAGCAGGCGGTTTCTTCCCTTGCTGCTCGCCTAGATCCTAATATGACCGTCATATTAACAACTCGGGGTAAGACAGTGTTGCGGTTTGTTGCTGTGAAAATGTCTTCGCTGCACTACTTTTCTATGGCACGGCTTGTTTTGTTCCTACAGCACACAAGCCTTCTCAGTCTTCTGCCTCTGTGTGCTATGTAACAGTTAAGGAATGTCTCTGAACTTTACCAAAGCGAGACTGTTGCAAGTCTATGAGATAAAACTGGAAAATCCCATTAAACAGCATATCAGAGGTAGAATAATAAAAGCGTTATTTGAGAAGTTCTGGCAGGTCATCCTCGATTTTCAACAAATTTTGTGCATGTTTGATGTTGCGTCATACTTGAATCCCCCTGTTTGATCATTTATTAGCGCTTGTTGTTGGGGATATCGAGTCGCACCACCCGACTCACTCTTTGTGTTTAAAAGAGCGTAAATCTTGTCACCAGCAGAGAGGATGAGGAATGAAAACAAGAGACTGCTGGGGTGCCAAATAAAGACAAAAGGTCAAAAGTGCAGAATCCCGAAGATTCAGAGATCTCACCGGAGGGAGAGCAAGGAGGAACTAAAAAGATCTCCTTACATTCCCCGTTCCTCCCTCGCAGCCATTATTCTCACTGGTGTGTTGTGGGTGTTTCTCAACATGAAGCTGAAACAGTTTCGATACTTTGAGGATAGAAATCGAGAGAAAATATGTGTCTGCAGGTGCCAGGAAATGAGTGATCAAAGTATATAGTGGTATATAGTCTGTTACTTTCATTTAAGAATTACAACTTCTCTATATTGGTTTAAACCTTTGTCCTTATAAGTCAAACCTCAGGGAGTGGCTGATTTACAGTGAATACAGTATTCATTCAAGTTGCACAAGCAAACAAAGTGATCTCAGACCAGCGAACATGAGAGAACTACAAGGTAAATGGAAATACAGAAACTTTCTAAGAAAGCCCCGCATCAGTTTTTTGTGGTTTGCTTGCTGATCGTCTAGCTATTGAAGCATATTATTGAAATCAATTTGAATCCTCAAGGTTATTTTAAAGTTGCTTTGCATGTGTTGTTGATTCGTCTTACAATTACACATGTAATATAGTTATGTAGAGATCTTGCTGGAGGATGTGGGGGTTGGGCATAGCACCAAAACAAAAGTCTCTTGCACCAGCAGTTTTAGTCTCTTGTGTGTCAACAGTCTGTTCATTCTGACTAAAAATGATTCCTGAAAATTCTCTGTGAAAAGCAGAAGAGGTAATCTAGCACCTTTTTAGTTTTCTTGGTTCCTAATTTTAAAAGACAGTACGTGTAGTTTGTTGTTCTCTGTCGGCATCCGGTTTCCTGTCTGGAACCACAATAAGAGAGAACTGGTACACTGGTTTCCTTTATTACCTCGTCTTGGGCCACATCTTATACACGTATACTCATTTTTTTAAATTGTCTGTTGGCACACTATTTCACCTATAAATAAAAAAAACTTGGCCAATTAAGTAGTTGCTCAAATTGTTGAAAACAGAGCTCTGTCACAAGATTTTTCAGAGAAATGTGAATTCACTTTACACTTCACATGTTTCACAACAGGAAACCTGGCTGTTGTCCAATCACTGTGGATAGAAAAAAAACATCTTACCACTTGCAGAGCACATTTTTTCTCATTGCAGGCACCGTAGTCTCCAAACATCACCACGATGAGCATCACTGAACCCAGAGCTATCAGCACCGTCACACCTGATGCAAGAAAGACCGAGACACATCCGTCATCAAATATGTGCAAGAAGCAAAAATATCTTCATGCTTTTTTTTTTTTTTTTGGGAGAAATAGCACAAATTTGGATAAAAGACAATCTCACCAAAAATAAATGTCTCTGTGTAGGGGATATCCATTCCAAAGATGCCTCTGGTGCTATTGCTGAACCTCAGCCACAGGCCTAGACCCAGGAAGGCAAAACCCAGCAGCTGCCAAACAGGAAATGAAAGCATTTCAAACCACAAAAATACAATGGAACAGAATGCCACTGTTGCAACAAGCACAATTAATCGGATGTTTTTTAAAAACAGAAAGAAAGAAAAGAGGATATTCTGTATTTCTATTTTTAGTTTCTGCTGTAGAGACAGTCAAGAGACAGGATCTGTATTTTTGTTTGTTTGTAAACAATATCTTGCAAAAAAAAGGAAAAAACTAATACAGTCAAATTTATATAATAAAAAAAATAATAATATAACTAAATAAATAAAATTCTTACCGCAAAGATGAGGTTGAAAAGGATGAGGATATATTTGCAGACGATGCCACATCCATCCAGTGCCATGTTGACCAGCGGTTTGTCGGGTGCACTTAAGAAGTCTGTAGGATGTATGAACGAATTACCTCAACACTTCCTGCAGGCCTGTTGCGTCGCAGGTTACACCTATATTCAAAACACACACGAATACAATTTCTGTAACCGCTTAGTTTCGATGGTCATGCGGTGTTTAAGCTGTAAATCCGGTGTTAAGCTGTTACGTTTAGACGTTTTAACAGCGCTCTATCTTTTTTTTAAAAGATATTACAGCCTCGAATGATGCAGCAGCCATGCAGAACAGAAAGTTAACTACACATTAAATGCATACCTGTGTTCGTAGAGGGCTTCGGCACTATTTCCTCTTTGGGCAGATAACCGTGAAAATGCACGAGCAGGCAACAGATCCCAAAATCTAATGTTGCTGCGTGTCTAAATCTGCAGCCTCTATCTGCGTCACGCCCCGCCTCTTTGATGTCGCTCAGTGTTGCCATTGGCTGAAAGCGGTGAGTGACGCGATGTAACAGCTATGAGCAGATGGGGGGGCGCGCGGGGGTGGGTGGGTGGACTGCAGAGGAAGGAAGGCAAAGTGAAACTTTGGGAAACGAAAGCCATGGGAATGTAAAATTCTTGTTTTATTCTTGATCCAACATGACTCACTTTTCCCAGGAATTCATTAGCAAATAAAGGGCCAAACAGTGTTGCAGCCCACTCTAACTCGTTATCATTTCTCTGCTAATTTTCTACAATTTTCTATTTTTCTACAGAGGAAAAAATCTCCCTAGAGGTCTTAGTTTTTGAGATACCTCCACCCGAGGTAGAACAAAGCACAGCCGTGTTATTCCCACATCTGTGATGTGTCTATTTTATGAACTGGGTGGTTGTATAAAAAAATTTTACTGCAAAATCAGTTTAGTTGGATGATATTTGGATTTGGATCCAGCTGATACATGCAGTGAAATAAGAAAATCACAAATGCATCTGACTATTTCGAAAAAACTTAAACATACATTGAATATAGGCAGGGACTGAATAGATTACAAAAAAATAATTCTATTATACAGAATATATTCCGTAATTTTAAAAATAACACCAACAATTAATACAAAATGTAATTTACAAGTACTAGCAGCTGTGTATCTGTTAGAAACACTCTGTATAATAACATCTTCACCTTCGTGCATGAAGACAAAAGTGAAGTCAAACATGCTGCAGCTTGCATCATACAAAAGCAGCAGATGCAGGATCAGTGTCCTTACACCTGATGAATACATTCATCATGTGTCTTAGTGAGGTGGGTGGCGTGTAGCACTACTCTCGTGTCAGCCTCCTCGTGATCTTGTCTCTTTGGGTTTTTCAAACCCTCCAGCAGAGACGATTGTCTGGTCTTTGTTCAGTCTATGTGGTTCTGGTGTTGGGATGTTATTGCAAAACAAATGCAGAAATTATGGCTTTGTTTCCACTATCTGTGAGAAATCTCCTATAGTTTGGCACTTTTGTAATTCTTTGGCCCATCCCCATCTGCTTCATGCCTTTCTCTGTAATTGCAGTTTTGATTCTCGTCATAGTGAAACTTAAAACCCAGCTGAGAACAAAGGAACGAAACAAAGCACAGTCACTTCACTCCCTCTCTTGCATGCATGATCTATACCACAAGACAAGACAAGCTCCAATAATGCGGTTGTGTAAGTAACACCTAGACCACACACTCACACAATAACTATAAATTATGTGAAAGGACAGTAGTAGGTCAATGCCCACTCACTGTAAATTCTGTACTCCTGGCTTTGTTGATTTACATATTCTTCTTGTCAGCACATTCAGTGATAATTCACGTCATATAATGCTGTTACATTTGTTTAAACTACTGAAATCTGAAAATGTGTAGCAGTCCACTTGCATTACCTCTGTGTTTACCCTTCTCTGTGCCATGTGCCACATCCAGAGGCAAGAAAACGTCAGTGAACCCTTTGGATTTATCCTCATTTATGCATAAATTTGTCCTAAAATACAGTCAGATCTCCATCCAAGTTACACTTATGAACAAACACAATCTATCTTAATGAATACCACACAAATCATTGTATTGTTCTTTTCCATAATGAATACATTGTTTAAACATTCACAGTGAAGGCTGGGAAAAGTATCTGAACCCCCCCGGCTAATAACATCCACAAAAGCTAATGGAAGTCAGGAGTTATCAAACATGGAGTCTAGTAAATGAAACCAGATTGGAGGTCTGGGTTACAGACACTGATTTAGAAAAAAGCAGATTGAACATTTTGAGTTTGCAGAAGAAACATCTGCTGATGTGAAACATGCCACGCATAAAAGTGACCTGAGAAGACTTTATGGTTAAGAATTGTTGATTTGCATAAAGCAGAAGAGGGTGACTAAGTGATTTTAACTTTTACCTGAAGTTTGTCAAAGAGCAGCTTGACATTCCCGAAGCTACTGGGAAAATGTTTTACGGACCGATGAAACTAAGGTTGAATTGTTTGGGAAGAACGTGCAGCACTGTGTGTGGTGTGAAAAGGGTGAAGGAGAAGCTGGGTGGAGGGAGCATCATGATTTGGGGCTGCCATGTAGAAACAGAAAAAACATAATTTGTGTTAAGTCAAAACATATATGAAATGTAAGAAGCACTATAACTTAAATGATAAGAACTTGGTCAGCTGTGACACGATGGCCAGCTGGACAAATCTTCTGTATGCGTCAACGGTTAAAAAGGTTTTTTACAAAATCAGTATTTGGCAGAATCAATGTTTTAGCTTGTGCAATAAACATGGCTCAGGGTCATGTTCACAACTTTATCAATGTGGTGTTATGTGTCAAACTCAGTGTTAACACATAAACTGCACAGTGCAAGCTGTCACACAAACATTTTAAATTAGCTTGTAAACTGAAGTGACCTGTACAAATCTATATAAATATATACAGTATATATATATATATATATATATGTATGCAAAATGTACAAATGTAAATGAGTGTGGCCTCTGCTGGCTTGCATGGACATGCAATTAACGTGTGACTATTATTTTCTTGATTAATCATTTTGTCTAATGAAATATCAGAAAATAGTGAAAAATGTCCAACACAGTTTTCCAGAGCCTCAGGTTCCTTCTTTAGATGCCTTATTTTATATTAAGTTTTTCTAAAGATATTATGGTTACTCTCCTGTATAGTGAAAAAAAGTAGCAAATCTTCAAACCTGAGAAGCAAAAATGAAAAATGACTGAAATTAAGAATCATTTATCAAAATCATGTTGGATTTTCTGTTGATCTAATAGTTTCTGCTCCAAACTATCCATTGAGCGCTGCCCGACATCTCTCAGACTGAAATTGGAGGTGTTAAAGTGACTGGTGTGACAAATGAACCTCTTCTTCTCTAGTGCTCTCGTGCGCACAAACGCACTGACTAACTGTGAAACGTCTCATCTACAAAAGTATGCAGAGCATGAGTTCAAAGTAAATGGAGAGAAAGTGAATAACCCTAAAGGGCAAATATGACCAGTATAAGAAAGTAAGTGTGCAATGTGAGGACAACAGGAGTGATGGGAAAATTAAAACTGGAGGGGAGATACACAGTGCCACTGAAATACAGATGTTCCCACAGATACCATGGTGTATTTTTCCTTACCAATTTCTTTTGGTGACCTGTGAGGTCTGTGGCTGTATTAAGAGAGTAATGGCTTCTGCTGGCTCTCGCAGCCTGTGTCAGTGAGACAGGCGGCTGTGTGGAGTGATGTGACCCCACTGCCGTCCATCATTGCAGGTTCAGTGGGTGGGGGGTGGGGAGTGGGGGGCAGGTAGCAGGAGAGAGATGGAGGTTGATAGAGTGAGTCACAGAAAGGGAGAGTGAAAAGCACACACACATGTGCAACACACTACACTTTCAGCTGCTCCTTTGCACACACAAACACACACACATACACACAGTCGCACACATTTACACACTGGCAGTTGGCCTAATGTGACAGCAATCATCTGTCCTGAAGCAGGCAGGTGAGGAGAGGAATCGGTGCCTATTTTATTGCACTGGTGTGTGTGTGTGTGTGTGTGTGTGTGTGTGTGTGTGTGTGTGTGTGTGTCTGTGTCTACACGAGTATGTGTGTGTGACAGCAAAGACACAGTATTTCTCTTTTTGATGCATCCCTCGTCTCTCAGTTATTGCTGCTTTGCCACCATGAAGCTTTCAACACAACAGCAGCCATATTTGATTAGTGTTGCTTTTGTTTGAATTATATGACAACAATCTCACAGGAGGGTGCTGAATTTTTTTCTCTATCAAGATGGAAATGTTTCCCTTCAGACGCTCTGTCGTTTAAGAGCCACTAGGGGGCGCAAACACATTACCAAAAAAAAAAAAAACCCACAAGTGGACTGTAAATTATTCCACCAAAATAACCCAACTCAAGAGACTGCAGGTGCCCGCTCGCTGCTCTTTCGCTTTATTTGTAATTATACTTCATTTCCCTCCCTGTTACTTGAGGTTATCAGGAGCTTTTATGTGCATTTACTAAGCCATGCCTATAAAAACACACCCAGGCTATAAATACAATGGAATTGATGATGCGCATTTGTTTAAAGATTGTCAGAAGAATGCGAATACATTACATAATTTCTAAAACTGGGAATCCATTGTCTTTTTATTTATTTATGTAAAAACACAGTCTATAGACATATTGTGTTATGACACTGTGTTGCAGACATTGGCTGCAGCTGACTCACTATAATAAATATATTTATAACTTCTGCTTATGAATGTAAAATATATTAGCCTGTATATAATATGCAAACTGTTTTCTGGATTCCAACAGTAAAATGTGGCCTTTATTTTATATACTTAATATTTGCCTTTTGTCTTTCTTTACTGTGGATATTTCCGTGTGTTTCATTATTCTTTTATTGTGTCGTTATTTATCTCAAATATATTTTCGGGGGCTTTAATTGCAAAAATCTTTTGCAAACTAAAGCATCCTCATTTTCTATTCGACAGTGAAATAAGTGAGGACGGAGGAGGCGGGGAGCTGTGAGGTGGTGGAGCAGGAGGAGGGGGGAGGAGGGAGGGAGGGAGGAGGAGAAGGGAGAAGAAGGAGAAGGAGACAGACAAAACGCAGACCTCAGACCAGCCCACCTCACCACACTGCCCTTCCCTTCTCAACGCGGTGTCCGTAGACAAATCTGACCGCGGATCAGCGCGCTCGAGCTCCCTCCACACTACGAGTTACACCAACTGGGACTCAGACCAGAGGAAATCGTGTTCGTCGGCAGCCAGGTCCGCACGCCAAGACACATCCACAGCAGACCACGGCGAGGAGAACGGACGGTGTGATAAGACGGGGGACTGAAAGCGAGGGGAAGGCTGGTAGGAACAAGTGAAGGGCTTTAACGCTAAAAAAACACGTTTAGCGGCGAGAGGCAGAGAGGACTGGCTGGCACAGCACAAAGAGAAGTACTGCGTGGAGCTAATTTCCAACATTTTCTATTATTGGCAGCGAGAGTGTGCTCTGCGAGCCACATTTATAAAGAGAGCTAGCGGAATGTAATGCTAGCAAGCTAGCTAACGTTAGCTAGCTAATTAGCTTGTCAGGCATCCAAGAGTCGGACGTGTGATCTTTATTAAAATAGGTCACTGTTTGGCGTGGCTTCACTTTTTTTTTTTTTTTTTTTTTTTTTTTTTTTTTTTTTAAAAAGGAAAAAGCTGAAGTCAGTGTGCTTTGTCCGGAATCCTGATATGGTCATAATGTTCTGTCTCGAATAGCTATCGCTAAGTTAGACAATAAACAGTGTAAGCTGACTGTATCGATGAAAATCTGTTCAATATTATCCGTCTGAGCGTCTCGGGGAAAAGCCAGATCCATTGTGATTATTGAGCTGTGGACAAAACCAAGAGGGAAAAAGCAGAGGTAAAAAAAAAAAACAAAACAAAAAAAAAAAACAACAACAGACTTTTGACTGGTGACTGTCTGCCGTCCAATGTTAATGTCGACCGACGTTGCATCTATAATGCTACCCGTTAGTCGGGGAATAATGGACCGGGAAAGAGACATTGATGCAACAGCCGGACCCCTTGCAAACGCGGCCGGGGGTCCAGCAGCTGTCCGGGGGATGAAGCGAGGAGACCCGGAGCCCGACGCTCAGACAGCCGCTGCCCTGACTGACTTAGCCGCGGCGGAGTGCAAAAGACCAAGGATAGACGGGACCGGGAGTGTTGTTGGTGACATTGGACAGGTAGGAAAACGCATCCTAAACACATAGTAGTATCCAAATTCTCAGAGCTGTGTCGTTTTGTTTTCCATCTTCCAGCTTCATGTGTAGCAGCACTGTAAGAAACTATCATCTTGCCCTCCTCTTCCCTCCTCACTAAAAGCTTTTGTTCCTAAGCATCAGCAGGGAATGATGGTAATGTTTTGACAGGCCCGTTTCTCTCATCAACAGCACAATCATGCATCATTGCAGCAAACATAAAAATCCTCTAATTAAAACCAAATGAGAGATTTATGAATTGCAAAAAAAAAAAAAAGAAAGAAAATGAAAAAAGTGTGAGAATAGTAAAATGTTGTTTAGTGAAACACTGTGGCTGTGCTCCTGGAGCTGCTCAGTGAGGAAGCATGACCAAGCCAGACAAAGGTAATATGATACAGACTCCATTGCTATGACAGACAGCAGCACAGCAAAGATCAGGCCCATTCATCATGCCTCTCTTCCAGAAAGTAAACCAGTGCTTTGTCACAAGTTGCAAGCGTTTTTCTGATTCACGTGGATAGAAATTACTCAGACCTGTGATGATAATTTGCAGTGAGTCACCACATCAAATCCTGATACACACAGCATGTGCCATTAATCGCTCCCGGCCCCCCCCCCTGATTGTCGCTAGGTGTTAAAAGAGAGAGGCAGACAAGGATTGGGGGAGGGGTCACCACAGTGAAAGACAAAGAACAGAGCCTTTTGGTGTAGGCTGAAGGAGCGAGGGGGCTCGGGGAGCCCTCCTTAACACGGGTCTTCCCTGCTTTCATGACTCGACTGCTGAGACAGCAAAGCTTCAGCAACCATTCCTGCATCTGCCGGACTCATATGTGCATATTACAGTAAACCAGGGGGATTGCTGAGGCGCATGGTGCACCTCCCTCGCATATTCTCCACGGATCTATCACTGTTTATTTTCTTTCTGTCTTTCTCTCTCTCTCACAGAAACGCATGCACTGCACATCAGTCTTACATCTGCACACATATGCCTTGGAAGTGCCCGTAATCCCAAACAGTACAAGGGAACATTTTTAGCTGACGTGTGGTGTTATAGTCCAGGAAAACAGTACGAACAGCAGTCGAAGGGCAGGCAGACATAGTTTGAGGTCATGGGCAGGTAATTGAATCCTGGGGAACTGGTAAAAATACTTTAATTGGCTGTGCAGCTGACCTGCCGCAATGACAAATAGGTCCCCGCGTAATGTTGTGATGCTCGGCGAGCCTCACAGAGAATGGATCTTGATGATGGGGAAAGGTTATAGCCCGTCGGCAAAGATGATGTGACTATGAGCAGTGTGGCGTGGGGAGGATTCTCGCCGCCCGTCAGTTGTATTGATCGCTTGGCACTGGGTGGGGGTGGCTGGTGGGTCAGGCTGGAAATAGAGATTGGGAGGGAGAGTGAACTAATGGAGGGAAGGTGAGGCAGAGAGAGCGGGATGGCTTGAAGGAGAAAGAAGAAGAAGACGGACGAGTGGACAAAATATTTGGGTGTATTGCAGGAGAGAAATGACACTCGGATTTATGTGGCCTGGATTGAGCATGGGTGTGTGTGTGTTGGGGGGGGTAAAGGATGGAGGCAAGGAGAGTGAGAGAGGACAGAAAGGAAATCAGAGCCATTAGCTTGCATCCATCAGGGCCCATGATAAAGGCTGAGAGGAAAGTGATGGATGGCAGGATGGCATGATCAGAAGGAGGGAGAGATAAGCAGGAGGATGTGCTCTGAATGAAGATGGGTGGTTGAATAACGCTCGATTCAATGGGTAAATAAAAAAAGAAAAGCGAATGACATTGAGGGCTAATGCCAGCAAGTCGGTCATCTCGTGGTAGTTGCATGGCGGTCGCACGCTGTAGCTGCGTGCGTGCTCAGTGCGGGGAAGATGAGTTCAGGGGATGATCCTATAACTAAATGCAACCCAACAATTACCACAGTATTCCCACTGAGAGCCAGAGCCAGGAGATTGCTGACCTTCCAGGCTGACTGTAAATCAGGAGTGTAATAATAAATGAGATTGCAGCCTCCTCTCCCCTTTGTTGCTCCTGCTCTCCTCCCCCCGCTCTGCCTCATCCAAACTGCAGACCCCTTCCCACCCACCCCTCCTCCCCTTTAGCTGTCCTCTGATTCCCCCTCCCGTCTCCCGTCTCCCCCAGGCATATTTCCAGATTGCTAATTGACTCCTGGTTCACAGGCTTTCGATGCTCCAGTGAGGCAAAGCACTCCAACCCCTCCCCCCCTTCACTCTGTCTCTCTACTGTCCCACCCCCCCCTTCCATCTTTGACTATCTCTCTCTTTCTCAGTCCATCTATCTATGTAACATTTATCACTTTTTTTTCCCCCCTCCAGCTTTGCATGTGTCTCGTTCCCTCTTTCCTCCCATGTTTGTTTCTCCCTTCATCTCCTTCTCGTCTCATCCCTTTATTCCTCTCTTGATTTTGTTGTTTTGCTCCTGCTCTCAGTTGGTAGTATTGATGTTTCCCTCTTGAGGCAGTTCTGCGGTCCACTCAGATGCACAGGGAGTACAGTTTCCAACTCTCTCTGTCCGTCTCTCTGTCTGTTTCAGAGAGCCGATTTGTCCTATCGTTGGCAGTAAAGAGGCTTTGTGTCGCACTAACGAGATCAAAGCTCATTTAGGAGAGGGCATTAACCAGACTGATCGCTTTAACGGGCCCGAGTGAAGGGAGGGGGCCCAGGCGAGGCGGGGGCGAGGTTGATATGAATGGACAGATCACTGAGATAGGTTATTACTGATAGTGAGCAGCTTTTGTTTCACCACAGTTGGTGTTCATTACATTGAGCGTTGCTTGTTTTTGTAGAACTAGTGCAGTTATGTAAAGTTTTTTCCTTTTTTTCTTTTTTTTTTTTTATTGCCCAGGAGTCCAATGAGAAATTCAGCCTGTTACATTGGTTGCTAATGAAAATGTATTGCTGCCTACAGTCTGCTGCTGACCACTTCCTGCTGACCACTTGCCTCAGACAGCAGGCATTAAAGGAAACTCTGGAGATCTGTCATTAATTGAATGAATGAAGTAAATTGCAACCAAAATTTAAAATAATTTTTGCTGACACTTGTACAAAATCTAATTGTCTGGGATTTCTCTTGTCGACACCGAGATTTAGAGTTGGAATGATTCTGTAATTAATGAATTAGTCTATCAACAGAAAATATATCTAATCATTTGAGTCATCTTTCAAGCAAAGACTCTCCTCCAGGGTGATGATGTGTTGTGGATGATGATCAGTTGTGCACTGTTGGTCAGAGAAAACAAGCAAGTTGAAGACGTCATCTTTGGCTCTGAGAAATTAAGATGATCTTTAGGTATTTTCTACATTAAAATATGAATTGAGAATGTACTAATTGATCATGAAAATAATTGTTAGTTGCAGCCCTAATACCACAAATGGTAACATTTTTTTAAAATCCTAAAATCTAAGCACATGTAGTATTTGTATTTTTTATTTTTTATTTTTTTATATCCAAGTTAATAAAATCAATGACAAACTGAATAATTTGTCAATCAGTTAAATCAGTTATCAAGTAATTAAATCAAACAATTGGCTGGATTCAGGTTTCAGTTTCATATATTTGTGCTTTCATTTGACTCATCAGACAAAACTACACAATTTGAAGACATCAGTTTTATCTTTAGTAATTTGGGATTTGTTATTATTTTTGACATTTTATCATGTTAATAGTTGCATTACAAATTATTAGATTAATTGATAATGTTAATAGTGATTGATTGGTATCCCTAATCACTGACAATAATGTAGCAGGAGAAAATTCGATCGCTGGCTGTTCTGATAATTGCCAATAGGCCCAGTGGTTGCATAGCTACAGTAACAACTAGTCGTGCATGTACCCAGAGAGAGAGAGAGTGTGTTTGACTGCAGTCTAAAAGTCTGAGTGTCCTTCAGAAGTCAGCAGCCTGAATTATTCACAGAAAAGACGAAATGTCCACAGAAGGGGAGCAGTATTACCGAGAGGCAGAGGAGGAGGAGGGTCAGGTTGTGCTGTTCAGCCCGTACCGATGTGTGTTAACGTGTGTTAACAGAGAATCGTACACAGTCCTACCTGCTCTCACGTTATGCTCTCTGCTGCTGTTTAATGATTGCTGTTAAACTTTGAGCTGGAGCAGAGCGGGTCACCCTTGACTTTTGAACTGGCAACGATAAGCTAAAAATTCCCCAGGCAAAGTTGCTCAACTCATATTTTCCTCCTCCCTCTCTCTCTCTCTCTCTCTCTCTCTCTCTCTCTCTTTCTTTCTGTGTGTGTGTTCAATTCAATTCGCTGTGCTTTGTTGGCGCAAGAGCAGCAGCTGTATTGCCAAAGCATAAAGAAATAATGAGATTGGAGAAAAGTGGAAAAGGCTCCATTCATAAAAAGAAATAAATAGATTAGATCTCTCTCTCTCTCTCTCTCTCTCTCTCTCTCTCTCTCTCTCTCTCTCCCCACTGTAAAGCTGTTTCGACTCCTCTTAACATGACACTAGCATGTTAACTCTCCCTTTATGGTCATCATGTCACCACTCCCACCCCACCCCCACCCCTACACGCCTCCTCCCCACTGCTGCCCCCAAACTGTCATATGTGCTTCCATCTCCACCCACACAGAGCCAAATG
>NW_019525116.1:2295866-2296367 GCF_002814215.2 Seriola lalandi dorsalis
TCTTTAGGTATTTTCTACATTAAAATATGAATTGAGAATGTACTAATTGATCATGAAAATAATTGTTAGTTGCAGCCCTAATACCACAAATGGTAACATTTTTTTAAAATCCTAAAATCTAAGCACATGTAGTATTTGTATTTTTTATTTTTTATTTTTTTATATCCAAGTTAATAAAATCAATGACAAACTGAATAATTTGACATTTTATCGTGTTAATAGTTGCATTACAAAATATCAGATTAATTGTTAATAGTGATTGATTGGTATCCCTAATCACTGACAATAATGTAGCAGGAGAAAATTCGATCGCTGGCTGTTCTGATAATTGCCAATAGGCCCAGTGGTTGCATAGCTACAGTAACAACTAGTCGTGCATGTACCCAGAGAGAGAGAGAGTGTGTTTGACTGCAGTCTAAAAGTCTGAGTGTCCTTCAGAAGTCAGCAGCCTGAATTATTCACAGAAAAGACGAAATGTCCACAGAAGGGGAGCAGTATTAC
>NW_019525116.1:2296387-2297637 GCF_002814215.2 Seriola lalandi dorsalis
ACCCCCACCCCTACACGCCTCCTCCCCACTGCTGCCCCCAAACTGTCATATGTGCTTCCATCTCCACCCACACAGAGCCAAATGTCAATTCAGTGTTTCCCTTACATGGGGTCGTCTGTGATGCACTGCCTCTGTTATTGTCATAGCTGCCCCAGTGTCGTACGTAATGAACATTAAGTTATGGAGTGTACGTGCATCCGTTAAGTTGTGTGTGATATTTTGTCCTCTTTAAGATTAGCCAGGAGGCTGTTTAATACTGAGCCCAAATACTTTATTAAGTGGACCATTTGATGCCGAGAACTGATCCAAGACGTCATTAAATAAGTACACTGCGGACAATCTGTTAGAGCATGAAATGAAAAACTGAAATAGACGTGTTCCACTTTCATTTATTAGCCATTGTAACATAATGCATGCCCATGGTTCACTACAGGCTTTGCCTTGACAAACCGAAATAATTAGATCTGTCAGAAAACAATGAAACAGCCTTTGCAGCATATTATTGGAAGTTACGCTGCATATAATATATACACACATCCAGAATCCCACTGTTTAAATTACAAAACTAAACTTCTAAATGCTTTGAGATAATGAAATAAAGCAAGTTTAGTTTAGTCAAGGCTTAATCACTAACATTCAAGTGTCACATCAGATATTTGTATTTGTATATCACATACAGTAAATCGCCTTCACGTTCCCGGTTTCTATTTTGTGATAAAGAGCAAAAGTGGAGGCAGCGAGGAGCTAATCCCAGTTTGTCAAATCGCACATTGGACATTTTGTTCAGGAAACCTCACTGGCACTGTAAACATTCAAAAGCAGAGGTCAGTGTGTGCTACTTCTGGCATGTAGAGGAAACCCGCATGAGGCCCACACATGAGCACCTGTATAATTCTTAACTGCGGGTCATCTGTTGTTATTAGCAGACCACACAGTCGGCGGAAAGGAGACGGTCATCAATAAATCCGACCAGCGTATTCCTGAGCCTCATGTTTCGTTACTGTCAGTCAGGATATGAAAAACATAACTTGTAGAAGTTTTCCAAGACTCCTACTCTTTAAGAAAGTAGAAAAACTAGAACTAAAAAAGAAACAAAAACTCATAACTGTCCTATTGCGTGGGCAGAATTTTTGGCTGCCTGGTCTGAAAAAGTTGCTGTCATGAGAACTAAGCCTTCAGTCTGCGGGGGAAACTTGCAATTCATCTTGTCTCTCTATCTTTCCTCTTGGTTGTCTTGGTCTGTCTTCATG
>NW_019525116.1:2297657-2317312 GCF_002814215.2 Seriola lalandi dorsalis
CGTGCATATCGACCATACCCGTCGCGTTTGTCATTTTCAGCTTCATCCTTTGGCTGTGATATACCTCTCCGAGTACAGCACGTTGACAAAGCACATCCATCACTTTCTGTCCTCTGCCCTCCAGCATGTTCTGTTAATTCCTTCTCCTTCAGTTTCTGCATTATACGGTGGAGCCGTTTGATCCTCTCGCAGTATGACCCATTCATATCCGTTTTTTTTTTTTTTTTCTTCCCCCTTCTCACTTGTGATTTGTTGACCTCATAGAGTTTTTGATTTGGATCTTTTATATTGAGCCCTTTTTTTTTTTTTTTTGCCAAGAAATATCTGTAGACAACTCCTGATGATGATCTTGAGCTGGTTTTAGTTTTACAATTGTTATGAGGCTGTTAAAGTAATTGGACTGTTGTTGAATCTGGGTCCTAGGTCATCGTCAGACCTTTGATACTAGTGAGCCAGAGAACTCCACAGTAAATGGTGGTTTTGTTCTTTTGCGTAATGATATATTGATGGTAGCAGGTGGGGTTTTTCTTACATTGGGTGATATGATTGGGACACTGGGACAGTCCACCTCCTTAGGCTGTTCTGTTAGGGACCACTGGATGCCTGCAGCAGCCCCCTTAATTACCCCGCTCCCCTCCTCCCTCTCGTCTCCCTCCCCTCTCACCATCTGTTGACCTCATGTCATTTTGCCTTCCTTCACCACTGCTGCTCCTTTTTGCTTTCCCCGGCTCCTTCCCATTTGCTCCAGCAACTCCCCAACTTCTTTCCCTCTCCTAAAATAGCAAGTCAGAGAGAGAGAGAGAGAAAATAAACAAGAGAGACGCCCTTTAGTTTTTGCCCTCCGCGGAGTCGGAGAGGGGGACAGAGAGGGAGAGAGTGTGTTTATGTGTGTGTGACTGGTTTTCTGTGCTTTTGCTGATCCCTGCCAGTGCAGTTCTGAAGCCCTCACAGTCAGCCAGCCGGCGCCTTCAAAGGCTCCTCCTCACTCACACACTGTATGGAATTAACTTAATGGAAACTTGCAGAAGTGCAGACCGAAAGCCTGGCTTTTAACCTGGACAGGCTTTTCACTTATTTATTTAAGGGAAAAAAAGGCAGAAATGCAAGTGCCTTTTGTATACTCGTCAAGACACACGGGGCATGTAATATACTTAAAAGCAGGGCCATATGGGACAGGGAGTGTGTGTGTGTGTGTGTGTGTGTGCGTGCGTGCGCGTGCTTGAGGGTGAGTGTGAGTAAACGAGTGTGTCTGAAAAACTAGGTATCAAGTTCAGACCCCCAATCCCTTCCCCCACCCCTTAAGAAAATATAAATCACATGGCATTCTTCACTTATGACTCATTGTCTCCATTTTGCAAACGTTTCACTGCTTTATATTTCTCTCCCTTTTCTTGGCGTTGGCCGCTTTATTCCCCACATTCCTCCTCCTCCTCCTCCTGTATGTGCGTGTGTCTGTCTGCCTTTATTTTCATCTCATTCTGTTATTTCTTTTCCTCTTTCTTTCTTTCTTTCTTTCTTTCTCTTCTGCCCTTCCCTCTTCCATCAAACCCGCTCCCTCCCTCCCTCCCTCTTCTCCTGCGGACAGATTGATTCCAGATGTTGTTAAACTCTACCCTCTCTCCCTCCTCCTGTTCTCAAACTCCTCCTCCTCCTTCTCTTTTCTTCTTTCCACTCTGTCCACCGTAGAACCAACACAGACTCTGTAATTTGACGGTTGGGGATAATTTTGGTTTAGATTTCACTTGCATTCCAGTTTTCCTCCCAGTTTTTCGTTGCCAGTGCGGTGCCTCCACCCTTTCTCTGACTGACTGTGAATGTGGTAGAATCGCACACTCTCGCTATTTTAATCACATGCGGTTGGAATTATTTTGTGGTAATAAAGCGAAGTTATCACGGTTCTTGTGCTGCTTTGGTGGCCCGTCACTCCCGGGTGGATGTAGCACAAACACTGAACAGGTACAAGCCCAAGTGTTTGCCGCTCTGAAAACCACAGCTCAGTCCTATTTGAAATGCAGCACGCCGTTGGTAACTCCCAACATGCATCTCTTTATTTTAAAATATGAAGAGTTTTTCTCATCCCCGTCGACATTGCCCAAGGCTTTGTTAGACTTGAGATTCTGCTCTGAACAGTGCCCTTATACTGCATTTCCATTTGCGCCGCGTTGAGCACCAGAAGCTTCTACACACAGTCAGTGTGTTGCTGAATATAAGCCAGTCCATTCCCCTGTAAATGTGGCGCACCAAGGAGAGTGTTCCCCCTGGGGACGAGGCACGAGGGGGAAATTGGTTCCAGATGAAACAGGAAGTAGAGAGTGGAGACAAAGAAAGGGTTGTTTCAGACAAGGGAAAGGGAGGACGGGCCCCGAGTGTGGACACAAAGACACACACACACACACACACACACACACACACACACACACACACACACACACACACAGAGTCAGAGTTTACTGCCTGAGCATCAAAAGAAAAACATTTCTTTCTCATTCTTACCTTTTCTTTACATCTGATCCTTTTTTTTTTTTTTTTTAAACCCCATAACTTCATTCCCCCTCGACTTCCCGCTAGTCCGCTCTGTCTAGACACTCCCTCCCCTTCTCATCCATACATCAGAACCACATCTGTTTTTGGGCTTAGCCTCCATGGATCCAAGCCCTGTGTCACTACGTTTAAGATAGCTCCTTGGGATTGGTTTTATTAGCGGTTTGTCTGTCTGTTTAGACAAACTCTGTGTCACTCAGCTGTTACCATCTCAAACTCTTGCCCTCAACTTGTCTGGGATGAATCCTATCAGGAAGTGATTCCCGCTGCAAGCAGCTCAAGGTCAGGGCCAGGAGGTTAACTCTGTTGACACTCTTGAGACGCCAAATCTGCCCTTCTCATCGCGGCGGCATTACACGGCCCACACTCAAGCTGTTTGCTGAATGGAGCAGCACATTCAGGCTGAGGGGCAGCAGCACACGGATGCACATGGAGCACATTGAAACCTTTTTTTTTTTTTGCTCCTAAATCCTGAAGATTAAATGCCATGAAAACATCAGCAGTTCTTAAATCCCCATCCCCCAACACATACACACACATCTTTCTTTCTTTCTTCTACCCCCTCAGACCTTCTCTGCTGCTCCCTCTCCTCCTCCTCCTCCCCTCCCCCCTTTCTCCCTTTCGCCCAGTGAGACTCACTAGGCGGTCATGTTTTCTCTGCGAGGCATGTCAGCAGGCTAGACGCTGCTGGTGTCATCTCTCTCACTGCTGTCAAAATATCATCGTTTGGCTAACTCTCCCCATTGTTCCAGTCAGTCCTCCTCTTGCTCCCTCCTTCCCTCTCTTTGTCTTTCTGCCCCCCCCCCCCCATTTGCCTCCTCTTCCTCCTCCTCACCTAGCTCTGCAGAAAACAATGGCTGCTCTTGCCGGGGCCAAAATGACACGGAGGTGAAAATAATAGTCACAGAGAAAAGAGAGGGGAGAGAGACAGAAATAATCTAATTAAAAGTAATTACAGAGCAATTAGCCACAACACTGGTTTCTGGGGCAGGGTCGAAGGGGGGGGGGGGGGGGGGGGGGGCGGCTCTGCTCGTGGATTTGGATTGGTTAGCTGGATATGAAAGCTTGGGAAGCTGCATTGATGGTCCATCAGTCGTGGCATCAACACAGACTGTCGACTGTTAACCCAATTTACTCCGCAGCCTTTCTGTTACAGGGAAGTGTCTCCTGTCCTTATTTGAACTTTGCTCTGTTGCTGATTGACCATTATTTTTTATTTTATTTTATTTTTATAATCCTCCGTGTTGAGAACCATCATCACTTTACTAATGTTTAGATGCATTTTAAAGGCTTTAAAATCATTTCATCAGTAGTGAAAATTTCCAGTTACACCAACTCAGTTTGAAACCTGATGGTGCTTTTCACCTGCAATGTAGAAGTTTTGGACTGTCGTGCTGCATCCACTCATTTTTCAAAAGCCCATGCACTTACTCCGCTCTCTTCCCTCCTGTTGTCTCTTGCAGAACAATGAGCCTTTAAACCCTGGTTTCCATGGATACCCAGCGCACAGTCAGGTAAGAGATTAGTGACTGCTTGAAAACCTGTGTAATAATAAATTAAAATATAATGTATTACAGAATCCTCGAATCACTGGAGATGGGTTTTCAGCCACTGATTACCTCTGAACCACAAGTCGAAGGCCGTTAAGTCCATTTGATAAAATGCCGCTTGTCCACTGAAACAAGAACGCCACTTCTATAATGCGCATTTTTAGAAACCAACTCTTAATTCTTCTCGGCCAGGTGAGCCCAGTGTTGTCACCCGGCAGGATGGGCTCTGATGTACTACGCCATCCTTATCGAGACAATTACGCAGTTGGTCTGCTGCTGCCTGTGGCAGCTTATAAATGATGGCTATTAGAAGAATTGATGAAAGAGGAACTGGTGGTGACTGAGCTGCTCTTTCACAGGCTGGACCCAGAGAAAGCGGAGAGAAATTATGCTACCACCTTCTTTAAACTGAGATCTGAACGCTCCACACGCTGCACTGTTTCACAATACCGTTCCTATCCTCTCACACTTTCTCTCTCTTTATGTCTCCCTCTGTCTCTTTCTCATTCTAAGTGTCTCTCCATGCATATTGCTCTCAGTAATGAGTACCGTATGTGTGCAGCGCAGCGGCAGGGAAGCCGACTATTTTCTTATCTACCTCCGAGCAGCAGAGCACATTGAGCGGCTCAAACCAGCTCAGTGCTCATGTGTGGACGTGTGTGTGTGTGTGTGCATGAGCCCATTTGAGTGTGTTTAGGAGAAAGGGCTCTGTATCTGAGAGCGTGCACCACTCTCATATATGTGTGTGTGTGTGTGTGTGTGCGCGCGTCTCCAGTCTGTATTTGGGATGTGCAGCTCTCTGGCAGTGCCACAGGAGGGGAGTGTTGTTCTGTGAGTCTGCTTGCCCCCAGCCTCCCTCCCCACATCACAACATGGGAGATTCTCATAGGCCTCACCCCCTCTCATGTATCCCCCCACCCCGCTTGACTCTCCACTTCTGCTCTATCCTCGGTATCTCCTTTCTTGGGAATATAGCTCTCCATGACTGTGAGAGAGAGAGAGAGAGGCCCACACTCTCACAATTTGGTTTTGAGGTTTAAAGTGAATTTTCCTTAGATTTCAATTTCTCTTTCCCTTGTGTCTCTTATTCGGTTATTTCTGTTTGTGTGTTGACCAGACAACAGAAACTAAAAATGGTACGAGATATTAAAGGCAGGAGAGGAATGAGAGGGAAAAGCGGAGAAGTGGAGCAGAGGTGAAACAGAAATGGAAGAAAGTCATTTAAGATGTTTTGCCTGCAGGGCACAAAATCATACAATAGTCAGCCGCTCAGTTAGAGGAGACTTATATTCCTGTCTCGGCCCTCGCCTGCCTGGGTTTATCTGCTTGTAAGACAAACACCTGGGTAGAGAACACCCCCCCCCCTCCACCCCCCGTCGTCATCTGTTAAATTCAGAGCCAACGCACACTGCTGCATTTGTTTTATAAATGATTTAAAAGTCGTCTGTGCTAATGTATTCTGCCCTTGAGCGCACATATGAGGAGTCTCCAGCACACTAGCTGCTGGTTATCATGCAAATGGAGCTAGCCAAGCCTAGCTTAGCCGCATTGGCTTGTTTCATCGCTGCAGTACATTTGTCTTGGTAATGCCCCTGTCTTACGTTATGTATGCATGTTTGAACTGCCTGTAGTTCTGCTTGTGTCAATACGAGTGTGTTAAACGATGACAGGCTCCTGTGGGTTCCCTGCTGCTGCGCACTGTTAAAGGTAAATGTGTGTGTGTGTGTGTGTGGCCATTCTGACTTGTGGGGTCAGTTTCCTGCTGTTTAGGTCACAGTAATGATCAGGGCTAACAACACACAGACACACAAACGCACATGCAAACAAGCCTCAGAGACTGCACACATAAGCATTTTTCTACCATTTAGCAGTAACAATATGTAATCAGGTCATAACCTTCTCACAGGAAAGTGCAGTTCTCCTGAAAATGTTGTTGATTATCGCTATGGAACAGTTAATCTTGAGCTATTGATTATGTGTTGATGGTGTGTTTGATGGAGCAGGCCTCTGCGTGCATTAGCCAGCGAGTGTGCGACGATATGGCCTTTTGTTTTTTTAGCCCATGTGTGTCGGCCAAGGTGCAGCAGCAGCAGCGTGAATATGATCACAGCGCATCTGTGTGTACATTATGTGCATGTGTTTGTGCATGCCGGCGTGTGTTTATCTCTGTGTTCAGTCTGTGTGCTTAATCCTCAGATCATCCCCTATTCATCCCCTCATCCTCCTCACTTACAGCCCTAATCCTGTCATCCCTCGCTCTTCTTTTCACCCAGCCCTTTATCCATTTATCGGCCTATCCCGTTATCTCTCGCCCGCATCCACTGCCCTTCTGCCCCGCACTCTGGCCCGGCTCCCTTCCTTTGCCCCCTTCTCCCCCCACCACCACCACCACCAACTCCAATCACTTATGTGGCCCTCCCTCCATCCCTCCATCCCTCTGGACCCAATTCTAGCCAGACTCAGCAGATGTCTGAAAGCTTGGCATCAGGGCTTTTTTTCCGCAGAGTTCAGTCCCTCCCATATGAAAATGCAGTGCAAGGAACTGCACTCTCATCTCTGCAAATTAAGCGCCTCCTAACAATACAGTGGTTGGGAAGTGAGGGAACTGAGCCCGAGCCAGAAGGAAAAGGCGCAATGCAGCGCGGTACAGATTCATGTTCGGGTTGAGGTTTAGATACTGGAATCGGGGGGCCGGCGCTCCCTCAGTTTTTTGCGGAGACTTCCATCTGTGTGATGAAGGCAGCTGCAGCAGAGAGATGTTGATCTAGGAGCCTACCCACGCAGCTAGCTACCTAGCCGTCTACCGACTGGCCTACCTACCACTGTTTTTTGGAGCTGACAGGCTGCCACGCAATAAATAAATCATCAAAAAAAAAAAAAAAAGAAGCTGCAATGCAGTGGGGGTCGCGTTCGTGTTCTGTACTTTGAGGCAGTCAGTGCGTGGATAGAAGACAGCATCTTCTTCCTTCCTGTTCCTTTTCTCTCTCCAGGGGTTTGAGGAGACAGCAACAGCAGCTTTTCTGACTCCATCCAGACACACAGTTTAGATGGCTACATGGAAGGATGGATGCTTTGATGAATAGGAGGGACTGAGGCTGAGAGGGAGGGAAAGTTTTAAAAGAGGGGCGGGAACAAGAGGAAGCAGGGGGAGCAGCAGAACGTGTAACGCGAGTGTGTGAATGACAGACGCAGAGCAAAGAGAAGAGAAGAGAGAGAGAGAGAGAGAGGAGGAGAGAAGAGACTCAGGCTGTCAGGAGGAGAGAGAGACAGAAAGGCCCGGGGGGATCAGAGCAGCAGGGCCGGGGAGACGAAGAAAAGAGAAGCAGAGGAGTGACAGGCAGACGAGGCTTGCGTGCTGGAGAAGTGGAAGAACAGACACCGGCGAAGAGAAGGAGGAGGAAGAGGGAGTGAACGAGGGAGAATTTGAATGTGTGAGACAGACGTGGACTGTAGCCATCGTCAGCTCATGGTCCTAGAGCACAGGCAGAGGAGAGGAGGAACAGGAGGAGAAATAGAAGTAGAGACCCAGAGAGAAGGGGAGCAGAGAAGGGACGAGAAAGTGGAGAGCTGGTCAGCAGTTGTTCCCTTAGATCAGACAATGATGGGGCTTTACTACCAAGCAATGCTGCCGGTAAGTTCACTTCTTGAGCAGAGCCTCTCTCTGTCAACTACTTTGTGCACATGCTGAGAACAGCAGGATCAGAACTAGAAAAAGAAGACACTGGTAATGATTTTTGTTTTTGTTTGTCATAAGTTTGGCTCGATGAAAACAAGTAATTGGTACGCTGTTTATGGTATGGCCTGTTTTGGTTTTGCTGTGTTTTGGCCCAGGTGAGGCCTTTTTCAGATAGTTGGCAGAGCATCAGACTAACAGCAGGGCTTGTCCCTGCAGCTCTGCTCCTTCACTTTTTTAACTCTTTGTGTGCAAGTATTTTTGATTCTTTTGCTTGAAAATTCATGGCTAACGGCGTCTTACCGCTCTGTAAATACGCCACACTTCTTTTCCTCATGTCATTGCAGTGGAGACGATATATACAGAGACACATGCTCGTGCAAGGATCCTAGAGTGTCAACATTGTTATGTTAGAATAGTTACTTAAAACACATAATGTAGTTGATGATGTATGCTAGGCTGCTCTTAGCATATGGTGGGCGTGTCTGTGCTACTTTAGCTGAGAGACAGCCTGAGGATGAGAGCTGTTCTCTGGCTCTGTTCTAGCATGTCCTGCTCTCTGGTCTTGGGTTCCTCTGGGCCTTAGGGGGGGTTGTCGGGATAGTGGGGGAGGTGGCAGTGAGGTACACTCATGTAGACATGTGGTATAGCAGCCGCTGCTTAGACTGCCTGCGTTGACAAGCATGTACAGTGGGTATTGCATGCTTTCGCCATGCTGACTGCACACAGCATCATGTTATATTTCATATGTATGTACGTACGTGTGTGTGTGTGTGTGTTGTGTCATGTCATGTCTTGTGCACAGAGGGCGGAGGCTGAGATTTTGTCAAGCGATTCAACATTGTCATCCAAGCTGTCCATGCAGTTTAAACTTCATCTGTCCCTGGATTGAGGGAGACAGGTGCCAAGGCACAGTTGTTTCTATATACACACACACACACACACATAAACACACAGCAGTTGTTGTTGTTGTTAGAAGTACTGTACAACCCCCTTCATCCCCCAAGGCACAACAAACCCAAACACATAAAGACACATAGACACTATAAATGAATACAAACACACTTTTCTTTGGTTACACACACACACACACACTACCTGCATTTGACACACCCACAAGACACCACCATTTGTATACATCTCAAAGAGGTGTGAGCATTTCCAGTAACAGTAGTGTCTGCAGTGTTTACTGTGAGGACTCATTAAGGTGTAACTTTGTAGAATATTTTTTCTTTATTTGGTCAATGTCTGAAAAGTTACAGCGACCTGCTGCCTCTCCTTCAGCATGTTGAAGTCACTTTGAAATTGAGAAGAGACGTCATGGTTGAGAGGCTACAGATCAAAACTACTGTAAGGTTATACTAATCGTATAATGATTCTGTGGTAACCCTATAGTTACTGTACAAATGCCCAGTCACTGATTCAGAGCCATTCAGAGCAAGGGTCTCTTCCCTCCTGACCAGACGTCTCTCTCTCTCTCCTACATGAGCTTTCCCTTTCTCCATTTTATCCCTCCTTCATGTGTTGCCCCCCCCCCTCTGTTTTCCTCCCCCCGCAGGCTACAGCAGCTGTAAGCTAAACACATTATTCCTCTTCAAAGAGAACGACGGCGAATGGAGGGTGGCGGTAGTAACTAGAAGGGTGTGAGGGCAGGGGGGCGGGGGTTTAGTTCCATGTGGGAATGCACTTTAAAGGTGACCCACCTCCACTCACTCTGTCCTCTGTAAAAATGTATGGGGCTGCTCTCTATTTTGGGTAACACATCTCCATAGCATACGCTGTGGATGAGAGTAAATGCTTGGTGTAAATGCAGGTCTCGCTTCATGGCACCATTTATGTTACCACAACATTTTACAGCCTTCTGTGCTGACACTGCAGCGCGTAGATATAGAAACGCATATACCTCATTGACCGCCGCTGCTTTGTGTTGCTGCTATGCGTCTGTGTGTCCACCATATTGGAAGTGGTTAAGATCCAAGGAGAGAGATGCAGACTTCACTGCAAGATCGACTGTAACACGCTTAATTATGAACTCATTTTCATGAACTTCGGTTTGTGAGAAACGTGAGAAATTGAACATGATATTTGTTACTTGATCTAATAAGCTATAATATAATAAAATATTTTGATTTACTTATAATCTAGCTGATTAGATCCGCCCCCAGTAACTGAATTTAATTCCAACTGGTAACCAGTGCCATGTTTAATTTCTCACGTTTCATACGGTGGATCTTGGCCACTCCTGCAGATGTAAATCACTGCACACGGTGTACACACATGTTTCTATATCTATGCTACAGACAGGTAAATCTGTCAGACTGGCTAAAAGCTAAGTGCAACACTAGCTGGGCGATGTCTTGTCCAGGACGACTTAAGTTACCCTACCTTGAAATTAGGGCTGGGTTATACAGCAAGTTAATTCCATTCATTTGAAATGTGAAAAGTTATTACAAGATTCACAGAAAGTTATTTTTAGTCAAAATGCAACGTAGCAGTGTGAGTGTGTACATCCTACTTTGTTCAGTCTGTCCCTACCTGCCAGGTAGCCAATGCTAGTCAACTGTCACCACACACAGCAGGAGTAGCTGAATTATTTAGCAGATATTTTCTCTGCTGAACCTAATTATTAAACTGGATGTCTGAGCTCGGCTTAGTTGAAGCACCTTGTACTGACCTCCTGTAGCCGTATGGGATGATCTGTGGTTTTAAAACTTAAGTACAGATGACAGCCTTACCAGTGGTGGAGGTCTTTAATTATTCTTTGCATAACTATTTTGCACATGTAGGAATAAAAAGTATGTGTATGTTTCAGTCAGGTGTCAGTCTCTCTGTATTTTGCAGGAAAAAAATATTGTTTAACGTTGCGAATCATCACTCAACTTCAAGATTCAAGATTTTATTTTGTGGCCATGTTCTCCGGTCTGACTTGAAATTCCATCTTGATATTATTCAGAGCAACAAATGAGCTCAGTCAGCCATTTACTTGGCAACACCTCTGGCGAAAATATCAAATATGCTCATACCAAGCTTTCATATGATTGAGATCTTCCGGAGTGGGCAGGATGCTTTCACAGTGGGGGCGTGGCGAGGGGTGTACATGGCTCCGTAATGGGCCGGCTGACATGCCGATTCTTAGAAAACACGGCGAGCTTTTCTGCAGCAGGTTCAGTTCAACAAAGATATGTCAGTTTAACTGGTTGTCTGAAAATGTGTGTGCACATTCACCGTCTGTGTGTGCTTGTAGATGTCCAGAGGTGGTGCATCATCCCTCTGACCTACCTACTCGGTGCTTAAGCCCGCGAGGAAAGGTGTCAAGCCGAGCTGCTGTTACACTGAGTGGCAGCTGAGTATTTAGGCTGTCTAACTTCCTCCACCCATGTTATCCTCATAAGACTGCTTGGTTAGCCGCCGTACAACGACAGGCCTTCAAGGAATTTGCAAAGGATCCACACCCAGGTTTGTTGCCCTCGGGGTTCTGTGTGCGAGTCTGTTTGTGAGAGTGTCGCTGCACACGTATGATACATGGACAGAAAAAGTGCAGCTGCACTCTCATAGCAAACTGACTGATAACCTATGTGTGCTTTGCATGAACTTTTTACCTGGTAACTGGTAACATCTTTATCTTAATTCTTTATAGTTATCCTAGTGGATTATGGGTATTTCTTTGTGTGCTGCAGCTCTCGCATTAGAAAGTGACAGATTATACTGACTTCCCATCTTACAAAAACACAACCACAACACCTGTTTCCACAGATAAACCCCAGTATTGGTTGAGCTGGAGTATTGGTGGCCTAATGCACTGTCTGACACCACTCTACCTCAGGGTTAGCTGTTCTCCCACTGCCCATGTAGCCATGACGATATTGTCTTAATAACACTAATGCTGCTCTAACTGCCGTCACCTGAGGCTGTATGCAGTGGGTCGAGGTGTGAAACCACTCCGCATGTTACTTCACACCAGAGCGCACATATACGTACACACAGAAAGGTGCATTGGAAGCGATGCCGTGCACAGATGTGGTGCAGTAGAGCTCTAAATGTATGCGGTATCTGCCGGGTTACCTAGTCCTGCATGATAAACAGCGCCGTAGCACTGCCTGTGCACACACTGTATCACAGCTTAGACTGCAGCAGCGAGTCACTGCTGCTGGGTTTTTGAATTTAGACTTCTGCAAACGTAACGACAGCAGTGTGCAAATTCCCCGACTTGCTGCATCTGCTCAGAATTAGTCATGCTTTTAGCAAGTTGCAGATTCTCCTTGATCATAAAGTTCTGGTGTTTTTGGATTCTGGGTGGTTTTTGGGTGAAAAGCTCACTCTACTAAAGCATCCTCTGTAAATCAGTCTGGATCAAAGGTCCCTTAAATGTCAGTCAGTGATAAGATGAGAGCGATAGGGACACAAAAATCCGGATCATAGAAATAACAACTGTGATTTGGAAGATAGTGAGGTAATACAGAGGTAGTCATACCCCAGACATTTGAAAGATGCCCGTGGACAAAGACGGGCTGTGAACTAGACGGAGTAGTAAGACATCTCAACATGTTTTAGCTGAGGGTTGTTGTCTTTACCTGCACTATTGCTTCTCTAACAGCTTTTCATAAGCTCCTCTGCCCTGGAGCTCAGCCTGAAATATATTAGTCGGGGACTGAATAAAGCCTCATTATGAAGGAAACAATATTTTGTTCTAATCGAAATGAATTTAATTTCTGTTAGTTCTTCCTTTTTAGTTTGATTTTCATTTAGATAAACTTTTGAAAGTTTGTTTTTGGATCACTTTTAATTTAAATCAGCCTAAATTAATTTTAGCCTGCTTCACTTGTCATCTACTATAACAACTAATGATTGTTTTCATTATTGATTAATCAGCTGGTTATTTTCTCAAGTAATTGTTTTTTTCTGGAAAGTGTAAGCGCTGTAATCTCTCACAGCTCCAGGTCTTTTTCTGTCACACCAACTGCCCCGAACCTGATTATATTCAGGTCACTTTCACTCATCGCAAAGAAAAGCATCAAATCCTCACATTTTAGAGGCTTGAACCAAATATTTGGCACTTGACTATAACGATCATAGAAATAGTTGCAGATCATTTTTCTGTCGATCGACTAACCAATTCAATACTTGGGACACACAGTCCCTAGAAAGTCTGATCTGTTTTCACCCTCCCTCTGCCCTGTCACTCTGCGCAGGCCACTGTCTAGTAGAAATGATTTTCAGGCGTAAGAGTGGCGCTTTTCTTTTGTTATTTTTTTCTTATTGCACATGCAAGCCATGCTCCCAACCAATACTGCTTGTGTTTAACGATTCATCGTTTGATTTTGTCAAAAATCTGAACGTTACAGAGTGTTTTTGTTTTTTGGCCATGTTGCCTGAGGTGAGTCTGAGTGTTAGAGAAAATGCTGTCAGTGTGATTACGATAATGATGTTGATGGTGAAGATGATCAGAAGTGTCAAAAACAGACAAGCTGCATGTCACAGATCTCAGTGCAGCCTCAGAGCTGCTGACACTGACAGGCAGTGTCATGTTTGCCTGCAGTTTACTGGGGGAACTGGTTTCTATGTTTGAGCCACGAGCTTCTCACTACGTCAAATACATTAAGAACATCAACTAAAAAATTTTCCGTTTGGTCCTTTTTTCCTGCCAGATAAACATCACTGTGTCCTCTGGGTCTGTTCCAGTCACCTATAGATTTACCTTTAAGGGGGCGACCTTTGTGTAATCTGATTGGCCCACAGTGAGGAAGGAGAGGCAGCAGCTTCTGCTTAGAGGCAGCCGTATAAGGAGATGGGCTGTGGCCTGTGCTGTGATGGACATCACTGTGCAGTAGAAGCTTTGACTTAGACTTGAGGGGCGGGTGTTGTGGTTTAAAAAGACAAAAAAAAAAAAAAAAATCTCCCTCTGGCTTTTATCAAGCGTGGCAAGCAAGAGGGAAGGGGGGGAAAAAGGAGGAGGAGGAAGAGGGGGGCATGAACGGAGAACATACTTACTTCTCCAACCACAGGAAAAAGAAAAGAGTCGGATTGCACAGGGGGAAGAAGCTGAAAAGAGTATTTCTATTCTCAGTCAGGCTTCTTTACAGATGGTTCCAATATACAAACCCGTCGTGAATTTGCACGACTGATGAGTTACAGTGGCATCACCACTCGGCCGCTCGTTCTGTGTTTCTGTGGCTGGCGTGTGCTTTACTCTGGTGGTTGGTTAGAGGCTGAAGTCAGCAGACAGACACAGGCGCACGCTTGAAAGGTTTGCCGTGAAAAAAGGCCTCCCCACCCCACCCCACCCCCCTCAACCCTCTCCGTGTGTGGAAAAACATATGGTGTCTCAGGTAACACAACTGCCTTGTGTGTGGTTGTGTGTGGTTGTGTGTGGTTGTGTGTGGTTGTGTGTGGTTGTGTGTGGTTGTGTGTGTGTGTGTGTGTGTGTGTGTGTGTGTGTGTGTGTGTGTGTGTGCTTGAGGTGAGAGTGAAACAGCATGGATGAATAGGTCCTACTCCAGATGGTCCTTTTTTAGTTGAAACATCAGATTTCTGATTTTAAAAAGGAAAATAAGAACATCTCGGTTGATATTTGATGGAGTGTTTTCAGCTCTGCTCAGGTCGCTGTTGGCGCCTTCTTAATTCAAAGTCTGCTTTAATACTATCTCACAATGTCAAAATACAGTCTGGAAAGTTTGTGTTGAGACCAGGCATAACAAAAAAAAAAAAAAGCGCATATCTTTATTTCCCATAATCCCCTTCCCCCTCTCTCTCGTTAAGGCCCCCCCCTTTTCTTTTTTCCATTATTTCTTTTTTCCTTTCCCCCCCTCTCCTTCGACTATATGATACTGCCATGTAGGGCAGTGCTGCTCCCTAGCCAGCGGGTCAGGAATGCCTGTGTGGACTCTTCTGATCTTAACCCACTGACGGCTTTCATCCTCTGCTCTGTTTATTAGTCCCATCAGTTCACATCATGTGAGATCATTGTGCAATGACACCCGGCGCAGCTGGTTCAGGCTTGGCATTGATTTATTCAGCCAGAAACACGGTGATTATAATAAACAAAGTTGTAGCTGTGCTTTTAAACACCATGACGCTGCTTCTCTGGTGCCCTAAAGCAGTGTCCGGAAAAAAAAATACTAGATAATCGGTGTTCATATAATCTAGCATCTCTGTTAATGAAATATCTCAGCCAATCTCTGCCTGACTCTCCTCCACTCTCTCATTCAGTGGGATTTGAAATGTAAATGGCCACTCCTGTTAAAACATGATTAGCTCTAATTCCCTCTAATCATAAGCTTTAATTTTCCTGTTCTGGTGTCACTCTTCTTTCTTTAACTCTCTCTCTTCGTTCTCTGCGTCCAGGATTTTTGATGTATGTGTGTGTGTGTGTGTGTGTGTGTGAGAGTGTGTGTGTGTGACTCAGCTGTGCGCTGGGATATGACTACAGGACACACCCTTTAGTGGCTGAGTACAGGCTACTACATGTTTACGAGCTTGCGTGCCCTAACAAGCATACTCAGGCTTTGATTTAACCCACCCGACTGTAGACTGAGGCCTAACCTGTGAATTTTAATGGCTCATTATCTCTCTTGAACAGGGTTCTGACAGTTCCTCCTTTATCATTAGGTGACAGAGACTGTAGCGGACGCAAAACACAATCAGTTTTTACACATTCTTTCCTTAGCACACATTCAGCCTTACCACAGTGAGACTGGCAGTGGATGAGTTTTCCAGATTTTTCCGTGCAGCCTACTTTCTCTGATGCCTCCTCTATCTGTTCGGCCCAGACCCCAGAAACTGTCCGTCTCGCAGATGGGCCTTTTAGCATCAGCTGGCTGTTTGCAGCCAGCGAGGCAGTCGCTGCAGAAAGAAGAGTGAGCGGTCCGGCTATAGGATTAGAGAAGGAGAGAGGGAGAGAGCTCTTTTGCTTTGCGGCATCTTAGTTACACTGTCTAATTAAAAAGGCTGTCTAGAGACCGAGCGTCTCTAGGCGTCACCCGGCCCAGATCCTGCCCGTGGCACAGACCAGACCAGTGGTTAATGGTGTTGGATGCTGTGTGTCATTCCTGCCTGGCCTGGTGAGGAAGAAGCAGCGGCCCTGACCCCAAACCCACTGGTCTTTTTTCTTTTTCCATTTTCTTTTCTGTACCCGTTCATTGCCTCTTCCTTTCTCTCACTCTGTGTCTTGGCTGTAAGGGGATTTTGTCAAACTTATTCCAAGATGCCCTTGACTGTGTGAAATGATTAAAGAGAGCAATACTGCAGAGTCACCTCACGCACACACAAACACATGCAAGATAAGGTGTATGTGTTGGAGCAGCAGCAGCTATAAAGAATCAGTAGATGATCCTGCTGCTGATACAGTTGTAACAGTGCAGAGAAATTAAAAGGACCCGAGGCAAGTCCCAGCTGATGCACAGTAAATCTGAATTATAGATGGCCTGTAAAAGAAAGAAATAGAAATAAATGAACCAGTATTCACCCAATGCAACAGTGGCTGTAAAGATGTCACGGCTCACGTGTTTCAGTTAGTATTTATCTCTCCGCATGTCCATCCATCCATCCCATAAGCATCTCTGTATCTCAAACCGTGTATCGAATTTTCTGACTCTTAATAATAGATGTGTTTTCTGTAAATATTTCATGGTCGGCTGACTGAAAACACATGCCTGTCAGAGATATGGAGGTAGAGGGAGGGGGGAGAGGATAGCATGCAGAGGAAGTAGAGAGAGAGAGAGTGAAATTTAATGGGCAGGATTTTAACCCCCTCACTCTGCCTTCATCAGGACGCTGCAGCCACTGTAACAGGCCTGCTGAGCATATATGTTAAGTCATCTCCCTCTCTTCTCTCCTCCCCCTCCCCTCCCCGTTCCCGCAGGGCTCTCAGGATTCGACAGGAGGACAGGAGGGATTGGTGGCCCCACCCTTTTCGGCGTTCCCCCCTCCACCCCCACCTCAAAACGGGCTCCCTGGGACGGAGTTCGGCCCTGGGGCCATGTTTGGTGCTGGGGGCCAAGGAGCAGCAGAGGTAGTGGCTGGTGCTAATGGAGCCACCGCCGCTGTCACCAACAACAACAATAACGTAAGTCCTGTGTGTTCATAAAGCCTCTACTAGTAGTTTATTGACCTGTAGAGTGCATGAGTCATTTCCATGATAATTATAGACGTACAGTATCTGTGGAGAAAGAAACCCACTCCTGTTTTTCTCATTTTTGAGAACTTGTGAAGGGACTGCAGCGATTTTATTATTTTTCTCACATAAAATTTCAAATGTAGGGCTACACTATTGAAAACAGCCGTAACACATAAACCACTTTGGTCCAGACTGAAATATCTCAGCATCTACTGGATGGATTGGCACAAAACCTTGTGCAGACATTCATGGTCCCGGAGGATGAATCCTAAAGACTGCGGTGATCCAAAGTTGCATGCTAACACATTCAAATGAGATGGTGTGAACATGGTAAAACGAGATATTTGCTAAACATCAACATAGCGTTGATGTGTGCTAACATTAGCACATAGTTCAAAGCAGCATTGTACCCATGAGTGAATCCTCACAGAGGCACGACCGCAGAGCCTGAGTGTTGTTATGTGACATAAATACAGTAATCACATTAAATTTAAGATGCAGCTGAGATTATAATGTTTATTTCTAATGCATGATGATGATGACAATTCTGCCTGTTTCCAGTGAGTTACACCCAAAATAAGAGAAGCAGCAGAACTGTCACTGCGCTAAGATAACGATCACGAGCCGTTTCTGCTTCTCTCAACCTTCCATGATGTTTTCTTCCTCGCTCTCTCCCCCGCAGGGAAAGGCAGATGAGACATCCCAGGGTGAGGCGGGTGTACAGTGTGGCACGGGAGGTACAGGTGCAGGAGGCTCCGCAGGAGACTCCAACGAGGCCAAAGGGACCCCCAAACGCCTCCACGTCTCAAACATCCCCTTCCGCTTCCGGGACCCAGATCTCAGACAGATGTTTGGGGTAAGAAGCTGGGAATGTTGTGGGGCCTCATTTATAACAAGATCAATAAATCAGTCTAGACACCCTGGGTCTTTGCCTCACTAGGGGTGGGGGTGTCTTCGAGTAACACAAAGGAAAGACACTCGTGGGTGTTCTCTCGGTGCTCGAGAGGGGCAGTTGGCTTCTATGTGTGTCAGTGTGTTAGTATGAGTGACGAAGCGAGAGGGAAAAAGGGTACGGAGTTGAGTTCAAGGCAGAGGGATGGACAGAAACACTGAACTGCGGGAAGTCGTCTTTTGTATAACAGTGACCCCTAGTGTAAAGTAGCTGTAACTCCCACAGTGTCACACAAGCTTCTGACTTTGCAGTAAAGCTGCTCTCAAAAGACTGAGATCTAAACCAATCCAGAGACAGCTTTAAAGATGTAAATGATTTGCTTCCTTTTGATTCTGTTTTTGCTCATTTTCTCTTCTCAAATTTATTTGCAGCAATTTGGGAAGATTCTGGATGTAGAGATTATTTTCAATGAGAGGGGCTCAAAGGTAAGAGCACAGACGCCATTTAAATTTTCTGAAACAGCACCACAATTCTCCCCTGAATGTTGACGGGGTATTCCCACCATGCATGGCTATGACATGTCATCAGCACGCCACGTTGGAGATCATTGTTATCAAACTTTAGTTATGTATTAAAAGAGGTCAGACTGCGGCCGCCGAGCTCCAAGGTTTCACAGATTCTCATCTCTCCCTTTTTTTTCCCACAATAATGATGTGTGCCTCTCACTCACCGCCAACCTATTTAACCTCTGCCGTGTACCACAGGGTTTTGGCTTTGTGACATTTGAGAACAGCGCAGATGCAGAGAAAGCCAGGGAAAAGCTCCACGGCACACTGGTGGAAGGTCGAAAGATTGAGGTAATTTTCCCTTCTCTCTCTCTTTCTTTCTCTCTCTCTCTCTCTCTCTTCTCTTCTCTTCTGTCTTCTGTCTGTACTCCCATCGTAATTCTGCTTGATCACTGACTGCTAGCTAGCTCCCATCCTCCCTTTAGTGATATGCTCTGATGCAGCCCACTGGTGTCCCACTCCCTGGTCCTCTGTGATGTTTTTCATTTTTTAAATTTAAAAACACTTGTTTCCTCCTTTTTTCTTTTTGTTTTGTTTTGTTGGTTTTGTGGTGGGAATGATTGGGGGGTGCAAGAACACTACATAAGGCATGCTGGGTACTTTTCCTCTGCAGCATTTATTTTTTTCACATTAAGCTGTTGCCTCTTCACCTTTTTTTTTTGTTTTTTGTTTTGTTTTTTTTCCACTGATGCGCAACTTGTAGCCACACTGATGTTCCAACTTTTTTCTGCAACAATTGGAATGATGTTTGTGTAGTTGGCACCGGAGGGCACGAGAGGAACGCAGTGAAAGGATGATGCATGGCAGATTGCCGTCAGATGCTCTTATTTTCCTCCCTAGTGTAGAAATCCTTCTGTGTTCCCCTCTCCCGGTGTTGTGGCTAAGTGGTTGTGACAAGCTTATGGCTCCTGGTGCAACAGCAGCATGCTGGGAATCACAGCAACACTGACGCATGTTCACTTTATGGAAGTCTGGATTCTTACCAAAGATCACTTGAGATTTTATGTATGTAAAGTCTATGTGTGTTGAAGTTATTTATTTTCAGTTGAATTGAATATTATTTTTTATTTGTAAACACAAGCATGTGCTGAGTTTTTTTGAAAGCAGTTTTTTCTTCTTTAATTTAATTGGGGTTTCAATCAGCCAGTTGTCCATGTTGGATCTCTTGACCCAAGCCAAGATTTCTGCATGGGCTTACTGTGGTGATTTCCTTGGTGTGTGTGTGAGTGTGTGAGTGTGTGTGGGTGTGTGCGAGTCAATTCTTGCATGATGGATGAGGCTGGCTGGACCCTTTTTTTTTTTTTTTTTTTAGTTTTGTAAT
>NW_019525116.1:2317332-2320167 GCF_002814215.2 Seriola lalandi dorsalis
TTTTTTTTTTTTTTTTTTTTTTAGTTCTGTACTCTCAGTTCTGCTGCAGTGTGGTCGAGAATGAAAGACGACCACCTGCATCCACTGGTACAACATGCTCCCTCCGCCACCTCCACCCTCAGTCAATCAGCAAGCTGAATGGATACTGATGGAGCCAATGTACCCTGCATCAGTCAACAACCTGTGTTGTCCCTGACATTGCTTTAATCTGATTGTGTGTTTTCCTCCCAAGTTTTTGCATGATATCAGTCACTTTTATTAATCGGCGATCCAGTTTGTCGTTTGTCTGTGTTTTTCAGTTGTCACTTTTGCATGTACTCTGTTGTACTCCAGTAGCGGTGTTGGGCTGTAGCAGGTCATGTATCGGCTGCATGGTGGGCCAGCAGCAAGAGTCTGTAGAGTGTGTTTCTTTCTGTCTGTTTATGGTGCATGGGCTTGAAGAGACAAAAGGCTGGCGCAGGACAAACCGTGGATTTGTGTTTATACATTCTTTCAACTGAGGAGAAAGGGCCGGACATTTCTATTTGAGGCAATGCTCTCTGGCAGTTCTCCCTCCTTGCAGATGTTGCTGCAGTAATTCTTGCTTTAATTGGTCATATCATTTCAGAGTTTGTTGAACTATGTTTTCGGAGATGGCTAAAGATAACTAGAGTAATCACGTTACGATTCAGAAACTCTGAAATATAGGCCTACTGTATACCATTGTTATACATAAATATTTTACTATTATTGTGTGTGTGACTGTAGTTCACTGCTATCCACTGGCATGGGTTTAGTTGATGCAGCCTAAGTGTGCATGGTTGGTATTTTAATATGGACGTATGTAGCCCAACTGACGCAGTTCTGCAGACAGCTGGATGTTTTTTTTCCCTTGCATGTTTATTCTGTTCGGCTATTTCGTTGAAATAGTTTTGGGTGATGGGACGTGTTCAGTTAGCATGAAACCAGTTGCACCTGAGTGCCTCATAGAAACAAAGGCTGAACTAGCTGAAGTGTTTTATAAAAGTTTTGCTGTCCTGAGCTCGAGTGCTGACATTTCTTATTCTTGGTGCATGCCAATGGGAGTTAGTTAGTAGTTGCTCTCTTAGCTTAGCTGCCCATAGTGTGCATGTGTGTAGTGTATATGAAATAGAAAGAGATTTGTTGTGCTTAAAGTTATACTGTACTTCTCTTTGTCTGGAATAAAACTCTGCGCTTTGAAGAAGTCAGTTTCCTGTGCGCTTCCAATGTATCCATGTAAGTGGCCCAACTACAGTTCACTTTGTCTCTACCTGCTTCTCTGTGATCCCATCTCATCACCATTAATGCTGTGTGTGTGTGTATATATATAAATATATAGAGTCCTGCAGGCCTATATATATACGCCTATATATATATATATATATATATATATATATATATTAGTAATATATATAGGTGTGACAGTGTGTATCTTACTCACATACACGCACACCTCAATGCATCTCCACCCGTCCACGGCTGTCTCTGATTGTGTGTATGCTCTAACATAAATGGTTAAGCAGTCCTCACTCATAACATCTGTCTGCCGTGGGCAGTAACATTTTGGCTGTTACTGACTTGTAGGACACCCTGCTAAGCTAACGATGGATAAATTCTCTCCTAATCATTTAAATCACATATGTGTAGTCACATATGTACACACATTTCATTCTTCTGCTGCAATTACAGCCTGAACAGGAAGTGTATTAGGGTCTCTGCATGGTCTATTTGCATAGCTGATGATAAAAGCGAAATCGTGACGTTTATCACGGTCACGTAGAGCGATATTTCTTCTGTCCAGGGAGGGCACACGGTTTTAACGTTCCCTTCCCCGTTTCTCATCAGGCGGCCGTTTGAAGATCCAAAAGGAAATATGTAAAACAGCAAGGTGCACGCCGGCTAAATTATATTAGTAATTTTAGTTTAACTGTTCCATCTCTCGGCACGCCAAGATCAAGTTCTCTACGTTTCAAAACAAAGAGATTGTGGTGAACTCGGGTTTTTATATTTAATCAGACCAAACAACCAGTATCATACAAAAGCATCTGCAGGTTTAAGCGAGATTTCATCATTTTTTTCCCGAGCTCCTCTCTGACGTGCTTTGCTGTAGGTTTGTGCACAAAGCAAACTACGGTGTGGAAACGTCAATTGCAACTGCTGTGAGGAAGACAGCAGACGAGAGACCATGCAGAACCCCTTAAGACTCCCAGTCCCTAACTACTGCTTCAAGGTTGTGTGTTTGTGGTTGGTCTGTGTGGCTGGAGTGTTACGGGAAGTGACAGCTCCTCCGCAGCGCAGAGTTTTAGTCAGACATTTCAACACAATGGCGCAGAATAGCTGAGTTGTCTTGAGTGTGTCAAAAGTGGTGCAGCTCTGCATGCGAAGGGATGGTGGTGGGTGGGGTGGTGGTGGTGGTGGTGGTGGTGGGTGGGATGGTGGGTGCTATTGAGTAAAGAGTGTCATCATCACTGCATGGATGTGGTGAACGGGATGAGAAGAAGCCGTGCCTGTGGTTCTGCATGCCTGACCATGCACACTCTCACCAACCAATGCTGCCGCCACACACACACACACACACACACACACACACACACTCCTCAATGGGACCGAGCTGGCCTTCCACTCATCTCGGCCTGGGCCTTTTACCAGCCATTTCCATAATGAGCACTTTTGGATGATTTTATGCAGTAGTGTTACTCTTATTGCGAGAGTTTGAATCGGTAAGAACTTGATTTTTTAATTGCTGAATTGGCGATGGCCTGAAGTGGAGGATTACCAGCTCCTTGTGTCCCAGTTTCATAGATGAAACCCCCCCCCACCCCCCCCCCCCCCCCC
>NW_019525116.1:2320187-2329462 GCF_002814215.2 Seriola lalandi dorsalis
CCCCTACGAGCCTCCCCACTGCTATGGATTTGATCGGTCCTGTTTTGTTTTGCTCTCAGATCTTTCTGTTACTGCATGATTTGCCCCAGGACAAATTAACGAATGAACTGTGCGAGTTTCCATGTGTGTTTGCTTTTGTACATGAGTGAAAATGTAGAAAAAAAAGGTTGAAAGAAAAGGGGAAAGAGAGTTTGTACTTTGCCCTTTCCAACCCTCAGTCTATGTTTGTGTGTTGACTCAATTCTTTCTCTTCCTTATCCCTTCATTCTCTTGTCGCCAGTCAAGTTTGTCTTTCTGTCCTTTTGTTTTGAATTTGAAAATTAGCTGTTTTTTCTAACTTTAATATCTACTTTGCCATCATCTTTGTCTGCCTTATTTTGTTTTTCCACTTCTGTCCATCTATTTAGTTTCTTCAATTTCCTGCCTTATTTGTATTGTTTGACTGTCCTTCAGGATGTTCTTTTGTGGTGACTGGTTAAAAAAACTGGAAATTATAGCCACTATACCCACAATCAGTTTCTAAACACACACACACACACACACACACACACACACTTCTCTTGTGGCATAACTTTACCACACAAGAATGAGTCATTTCTTGCAACATCTAACCAAAATACCTCCGCTTGTCCTTTTGACTGGAATAGACCCAGACAGCATTAAAGCAACCTTTTGCTATTCTGCTCTTATGATGGAGGGTGGTGTGCATTTGTATCTGCTCTTCTGACTTTTCCTCGGAGGTGTTTAAACTCACTGCATCATCTCAGTCCCTCACTGTACTGCACCATTCAGTTGCCTAGTTTCTGGGGTTAGGACAAGGTCGCCCCGTATCTTCATTCTCCTGTACCATGTCTTTTGTTCTCTAGAGCACCAAATACCTTCCTGTCACTGGTCTGATTGTTGTAATGATGCTCAGAGCTCTGTTTAGCACTGAGAGCTAGCATCCTCTCCCTTTTCTTCCTCTTTCTTCTTTCTCTTATATTCTGTTCTGAGCTGTAACACTGCTGCTATCAGGTTTTAATTTCACATGGGGGCAATAAAAGGGGGGGGCATTTAGGTTTCTTTTGTTACTAGGATTATTTGTTCCTTTATTTATTATATTTTTTCTGTTTCCCTGACGACTTCTGTGTGTTGTTGTCAGTCTCCACGGTAACCACTCGCTGTTTCTACGGCAACGGTAAGTTGTGTACAAACATCTATCACTGAACTGATCCCCTTCCCACCCCACCCCTGAAATGGGCCTTTGACACAGCATTATGTACAGTATACTGTGAAGTGACAATATTAGTCTTTGCATTTCTATTCACCAGATGTAATGATCGTAGACCCACGCAGTGTAATGCCCTAGAAAGCAATTGGTATTATGTAACTTTACAGTGCACAGCACAGTACCACAGGCACACAGACAGACGGACACAGCATCCTGCAACACATTGGATCTTTTAGCGGTAATATTCTCTCCACACGTCCGTCCCCCACCATGTCATTAACACCTCACTGGGAATGACCGAATGTAATCACCCTCTTCTGTGCAATCACACGGCTATCTACAATCCATCTGATTAATTCTCCGTCAGACTCAATGTATATAGTTTTCTTCTTCCTGATTAATTAAAAATCAGCAGAAATGATATGAAGCTTTGCTCCCTGTTGCTGCCTACGATTGCTTTGAGTGAATGCAGACCCCGAGCTGCAGGGCATATAACGCTGCTCTGGTTTTGAATTCCTTTATTTCACTGACCTGCCTGCTTTTTAGCACAGCGTACTTTGTCAAATGTTATCCAAGTGGACACAATGTGCAGTTGAAAAATGCCGTAACACCCCTGCCTGTTTTTACTGCCGAGACAAAGACCTTCCAAATGTACATATTAGACCAGCACACTGTGTCCTGCCATTAAAAACGAATCTGTTCGTTGGGGATCTTTTGTTAATTCATTTAAGAAATAAAATGTGTTGAGAAAACATGCTGTCTGGATTGGGTTGCACCAGTTATTCATAAATCTATTACTAGGTTAGAACGTAATGTTCTTTAGTAAGAATCAGCTACTTTCAAACTAGTCACTTACTAAATTGGGTTGAAACTTAAGAACTGTTTCGGCTTGTAAAGACTTTATGTAGTAAATTGGTTGCTGTTCAATCAGCTGTGTAAACAGGAAGTCACTGTAGCACCATGAGCCACCTTATCCTCCAAAAGTGACAAAAGTTTTTGAATTACAAAAAACTATATCTTTTGTAAAGATGTTACTTTGTTTTTATTCATTCCTATGTACATGGAGAAATATTGTGTTTCAGTGCGTGTAAATATTTAGCAGCCACTAATGTCTGGGTAAGAAATAGTTTGGTTTAATTTAGTAATTAGTAGACACTTAGGTTTTAAATTAGGCTAAATTTGAACTTACGAACAGCTGGTGCAACTGGCTGGTCACTTACCAAATCAGCCAGGCTGTGTCCCAGTTCACTCCCCATTTATTATATAGTGAGCAACATTTACCCTCCGCCATTTTATTCGAGTGTCCGAATTCTGAGTGTGTAAACGTGTGTCCACTACAGCAACAAAAAGTGTGTGAACCCTTTGGAGTGACCTGGTTTTCAGCATTATGTGGTTGTAAAATCTGATCTGATCTTCATCTAAGGCTCAAGTACAGACAAACACAATGTGCCTCAGCTAATATCACACAAACAGTTATTATCTTTTCTGTCTTTATTGAAGGAGTTAAACATTCACAGTGCTGGTGGGGGAAAAAAGTAAGTGAACCCTTTGGTTTAATAACTGCTCGAACCTCAATAACCTCAAACAAGCTCGTCCAGTAGCTGCTGATCAGAGCTGCTTCGGCTGTCTGGGGTGAGCGGCTCTGTGAGTTAATTGCGCAGCATCTCTACTGGGTGTTACCGCTCCACCAGGAGGATTTGCTTTGTTTGAAGTCGTTTTACTTGTGATGTTTAGGGTTATTATCCTGCTGCATCGCCCGGCTTCTCCTGAGCTTCAGCAGGTGGTGCAGTCACCCTGACTTCGTCCTGGAAGAGACCTTTGTATTCATTTTCCCCTTCGATGATGTGGGAGCTGTCCGGGCCCAGAGGCAGCAAATCTCAGCCCCAGATCACGACGCTCCCTCCGCCCTGCTTCACCTTTTGGGCTGATGTTTTCATGTTGCTATGCACTTCCCTTTTACGCCATACATAGAGCTGCATGTTCTTCCCAAACAATTCAACCTTAGTTATATCATTCCACAAAACACTGTTGTGCCTTCGGAGTCGTCTCAGCCGGACGCCCACTTCTGGGGAGAGCAGCCACAGAACTTAATCGTTCCATTTATAGACCGTTTGTTCTGACTGTGCACCGACGAATAACTAAACTCTGTGAGATGACTCCGGTAACCCCTCCAGCTTTATGCAAATCGACAATTCTTCATCGTAACTCTTGTGAGATCTGTTTTTCTTGTGGACAGCAAAACTCAAAATGTTTGAGTGCTCTCAACCTTGTTTCATTCACTGGACTCCAGGTTTGATTCCAGGTAGCGCTTGTTCATGTTTTTAGCCGAGCGGTTCACATACTTTTCTGAGCCTGAGCTGTGAATATTTTAATTATGTTTTCAATAGAGATGAGAACAACACAATGATTAGTGTGTTATTAGTTAAAATAAATTGTGTTTGTTCATAATTGTAACTTGGATGAAGCTCTGACAGAGTTTGAAGACAAATTTATACATAAAAGAAAATAATTGCAAAGGGTTCACTTACTTTTTTTTGCCTCAAAAATTCATGTTTTAGAAATGTAAAATTCATGATGTCGCACTACTGTCTGCTAACAATCCCACAATGCAGTGCGCTGCATTTTATACATGACAGTGATGACGCAAAACATGATCATGATTTAAAATCTCGATTTACTGCTCACTGCGGAGAAAACGGTGCAGCGTCTGTTACATGGGGGAGGAGTGAATGAGGGAGCGACTTGGGACTCAGCCCCAGCGTTGTTGTCACCATATGCATCTCTAAACCGATATGGGGTTTACCTCGCTGTGTTTTTTGGGTCTCTATTATGCTGCCATTTTGTTTTTCTCTTTTTGGTTTGGTTTTTTCTTGTAGTGGACTGTCTGTGTATTAGTAGTCGTAGTAGTAGTCGTAGTCGTAGTGTACTGGTCCTAGTTTGTGACACACGGTTCTAATGCCTGGCATAGTGTCTCATGTTTCTTTTATTTCTCTCCTTTTTTGGGAATGAGGATTGCTCTCTCTCTCTCTCTCTCTTTCTCTCTCACACACTCTCCCTCTCTCTCTCCCTCTCTCTTTCTCTCTCTCTCTCTCTCTCTCTGTTCCCTCCATCCTTTGGTGCTCTGTTTCTCAACCCACCACATATAATGAGATTTTCAGGAGAATGGTCACCAAATCTAATTGCTTTATTTGAATGATGCACCTTGGTATATATGTTGTGTTTTTAAACAGTAATTGTTATTAGTTTTTTTGTGTTGCTCATGTAAACTTTCTCCCTTTTTTTCTCTTTCTCTTCACTCCATCTTTACGTTCTCCTGTTTTTTTGTACATGGACTGGCTCTGTCTCTTTACTTCTCACCTGCATCCCTTCCTCTTAACTTACCTGTCCCATCTTTGTCTCGTATGTGTTCGATGTGGGAGTGCTGCGATTGTTTTTGATTGGTCTCTATGCTGCATCCAACGCTTGCTGATTGGCTGAATTTTTTACTTTTTTTGGTTTGTTACTCACTCTTGGTCATGTGATGCGCCCATATTTGGCTGCGTGTAATTTCTGTGTTATATGATTATTAATTTTGTCAAACAAATGTTTTTGCACCCCCTCTTTCTCTCCCTCTCCCTTGTATTTATTTTAAATATTTCTTTTTAGGTATGTAAACCCCACAAGTTTGGTTTCATATGGAAATGTGACTTCATTTTGTCCAGGTTTATTGTTCAGGCTGGACTGGGAGGGCAAAAGTGGGATGAGAAAGGCTGAATGTTTTATTAATCATTAACACTTTGAGATTTGCCTTCCATATTGGTCTCTGTTGATTTGCATGTATTCCTGTCAACCGTTTACCCAATTTCATTAATTGCACATTACGCAAACACAGGTACACAAACTGCACAAACACAGCTGATTGCCCACCATTGATATAGTCTAACTCTTTGCTATTAGGAAGTGTCACTCATCTACATAAAACTTCTCACAAGTCGGGAAAGTTTGTCACTATGATACAAAAAAAAAAAAATGCTAACATTGATTTTATTCATTGATTCGGTTTCATAACATCTCCGCTCAGACACCCGCGAACAGTTGTGTCAGATAGCTAGCCAGGCTAGGCTAATTGAATTGTTTGCCACTGACCTTGTCATTTGCTATGAGGGAAAAATGAGGTAAACCTCATTTCCATATGAATGTAGCTCAGCAGATAAAGAACATGACTCACTGAGAGAAGCAATGTGAGTTGCAGCCTCGGCCTTAATGGTCTTCTAAATGGGAGTGCTGCGGGGATGCACACACAAGCGCTCTCATTCCTCAGTCTTTCTCTCCTTCTTTGTCACACACACACTCACATGCACGCACACACACTCTCCCCTCATCCAGCCAAAAGGTCATTAATCTTTAGCTTGTCACACAGTCAGATGTGGACCTTCAACAGCACACTCAGGCAGTGTGGGTTATTACAGAGAGCTACAATCTCCTTCTTTTAAAGCCCATCAAAGGAAGATGAGGATAGATCAAGGGAGCAGAGTGTGAGCCTTTGAAGCTCAGAGAGGAGATTAGCAGCCATCTTGGATTGAAAGGCCTAAGCATTAGTGTGAACTGTCAGCCATCGTGCACGGTACATGCACATCCACAATACTTTCACCTGTGCATGCCAATAGAAATGTGTAGTCACAGCAGCGACATTTCCAATGTCGCCCATGGCAGCCCTCATATCCCTACACAGTGAATCACCAATTCTCTACTGGGCAACTCACTTTTAATTGCATGATGACTAAAAATCCCCTTAACAGCCGCCCACCCACTTCTACACGCAAACATGGACAATCACACCAACACACGCAAACACACACACACACACACACCATTGTCAGGGGTAAAATTCTTCCGCACTGATCACCAGGGTTGAGTATAACACCAGTGACCTTTACATTTCAGACAGTCATCTTGGTTATGACTCTTCTGCAGACTTAGTTTCATCGTGCAGTATTTTAAAGACAGCGCCAGCGGAAAGTGCAGAAAATAACATGTTGTCACATCCATGTTGTTTGGTGGGCCAGCAGCTAACTTTAAGCCAGTGTGCAACTTAACAATAAAAAAACAAAAGTTATGTTACTGACTAATTACACGGCAAAATGATTGGAGGAAATGTAAACCAGACATTGATACAAGTAAATGTGCCGTAACTTCAGATGACACCAGCGAATCGTTAATGAACCAGTAAGAATAAAAGAACTGGGAAAATATAATTAAACATAAATATGTGCAAAACATAGAGGAAAGTATAATAGCAGCACATAGCAGCAGGCATGTTGAATGTAGTTCTACTGTAAGAAATAAACATGTATCAGCCTTGGCCTTGCGAGCTAGTAATCTTTGTTTGAGTCTGTGTTGCTTTAGTTTCCTCTGTTGAGTTGTTGTTGTCTGTGTCTTTGACCGTTTGCTCCTCCGTCCTCAGGTGAATAACGCCACGGCCAGGGTGATGACTAACAAGAAAATGGTCAGCCCTTACCCTAACGGAGAGGCGCTCAGCACGCTGCCTTATGGTAACGACCACACGGACACGCACTAACAATGAACCGCGGCCCGCCTAATAATCAGAACAGCATAGGTCCACAGGGGGGGAGGCAGACGTAGGCATGGGTAAATTACACAACATAGCCACAGTGTTCGCTCCCTGCAGGCTCTGCTGCAGACCGCGTTCTGCAAGACCATCAGCAAACCAAATTCATGCAGGCTATTTTAGTTTTAGTATTTTTGTCACCACCTACCAGCTGTGATGTGAGTTGACTTTAAAACATAGCTCACAGATCGACTCGCGCAGGAATTAAAAAAGAAGCAGGAACGTGTTCTCACAGTAATCATCGTCTATTAAATGATCGTGTAACAAAGTGATATTAATTTAATAAAAGGGAAAATAGATGTGAATAAGAGGCAGAGTGGCTTTAAGAATCAGCTGAAAAAAAAAAATTGTTAGTTCAGTGTGGAACAAAAAAAAACAACCTCCCACAGCTGCTGCTGCTGCAGCTGTAGTGTGTGGGGAAATATTTTCAGATATATTTTTAGTAAAGAGTTTGTGTCGTATCCTGTAGCCAGCAATTAGACCAGACCATTTGTTGACCTACTGTATCTGTCCAGGTCATCTAGCGTCCCTGCTTATGGCCATGCTCATTTATCAGTCTAACCCCACCCCCCACCCCACCCACCACCACCACCACCGAGTGCAGCCAGACCTGATTCCAGTGTCTGTGTTGCTTCCAGGCTGATTCACCTTGTGGTGCTGGTGCAGCGGGTGATGATGACGAACATGGAAAGAGCTCAGCAGCGTTTCCTGTTTGTTTCATGTTCTCTTCCATTACTTCCTCCAGTCTGGGTTTGAGTTTCACAGGGAATCTTCAACAGTTACAATCAGTTACAATCAGTTTTTAACAAACACTCCTCAGCGGAGTGTGAAAATCTCATCAGGTATTGATTAATAAAACTGGTCTTTAAGTAGCTGGCGAACCATGAATGGAAGAAGGTGAATAACTGAATGACGTGTAAACTGCCCCTTACTCATCCTTTGCCCCGTCCCCTCTCTCTATATGACTGCCAGCGGGGTGGAAATTGAGTCCCATGGTGGGGGCTGTGTACGGACCAGAGCTCTATGCAGGTGAGGCCGGTCTCCATCTCCTTCACACACACTAAAATCTGTCTCTGCAGCCTATTTAAGATTTTAGACACATTCCAGTCTTTGATTTATATGAATGCGCTGCTAGTGTGGAATCGAGGCTGTAGTTGGATTATTCTCTGGGTCTTCCCCCTGTTTTTCTCTTCACATTGTCCTCTACCTTCTTTTCTAAATCCTTTGCCCTCCCTCCACCTTCCTTTCCTATTCTCCACCTCCTCCTCCTCCTCCTCCTCTTCCAGTCCCAGGGTTTCCTTACCCTTCAGCAGCAGCAGCAGCCACGACAGCAGCAGCAGCGTTTCGCGGTGCCCACCTCAGGGGCCGGGGCCGGCCCGTCTACAGCGCCGTGCGGGCTGCTGTGCCTCAGCCTGCCATCCCTGCCTACCCCGGGTAAGAGTTATATAACAGCTGTTGACCTCACGTACATCATAGGTGTCACAGATCTGTATGTTTTTTATAAAAAATAGTTGAAATAAAACGGTTAAAGCCGGTAGTTTTGTTTAGTGCCTGGTAAATCTAGTGAGGATCACCTCATTAAAGCCATTTTTCAGAATCTATTTGACCAGGTCTCTGTTTAACACAGCTGTGCTCATACACTTCTCATGCTCAAACATCATTTACACTTCACTCTCTCCAGCAGTCCAACTGGCACACATTGTCAGTCAGTTCACAAGCTATTCAGCAGAGTATGACACGCTGATGGGATTGCACCATCGAAGGTTCATTTGAATAAACTCCCAGATACCGCCATCAGCGGATTTGCATAAACACACACAAACCACATTCAGTCATTATGCAGAGGCAGTCACCCTGCTCACAGATTTGCTCCAAATTATTCACATTTACTGTGATGTGTTTTTATGTACTGTGCATGTCGTTGCTGTGCTGTGATGATTGGCTAATGGGGTTATGACTGCTACGATATTTAGATCAAAGCAGGATTGATTGGTTAATGGCCTTGTGGTTGCTTAACTGATGATGAACATTCAAATCGAGCTAAACGAGGTGAAATTGGGGGGGCTGCAGGAAATACCCTCTCCATATCTTGCTCCACTGATAACGCCACCTCTCAGACAGACATTATGTCCTCATTAAACGATCCTTCGCCGCCTTAATTTTCTCCTAGCTGAGGAACAATAGCAGTTTATGGTGGTGTTTTCAGTACAATGAACCATCTATTGGCCTCAAGAGTCTGGTGTTGTACGTGTTTGGTCGCAGTTGTGGAGCTGAAATGGAAATTGTATTTCCTCTGCATGCTGCATGGGTGTGAAATAACTACTTTTCTCTCTCTCTCTCTGTCTCTGCCTCTCTCTCTCATCCTGTTCCCTCTTTTGTTTTGCTGTCTTGTGACCTTCATCCACTCTGGTTTTTTGGGACTGTGCACCACCCCATTTGCACCCTTCCATCCCCCTT
>NW_019525116.1:2329491-2331991 GCF_002814215.2 Seriola lalandi dorsalis
ATCTCTCTCCCATTTTCTTCTTCTCTCAGTGTGGTGTATCAGGATGGGTTTTACGGAGCGGCGGACTTATATGTAAGTAAACTCACCTCCCACCGACACACCCTCTCTGTCCCTCCCCCTCACACCTTTCTCCTGCTCTTCTTTCCTTCTGGGGGTGATTGTGCATGTGCGTTCGGTCATGCCCTGCACAGAGCTGCCTGCATAAAGGTGAATGAGCCCACAATGAAAAACAGTTTACAAGCACAACACACCACAAATTAAGACAAGCTCCTTTAATGACACAAGGTGTTTTTGTTTTGTGTTTTGTGTTTTGTGGTTTTTTTTTTTTGATACTGTTTGTTGTGACAGAAATATCTGTTATGCAGTTTGAACGCAGCTCGGGTCAAAACAGAGAGTTGTTTTAAAAATGGAAAGAAAAAAAAAAATCCGAGCTGTGAAATCTTAATGATCGAGGGTCTCAAACACCACTACAAAGGCTGCTCTGTGGGCGGACGCGGCAGCGTGCATCAGTGTACGACTGTGCGAATATATGAACAAGAATGTGTGGTTGTGTGTGTGTGTGTGTGGTTGTGTGTGTGTGTATCCAGGTTGACAACGGTTGTTTCTGTTCTCTCTATAGACTAGTGTTTCAGGACTCAGTCCTTAGTCCCAGATTGCCTCAGGTAGGGTCAACTCAACACCAAACCCACAGTGTGCATTGTTTTACTGTACTACTTCCTCTGATCTTATGAATCATCTTCTGATCTGATCTGGAACATGTTGTCTTTTAGTTCTTATGAAAAAATTACCACTACTTTTGAACTTTACTTTGTTTTTTCTACTAACTCACTGGAATATGCACTTTTTTTTTTCTGATTGTGGGGGGGGGGGCTTTGTTTGTTTGTTTGTTTGTTTGTTTGTTTGTTTACTAAACTACTAAATTGAACCGAGTGTATATTTTTCCTTCCAGTTTGTTCAAAAGAGAGCCTGGTCTCTTTTGTCTCTTAGTTTTGGAGAAATGAGACACCCATCCTTATTTTGGCGATAATGACAACACACCTACATTTCACATCTATAAGGAAATAAATAAATAAATGTAAAAGAAAAAAAAACAAAACAAAATTGTAAAGTGAAGTTTTTTATTTTTTGCATTTTTCCTTTTTTAAAATTGGAGGCTAGTATTTCGCAGCAAAGGTCCAGTGTGCGTCGGCCCGCGGTGCGAGATGCTCTAAAATCTAAAAGAAAAGTTGAAACGGAGAACATGGTCTCTTCCTGAATTAACCACCCCCGACCCCGACCCCTCCCCCAGGATGATGATTACTGAAGCATGTGCTGATCAGCTGCTGCATGCAGACATACTGTATTACTGTTCCACATCCTCCTTTCCCTCCACTTACCCAGAAAGCCTTGCTCTCTCTCTCTCTCTCTCTCTCTCCCTCCCACCTAATAAACCCGTTTTTTTCTATCCCACCCGTCCGCTCTGTGCTCCATGTCTCTGCAGGCGTCTCGGAGGACGCCGGGGTGTTTCTGTTATGCTTTGCTGTGCTCTGTTCTGACCAGGTCCAAATGCAGTGGTGTTGTGTTTGGGTTTGTTTGTTTTGAGTAGGTTTGAATTGTAATTTGGGTCGTGCATGCAGTCGCAGTGCAAGGAGATGATTTTTTTAGTGTCAGTACAGGCTTGTGTGGGTGTGTTTGTGTGTGTGACTTTATTTTCCATCTTCCTCTGTTTTCTTTCTCCTGAATCCATGTGTAAAAACACAAATAATAACAATAACACATGCTGTTTTTTTGTTTTTTTTTTACCATAAATATGTCAGACTGTAGCATCCCTTAGTGTGTCCTCAGACTGTAGGTGTTCTCTTGACATATCTGTTCATTACTCGAATCTTCTGTCCTGACAAGACAATGAAGTTTCTATATGGCTTCAACTGTGTGAGCATTTTGTCTTCCACGTTTTTTTTTTTTGCTTTGGTTCTTTCTTTTCTTTTTTGCCTCCCCTCTCTCCTGTAGTGATAATAATACGATCTAACTCGACCTCGGCAGTTCAATTTCCTCTCTCTGTCTCACTGATAAAGCACTTCTTGTCCCACATCAACACCACACCTCCTCCTCCTTTCCCCACACAGAAATGCAATAAATATACTGACACATACTGGATTGAAATTATTTGTAAATGATAGGAAAGTTACTTTTGCTGAATGCAAGAAAAAGTATTTCTAAAATGTGTCTATAATTTAAACATAGTATTTTGGAAATATGCATTAAAAATATACAGTAATCATGGTGCAATATCTATAGTATTTATTGAGAAATGACGATTTAAATTGGTTGAATTGGTTAAAATTGATTTAAATAGAACAGCTGGTTATGTAAACACACAAGTATATGTCAGTATATTGCATCTCTATATCATTTACACACCTTAGCCCAGGTGTGTTGTTCCTCAGAGACATGTGACTGAGCTCTGTTGTGTGTGTGTTTCTCTAGGGAGGTTACCCTGCTGCTGCTGCCGCCGCCGCCG
>NW_019525116.1:2336991-2346327 GCF_002814215.2 Seriola lalandi dorsalis
GTCAGTCAGAGAATCTTTTCATTTGTGCATGAATTCAAATCATAGTGCTGGAGGAGGAGGAGGAGGGGGTGTTTACATAGCAGGAGGGGAGAAGGAACTCGGATGTTATGTAATGCAAGGTGACAGGAGTGACGGAGGAATCTCAGTAAAGGTCCATTACATGAGTGTCTGGGTGGGGAGCGGAGGGGGGAGGCGAGCGGCCCGCAGTCGCTTTACGGAAGCCGATTCGGTCCGCTTCAATAATCTGGGTTATCTGTGCTTTGCGCCTCTGTGGTCGCCGTGGTAATCACCAGTCATATCAAATGCGTAAAGTTTAATTTGATACGTCTGGACCCCCGTGGGTTGCTTTCATATATATAATTAGAGTAAATCTTACAAAAATTTCTGACAGTGACGTCATCGGCCAAATCAAACTATAACTCTGCCTCAAACTCGTCCATGAAAACCAAATGTTTTCTGCGCAGAGACGAGGCTGATCTGGCGGAGTCACGGCCGTGAACCTGCCCCCGCAGAGACGCTCGTTTCAGCAGCGTCTCCACCTCATTCGTCCGGTTGGCAAATGTCGAGGTGGTGTAATCATTACCGAGCAGCCCCTGTGGTGCAGCTGCAGCGGCTCCTGTGGGCTGCTTTTTGCTTGGTTTTTTGTTTTTCCGTCTCTTCTACTCTTCTAATTGGAGTGAATCTTATTCGCGGGGGCCACAGAATAAACGCAGAGGTGAGCGGGAACGACGCAGGGACCCCCCCCCCCGACTCCCTGCACTGTGCTCAAGTCAACCCAGTGGGAGTTTTTGTACAGGGATTTAATAAATGGGTTTGAATTGCATGTGGAGTTTTTTTTTGGTTTTTTTTGTCACATGCTCTTAAAAAGCTCATTTATCCAAGTGATTTTTTTTTCAATAAGTGACATGTATTTTCTCACAATGTTTTATTTTGCCATCCTTGTGTCTGCCTTCTGTTTATTCTCTTCATTATTATTGAATGTATATAATAAATAAACTGTTTGGTTTTTACACTGGTCTTCGGATACTTCTTTTCACAGGTTAAACATTGACTCCTTGTGTTTATCAGGAGGAGATAGAGCACACACAGATATGTTTCTTGAATGTGGAGCTGGTAACCATTATGTTATTTCCTTCCCATGACTGAGTCTTATCATTTTCTTTCCAGTGTTTGGCAGGAATGATATTATCCAATCAGGAGAGAGGCTGTTTTAACTACTACAACCTCCTCCCTCCCTCCCTCCCTCCCCCTCTTTACCAAAGGGAGATAAAGGAGAAGTGTTTTTGATTAAACGCCATAGGAGCTGAGAGGAATGTCGCAAACTTTTTTTTTTTGATTACAGGCTGAACAAGAATCTCCTTTCTGACTGTCCAGAAACTTCCCCCTCTCAGCTGTGCGTTAGCTGGTGTGAGTCAGAACAATTGCACTCGATTAATGCCTGCTCGGCTGGGCTGCATCGGCGTTAACTCTTGACTTTTGTTCCTCCGGACCAAATCTACCGCACGATAAGCTTTTCCACCGCCTCCAACTTTCTCGTCGCTGCCAAGGGGGAACAATCTGGAACAATCTTTAATTGCATCTGGAGTTAATGGCCGTAAATGGGTTGGATGTGACGGGAAACCTCATATCCCTGCTAATTGCTCTAATGCACAAGAGGCCAATTGCCAATTTGATGGCATGCTCTCTGTGAGTAATTGAAGTTGGGCTAATTGGAAGAATAGATTGAAGGCCGTGTGATAAGAGGTGCGCGTGTGTGTGTGTGTGTGTGTGATTGCATCCATCGGAGTGAAGAATTGACCTTTGTGGATGGCGGAGTCACTACAGGCCACTGGGAGAAAAACAAGTGCAGAACAGATCATCCCAAACTGGATCCGACCCGTAGATGGACTTTAATTCTAGGCTGTTGTGTGAAAAATGCAGGCAAGAGAACATTTGCTATTAGATCGCAGATGGTTTATTACTTGAAAAGTTTAGCACTTAACACTTCTGACTAGTTTCCTCCCAGCAGGTCAGCCTCATTTGCCGTGCCTAGACATTGCCCCCTGCTGGTCTAGCTTGGTATTACCACCCTGACCCCCTGTGAGGTTGAGGCTCCAGTTTGCAGCAGGTGCCTGGAGGCATGGCACTGATTCTGGTCGGGAGAGTAATTGGCCTTGGGTATGCCATCTGTGCAGATTGTGAGTGGGAGAAGCAAAGGTGGTGTGAAACTATTGCAAAACAATCCCGAGCTTTAACAGACAAACCTTTTATTGACAACACTTGTTACAAGAACCTATATAAAAAAAAAAAAAGGCATTAAAATATCTGTTATGGAAAAGAGGCATACCTTGTATTCCTCATATATTTCTATGTACACAGGACACCACTATTGTTTTGGGTGCAGCACAGCATCCAGCAACTGTAATGTAACTCTGAATATGAAGATGTTAATCAGTGATGGCACCAGCCTCCACAGTGCTGACAGGTCTCCTGTCCTATCTTCCTCCTGTCTTGTCTCATCTCATCTCATCTCCTCTGCTGTTTTTTTTTTTTCTCCTTCTCTCTCCTCATTCCTTCTCCTTTCATCCCTCCTCTCTTTCGTTCACAGATGCCTCTGCTCTGCTCAGCAGTTTGGCACCTTCAGAGTGACAGTTTCACGCCTCCTCTATCACCTCAGGGCTATTATATACCATGTCAGGCTAACACACACACACACACACACACACACACACACACACACACACACACACACACACACACACACACACACCGGCATAGAGATTCACCTCCGCTAAGTATTTATGATGTGGATTTCCCGCCAGTAGAGAGCTGGACTGTCTGGACCCATCCGGCCTCGATGATGAAACTCCAGCAGATGAGTCATAGTGCTGAGTCGACCGAGGATTTTACATCCTACTGACAGATTTGCAATAACATTTCTTATAACACTACGCAGAAATATTTACATTTGCAGAAGGAAATGAAACGCAGAAAAACAATATTTTTGTGCCAAGTACTTGGAGTACAGATTAGTGCAGGAGCTGAGGTCATCCTCAGCTTTGGCTTTGGTATCAGTTTCATCTGACAGAGAAGGGATGTGACTTTAATCTTGTCCATAATATTCATCGTAAGGTTCCCTGTAGTTGGTGGTCTGAGGGCGAGGAATGGTGTAATCTTTGTCGGGGTCGATTTCCTGAAACATTCACAGACACACGTATAATCACACATTCATCACGTCACTGCAATTAGTACCCGCGATAAACTGCGCTTTCATTAACCTTACACAATAACTTCGCTATAATTGCCTCCAGTAGTAAAAAGGTCACTGTGTTTAATTGCGGAGTATGTGGAATCAGATTGTTAATCCTCATGGTTTATTACTCACTGTCATGGAGAATCCAGACTCGTAGGGTGACCGCAGCGCCGGATCGGCTCTCCTGCCTGAAGGGAGACACATGATACACTCCACTAATTATCGGTTCATTATATACTGTTCGTCAGAAAGGCCCAGATGAAAGCTGAGTTCTCTTTTTCTTTTTTGATACAGGCTCCATATTCATTTTGGCTTACAGCTATACTTTAATATAAAGAATGTCATTGAGTGAAGCAGGAACCGCCGCCCCGACTGATACTGTTTTTCCTTTTCTTAAAGGACACAACGTTTTAAAAGATGAAATAACATGATTCCCTTTGCAGATGAAAAGTTGAACTTCACAGCAGAAAAACACACGTTTGTTCAATACGCTACACGCAGAGGTTTTTGCTATTAGGCCTTACTTGGTCTGGTATGACCACAGGCAGCTAACGTTAGCTAACGTTAGCAGACCGCTGCTATACTTCATACTCTCGCTTTGACGTAATTCATGATGGTAGTTATAGTCCTGTTAAAAATGTTAATAACACTGACTTTTAAAAGTTCCTCTCTGTGAGGTTTTGTTATTTTTAGAGCTGAAACAATTAGTTGTTGAACAAAAAAATTAATCGACGACTTTTTCCAGCATTGATTAATCATTTAAACCTTTCTTAATAAAAACGAAAAAAAAAAAATCAGTGGTTTTAAAGTATAAATACATATTCTTTAGTTCTTTATTATAGTAAATTGAATATCTTTGGTTTTTTATTGTTGTTTGGGAAAAAAAGAGTCACCTTGGGCTCTCAGATATGTGATTGTGGTTTAAATAATTGGCAGAATAATTAATATTGAATTGTTGGTTGCAGCCACAATTATTTTTTGTCTCTTGTCTAGCTTCGCTCTCAGCATAATTCACAATCTTTCAATTAGGCTCCAGTCAGTTAATGGCGAATGAGGACGGCGTCTCACCTCTCCTGTTCTCGCCATCAGTCTCAAAGCTTCCGTTTTCTTTTCCCTCCTTCGGACTGTTCAGCTCGGGGATATCGGCGCTGGGGCTGGTCCAGCCGGCGAAGCTCAAAGGAATGTCCTTGGACTTGGCTTCCCCCCTGCAGAGGAAGGCAACCTGGGATAACCCGTGCCCCAGGAGTAGCACCCAGCCGTTTGCCACCAGTGTGATGCAGAGCAATGGGTCGTCCCATCGTGGCCGGCGGCCCACCTCAGGGTTTCCTCTGGTGAGCATAGTGATCCATACCACCCAGATGCAGGCGGACAGCAGCACTGTGAGGCAGAGCATGGCGGCCTGTACCCTCCCCTGCTGGTTGATGGGCCCCGTGTAGCTGTAGCTGTACGTGGAGCAGGAGCGGCACAGGAAGTGCAGGCTGAGGATTATGCTGATGGCCAGGAGGCACAGCACGTAGATCTGCAGCATGACGAATTCCTCCTGGCTGTACTCGCAGGGCTTCTCCTCCCGCACCAACACGAGGATCAGCCACTGTGTGGAGATGATAACCTGCACGGTGAAGAGCCCCAGGGCCACGGCGGGCTCTCCCCAGCCCCGGGTAGCCGCGAAGCCCAGCAGGGCGAGAGCGCGAGCCAGCAGGCAGGAGAAGGCCAGGGAGAAGAGCACACTGAAGAGGAAGATCCTTGTGGGGCAGGTCTGAGGGGTGAGGCGGATGATGAAGGAGAAGGTGATGGCGAAGATCCCCGCCGTGGCCAACAAGAACATGGACATGCAGGCCACTGTGCCTCCGATACTGCTGCGCTGGTGCTTGGACGAGACGCAGATCCAGAGGGACCAGAACAGCAGGCCGAGGAGGAGAACCATGCTGAACAGGAAGCCTGAAGAACCCAAGGTCTCCAGTACAATCCCCCACGCTGCCCGGCGGTCGCACAGGTACCTGTAGATGGGGTTCAGTCCTTTGCCGCAGCCTGGCACGCTCATCAGGGAAGTACCGGCTGAAGGGGGAGAGGAAGTGGTTGAAGTGTTGACTGTGGGGATGGTTGAGCTGTTGCTGGTTGACTGACACAGACAGGTGAGAGGGACACAGAGGAGGAGGAGGGGGAGGAGGGGGGAGAGGGATTTGTGCTTTTCGGATGAAAAGGCCATATTGGTTTTTCAGAAACCCACGTGGGGATGCAGTCTGTCCTTTGAACCGTCCCCTTGGATTCGGCAGCTGTTTCCTCCTGAAACAAACAGCACGTCAGCACAAAGATATTCAAGCGCAAGTTTTGCTAAACACACAAACATTGTGTTGACTGCGTACGGATGAAATGGGAGACGGGATAACGCGGAGGTCAGGGCGCGGAGAACAAAAAAAGAAAACAAGGTGAGCGAGGTTTGACAGCGAGAGTGAGGAGAACAGGAGGAGGGAGTTTAGAAACATGCCAGAACAAGGCAGAGGAGCGTGTGAGCCGAGGCTTGCGAGCGGAGGAAGAAACAACTGCAAACGTGGAGCTGAGGCCGGGACAGAACGGCAGACATGAAAGGTGACTGCTCTGTTGTAGACACAGATAGCTGCACACATGGGGATTGTGGTTTATACACAGCACAGATTGCAGGTGAGAGACACAGTCAAAGATATTCACTCCTGATAGCTGACTGTCACTTCCTGCAGCCTGTGACAGAGCCTTTGTTTCGGCCTCGCAGATTCAAAGATGACCTTTTGCAGGTTTATCACGCGTTAAATACGGGGCCGGGGCCGCCAAACTTTGCCCCAACGCCGGCCTTCGTTTGTTTCGTCGTTCAGGAGATCACAGAGTGGGAGAAAGATTTGTGAAACAATGGCCACACCCAATTTTAGCAGATTATTTCTATCTTAATGTAACAACATGGAGGTTTTGATCAGCTGATTTGAATATGAGGCTCCGAACATGATTGTTGGATAACTATAATGGCTGTTATGAAACTACGGGCTGATAAGATAAAGGGGCATTTAGGGGGGAAATATCTATTCCTGTTTTGTTACTATGACTTAAACCATTAAAGTTATACCTCACAATGAGAGGCCTTCTCCCAAACAACCTGAACAAACCTCTATAAATCAAAAATAAACACCCACTTACCTTTAATCCTTTGGGATGTGAGTCTCTTCTGAACCCTACAGCAAAAGTCTTGATTTGAAAATGTGGCTAAAAATGTTCCAATAATGTCTCTGCTTTGTGCAGCAGCGGGCGGCTTATTGTGTGGCCGCGCACCTTCTTCCCTGATGATGTCCCATATCTGTGGCCGCCTTGAGGTAACAGGAAAGAGCAGGAGATGAGGAGGAGAGGGAAGCAGTGGAGCCGCTCAGGTCCGAAGCCACCGGGAGAGAGGATCGTTTGCACCTCCTCGCATCAACAGGTTGGGTAAGAGCAGAGAAAACCTGCACCCTATACGTACTCATACTTTCCTTTTTAGACCCCTCCTGCTTGTCTTTCTCTCGGCGTCCCTCCCTCGATAGGTGGGGCTCACACACCTGGAGGTGATGATCCACACGAGCACACACAGGGAGGGAGAGTTCACTTCTTTCCTATTCATGAATCCCATTTCCTATATGTAAAAAAAACCCACTTGCATCTCATTTCATCCCATCATTAAATTTAAATTTGAAATGTTTTGTCCTGTGAAACAAACTCTCCGAAGGGATGAGGAGTAGGTTGTTGTACGGGGGGAGGGGAGGGGGGAGGGGGGGTTTAAGCTCTGTCCAACTGACTCATCCCACTCATCGGGATACAGAACAGGACCAGCCGTCGCCGTAGTTACCGGCAAATCACAGCAACAACACACTGAAATCAGCGAGTTAAGCCGCAGGGGGAGTTGCGTCAAGAATAGTGAGTGATTTCTAACTGTTGTCTTTTACAAGCCCATACGTAACTACTGCGGCTCATGCCCGTACAAGTACAGAGTGTGTAGGGTGTGTTCAGTTCAAGCACAAGTCTCTCTACAACTCTCAGTGTGTGAAACCCAGAGGGACAGAGCTTTATCTTTTCCATTATAAAGCTCCTGTGTTGCACTACAACAACTTAAGCTAGTGAATATTTCAAAAGCACTAAAAACTAAAAGTCTCCCTGATGTGTCATTTAATACCAGAGGGATTCACGCAGGGCAGGAGTCATTCATGCTGACTGGTGGCGGATCATTATTTTGGAGAGAAACCACGGCAACCCGAGTGTCTGGGGTTGTGTCACCAGTGTCGAAGGACGGTGGTAGAAACCGTGTGCAAGTGTTTGTGTGGTGAACGTTTGTGGGTTAAGGTCTAAGGAGTTTAAAGGTGGGATTTGAACCCATGGCAGCTGCTGTAAAGGATTCAACCCACATGGTGCGCGCTCTACCAGGTGAGCCACAGAGGAACAACCCCCCCGTCTTCTCTTGTTTTGGGGCCTTTTTAGCCGGAAATTTGTGCAAACATTCACGGCCCTCAGAGGTTAGACCCAAATCTATCTGGGGCTATAGAGCAGGCACTGACTCGATCGACGTGTTTGATTAGTTCCTGTTTTGTGCAGCTGAGAGACGTTGCAGAGTGTCTCAAATTTCACCGTGTCTCGCCCCGTTGTGACTCCCTCACCTCTGCTGCTTTACCAAAAACACTCCTGCTGAATGCTGCTGCCAAGCTTTTGACTCGCTCATCAGAAAGGTCACGTGCGACACCGATCTCGATTGTTCTTCAGCGGCTCCTCATCAAATTCAGAGCTCAATTAAAGATTCTTGTAATCACTTACGGAGCTCCGCGTGGTCAGGCGCCCGCCTACGTTAGAGATGTGCTGCAGCGCCGTGTCACCGGTCTGAGGTTGTTGCTTCTCCCTGTCTCCAGGCTTCACACTGAAAGCTCCTAAACTCCTCTTAGTATCCTGTATATATAAAGTAAATACTACATTCATTAGTAGAAAATGATCAGCCTAATATTATAGGATAGGAATATTTATTTTCACCAGAGGAACGTGTTAGTATGTAGTCAGGTGTTCACTTTAATGTGGCTGCAGTTTGGTGTTTGCTGAGGTAGATCTCTCACACAGTTTTGTTGTTGCATGACATTCGCAGAAGCGAACACCACGGTTTCTTTTCCCGTTTCCAACAAATAACCTTGTGGGAGTGCGTGTGATGATTTCAGGAATCCTTAAAAAATGAGCGTAATTATTATTAGATGCACTCAGATGGCACTGTACTTAAGGCGTAGAAGGAGATGTGATCAGTTTGCATTAGAAGACTGTTTCTTATCCAGTAAATAATTAATTCATTCTCTTTATTTAGATTTACTTGTGATTTATTTATATTTTCAGAAAAAAGCAGGACAACATGATTACTGAAAGTGAACACATTTTACTAGGGCTATCAGGACACGCCAGGTTACAGTACATTTTCTGTGTTATTGCGCTTGCAACACAAAACATACAGTATATGCCTTTATTTTCTCTAAGGAGGGACGTGGGTTCAGATAGCAGCAAGGAGAGACAGAGAGATGGAGAGTGGGATTAAAGGGAGTTCCTCCTCCGTGATCATGTGAAGGTGCATTGTATTTTTCACCATTACAGCATATTGCTCTCTCTTCCTGCATCCCTTGTTGTTCACAGTAACCTTGTGCACAAGGAGTAAGAAATACAATGCAAAATAAAAGAGGAAGGAAGTACAAAAGGTAAGATAAAAAGGTTAAAAAGGTTCAACGCTGAGAACAAAATATTTACATTTATATAGACAGCTAGAAGCAAATACAAGCTAGTATTAACTAGTGTTTTGCTTGTCCGTTGCCGTGGGTTAGGAGTGGCAGAGGGGGAGAGGGGGAGAGGGGGAGAGGGCAGACTGAAATGAGGAAGGAGGAGAAGTGAGGAGGAGAAAACTGTTGTAGAAGGATGAAGGGGAAGGGAATAAGGAAAGAGGAGTTGTTTTTCTCGTCTTCTCATTTCAAGTATATATAGTATCATATCATAATAATAATATAAAAATATAATCATTATGCTCTCCGTCCACTCAGCGGAGGGGAGCATGAGGTAGATAGACGAGAGGACATTAGTGGGGTGGGGGGGGGGGGGGT
>NW_019525116.1:2346347-2346442 GCF_002814215.2 Seriola lalandi dorsalis
CCCCCCATCCATCTCTCTCCCATTTTCTTCTTCTCTCAGTGTGGTGTATCAGGATGGGTTTTACGGAGCGGCGGACTTATATGTAAGTAAACTCA
>NW_019525116.1:2346462-2349217 GCF_002814215.2 Seriola lalandi dorsalis
GGGGTGGGGTTGCCGGCAGCCTTATCGGGACGTGCCCAGCAGGGATGGAGAGAAGGCAGGGAGGCAGAGAGGATTAGACGGAGGACAGGTGCAGGCAGGAAAGGAAGGCAGCAGGTTTAAATGATCCCGTATTTGGCCAAGTCGCTGAGCTCCATGTCGCCGAAGGCTTCCCATGGGCACACCACTGTGATGTCCGTGCCAAGACCCTCCATGCCAGGGATATCGTCACCAAAGCTGCAGAAGAGGAAGAAAAGAGAGAGAGAGAGAGAGAGAGAGACGTCAGTGGCCGACGTCCAAGCGTAAGAAACAGATCTGACTCCGTGTGCGTCAACAAACATCAACATGAGTGACATATGAAAAAGGTTTTTTTTTTTTTTACCCCTTCTGGCCTGGCTTGGGGGCTTTGCTCTTGAATGTACGAGTCTGCCTCTGCTTGAACTTGGGTGGTCCCTTCTTGGGTGTAGTGGGGCCAGTGGTTCCACCGGGGGCCAGGGCGCTTCCTGCAGGGGGGCTGGCGTTCATTTCTGATGAGGGTCTCTGAAACACAGAGGACATTTTTTTATTTTTTGAAACACGTGTCATGGCACAAGCGTTTCCTCAGAGAGCTTTCCCCTGCCGCTCGCTCTTTGTCCTCTGCCCTTCTCTCTGCTGCCCTCTGCTAATCCTGTTTCCATCCCGCTCTCAGCGCCCATCACTGGAGATTATGCAGATTAGGTTAAACAGCCAGATTAGCTTTAATCCCACCCCCCATCCGCAGCGGACTAATTGCCCTTCTTAAACAGAGAGAGCAACCCCTCCCCCCACTCCCCCCATTCTTAACCTCAAACTTTAACATCAGCTCCTCAAACTTTTAGACACCGATTAATAAATTATAAACTCCTGCGGTGACACCATCTGTGGATTCTTTCATTATCCTTTAATTCAACTGTGTTTTTGTTTCTGTTATTTAAGTTTGACTCAGGACTCTTTCTAAAACAAAAAGGCTGCATCAACCAGTAAGTCCTGTCTGTCCTGTCCTCATCTCAAACAGTATCCCGTCCAAGCTCTGCTTCCCACCCCGCCTTCCTCTGACTGCTGACACCCGTAATCCTGTTAAGGTGGTTTAACGGAGGTGGAGACGGCACCGGCAGATCTACATCGCCTGTGGATGGCGTTTACAGAGACTCTCCTGAGCCGACCGTCTATCTGCTCTGGTGTTTAGAGATCTGTGCCGCGTCTTAGTAGCCATCTGTTGCTGTGATTGTTGCCCCCTGAAGTCAATCCTCTTTACAGTGGGCATTAGAAAAGACACACACCTGTTCTCCTCTTTAGGTCCCTTGTTTTTGCTTATTTAAACATCTTATTAATCCTCTTTTAGCTTTTTAAAACGTCACATCAAAATACTTTGCAAGCGCAGAATAAGTAGAACATTTAACAGTCCTTAGTGAGTCTCCTCTTTTTCTTCACTACTTTCTTTTCACAAGTCAAACCTCGTTCTCTTGTCCCTCAGTCATACTTTAGTTAGCACCACACAAAAGCTGAATGAAAGTCATGTCTGTCTGTCAATCATCCACTAGTCCAGTGCTACTTATTTGACCTATAAACCAATGACCCAGTACTGTGGGAAACATTGTAAAAATGCTATTAGTTAATTGATTAGTTAAATCAAGTCGTTAAGGTTGAAGCAGCAGTAGAGTTTGTTCTCACCTGCACTGACAGATATCCCAAGAGGCCGCTGCCGATCTCAGCTCAGAGCTGCTTCTTTCTTCTGCTTGAGTTTGTGAAGATGTGCCGTCTGCTCTTCGCTTTTATACCTTCCTCTGTAATCCCCACAACCTCCTCTTTCCCGTCACATGATCAGCGGGAAAAGGTCAGCCAAACTTTTCACCCTCTCAAGCCAGCATCTCCTCCCCTCCCCAGCCTCACTCCAGGTGTCCTTGTTCCCAGACGCTGCCCCCCCCTCACCTGTCATGTTAAGGAGGCGGTGTAGACGGTGTCAAGGATCAATCTGGAAGGATTTTGTCAGGCTTATCCCTCTAAACCTCGGCGTGCACGCATCTATAGCTGTGCCGTGAGCGGACCACCTGCCGCTCGGGGTTTCAGGTCCATGTGAGATGCTGTTCTCACATGTGTGTTGTTGTTCACGGTTGATTTTTTCACCTTTGTGGCCACAGGTAAACAACGGTCCGACTGACCTTGTGGTTGCTTCAATGACACTTCAAAACATCCACTTAGAAACGAGAAAAGGACGAAGATAACAATGAGATAAAAACAGAAACAACCTCGATGATAGAAGCTTCTTCTTTCTGTATTGGTAGTTGCATGTTTGGATGGTGAGTCAGACACAAAACTTCTACAGCACTTAGGTTTTTAAAAACACAGATTTTAATCGAGTTCTGTCTCTGGGCCTCAAAGCCGAACGTGTTCTCTGTCGTTAAATGTTGATGTGATGTTCCTGCTGTGCACCAAAGTGTAAGTAAACTCCCTCATGTGCAATCAAGCACACGACGTGTCAAACAGCATAAAGGATGAAGAGAACTGTCTTTGTTTTTTATGATTGGATATAATTGGATTGTGTTGCGTCTGCAGCCTGAAAAATGACGACATTCTCAAACATCGCATCCTCGCGTTCATTTTCAGCTCTGAGCTTTAGAGTATTTCTTCTAAATTAGAGGTAATTACATGCCCATTTGTAGTTTTGTCGGGAGCTTCACAGCGAGTGTTTGGCACTGTCGCTGTGACAGAGCTGCAGCCAGAGTGTGTGTGTGTGTGTGTG
>NW_019525116.1:2349240-2365360 GCF_002814215.2 Seriola lalandi dorsalis
GGCACTGGTGTAGTAATTAAACCGACAGGCACCAGGCTCATATCTAGAAGCGGGCGACTGGTCCTGCAGTTTGTGGAGTGAGGAGACGTGTTCGGACTGAACCGACAGCCTGACTTCATGTCAAGAGTTTAGGATTCTGGGCAATGTTAAAAAAATCTGACCTGCACTTCAAATCATTCAGATCCCACATGAGGGAAATGAAAGATTGAAACTCTTTATCTTCACTGTTGCAAAAGCAGTGACATACAGTTTGGCTTCACGGGTGGAAAAGGTTGAACGGTAACGGAGGATCCAGGATTAGCCTGTTTGCAAGTGCGACAGAAACTGAGAAGAGGCCGTGACCCAACCACAGAGCACCGATGAGGGGTTGCATCATTTTGTCTTTTCAGATTTCCACGACTCTTTTACAGATTTTAATACGCGAGGAAAACGTGCAAACTCCACACAAAAGACCCGGTTATAATTTACATTATTGATGGTGTTAGTCCTTTGTTTCACTCTATGATTTTTCATTTTTCTTCATTAATTTATTTCTCGTTTTTCTTCTTGAATTCTTACCTGATAAACTTTTAATTTGATCTTATTTAAAGGGAAACAAAGCCGACGTCACGCAGGTTTAGTCATGCCACAGTCAGTCTGTGAGGCTGTATTTAGACACAACAGTGTTGTCGGCTTAATGTTAACGCCGGCATGATAACATGCTCACGCTGGCAGCGCTAACATGCTAATGTTATAGTGTTTAACATGCTTACCGTCTTAGTTTAGCGCATTAGCTTGCTAAAAACTAAAAGCATATTGGACCAGTTTAAATATTGGGTGATGCTGGATGAAAGATGAAGGGATCATGAATGAGTGAACCGAGTTTCAACAGCAATCCATCAAACCTCCCAGAATCACTTTCCAACAGCTCAAAGTGGCTCAAAATAAACTTCATGTCAATTACAACTAAATCTTTAATGACTATAATCAATAATCGTAGTTATTAAATTTTCAGTTTCCAGTCTGTAGCTTTTAAGGTCAAACATTACTGAGTTAATAATTCAACTGGAAACAGAAGTGGAGGTCCAGTAAGTGAGGATTGTTTTTTTTTTTATAGATTAATGATTAAACTGAGGTAGTTTGACTGATTCTAGCCTTTTAAAATACTAAAAGTAAATTTATTATGTCATATACGGGTTTGGAATTGGGGTCGATCACATCCGGTACATTGATGAGGTTTTGAGGGCAGTTTTTAAGAGCGGGGCAGCGTGGACACTAAAGGAGGACAGGACGATGCCTAAGCCTCTTTAACAGTATGTAGGCTGGACATAGGAAGGAGCCGACCTCTTTAACAACACAGCCTGCAGTTCTGCTCTACGTCATGTAAACACTGGACTTACAGGCACCACAGCGAGTAACTGATATGTGTGTGTGTGTGTGTGTGTGTTGCGAGTGCACCAAGGAAATCAAATGAGATCAAATCAGCTCTCTCATATCTGTTATTTTCTAAGTCACCACCAGTGGTGTGAGTTGTGCATGAAGGGAACCTCCCAGAAATGTTCCTGTAAGTACAGTTAACTCACCTGAGCCGGTAAATCCGTGGCCTCTTTAAAGTGCGCCGGCAGATTATTATCAAACTGCTCCTCATGAACTGGCCTGACCTGAACAGCGCAGTGTTGACATCTCTGGATTGTAGGTCAATATGTCAGTGTTGGAGCAGACCCTTCCTCCGTCTGCGTACAAGGGGCTAATACTTAGGCCGCTAATTAGATTAACATGAAGACTCTGTAGGAAACTAGCACTGGAGCAGGAATATGATGAATATGACTTTACATTAAAGGGGGAAACGAGCAGCACATGTTTTTTAGCTTGTTAAACTTATGTAAACTTATCTTCTAAGTATGATTTCAATAGATGACTCTGTTCTTTCATGAGCCTTATGAATTCCTGTGTGTGTGTGTGTGTGTGTGTGTGTGTGTGTTCAGGTTCAACCATACTCTTTTTATGTCTTACTGCTTTGAGAAGCACCATATACAGAGCTGGCATACAGAACATATGATCTATGGGATGTATAGAGGTTTTCTTCCAACCCCACGAAAAGCTCCAACAAAAACCACAAGTGACTATTCTGGGACTGTGAGCACACCTTTCTCTTTTAATATCAAAAGTCCAGACGGGACTAAACCACAGTCTCTGGTGTCACTGCGGATTCACATTTAAATTCCTTCTTATATTTAAGAAGAAAAACGTCTGGGGCCATCTCGCCAAAAATAGCAAAACGTGACCATAAGCACAAACAGTTTGAAGCGTTTTTCTGAAAGATTAGAGAAGAGGCCATAAACACATTAATATTCACTCTGCTCCCAGTCGACTCTTTACCAGGCTTTACTTTTCCGTCCTGAAATATAAGCTGAATTCCCAGCAGCCTCGCGTGGCCGAATAATGACTCCCGCTCACGGTGTGGTGTCGTTTTTGTGATTACAGTAGCGGAAATGGTTTTAATAGAGATAATTCCTCTATCTGTCGGAGGTTTGAGAAGGAAAACGACAAACTAACATCGTCCGAGCGTGACAGGTGTGCTGCTGTATGGTGCAGCAGAGAAGTGGAGTACGTTGTAGGAGTGTGTCAAGAGGTTTTAATGGATGTTTAGATGCTTCTTTCTAACATGAAAGCTTGTCAACATTGGAGCCTCTCCGAAGACGGGAACAGCCGCCCTTTTTCGAGCGTTAATGTATATAGTCTTGTGCGTGAACTGCATGCATCTTGTCGTGTCACAACATGTCTGCCTCGTATGAATAAGGGCACAGAGAGCTCAGACCGTCTGGTGAATATGAGGTCAGATGGCGGTGAGCCGGTATTGGTGTTGACAGTTCTAGACTGCGTTCAGAGAGCAATGCCCGGCGGATCACATACAGCCTACTTTGCACAGGCGACACTTCCTAATCCCATCTGAGAACTTGCGGTCATTGACAGCAATATTGACCTCTGACCTCAGCCGCACACTTATATACGCAGCATCGGTGGTTTTCCTGACCTTTTTTTCCACCACCTGTCAGATGAACTCGACGACGCCTCCGTCGACACCACCAGTCGTCTTCCAAATACATTTCATTTCATCCATTACTTTAGTTGCTCTGTTACATTTAATTATTTTGCCATTTATCTCTTACTTCAGCTGATAATCAATCAGCTATTTAAAGCATGTGTCTGTTCATTTTAGTTAGTCTATTAAACCTTCTATAAATTACCTTTATATCACCTGTTTATTCATTTAGCTGCTTAAACCATGTATCATTTAATCTGAGGTATTCAACCTTCTATTTGACTGTTTCACTTGCTGTTTATTCATTACTTTTAATTAACTATTTTAACTATTTTATCACTTAGTTTTGACTAACTGCTTAAAACTTCTAATTAGTTTTCCTGCACCTTCAACACGTGTTGTTCAGGTGTAAAAGTTGACTTAATATGTGGATTTCACTTCTTTTCTTCTTTTCTTATTTTTTCAAATTAGTTCGGCTACTTGACAATTTTTCCACGAACCCACACGCAAATTACCATAATACCCCTCCAGGATGCAAGTACCCCTGGATCACTGTGCTGAGTGAGACTCTTACATTAGGTTTTACACACAGTTACATATTCATTGCTTTTGTGCCTTTAGTGGTCAAACTGCTCAAGAATGTCTCCCGCTGTTTCCTTAATCCTCTGTGTTGTCATCTGTAGAAGAGTTTTCTTTTTCAAATGTTGGGGGAACAAAAATTGAAGCCATTTTGTATCGGGGTCAGTCGGACTGATCCCTCGTAAGGAGCTTCTGTTCCACATGAGACAAAATGCTGCGGTGAGGATGTAAGACAGGAGCATAAATCTGGGCTCCGGTGAACGTTTGATTCTGACTGACTAATCAAGCTTTTTTTCTTTCTTCTTCTTTGTCAAGGCTCTGCAACTTTGAGACAAAGACTCATCAATTTCAGTCTATTCTTAAAACCTACTCGTGATGTTTTCAAACTATTTCTGTTTCTATATATCATCGTGCTGCCGTGCGTGTCATTCTATTTGATCTCCCCAATCTCTGATGTTTTTGTTTTTTTTTCTCCATTTGCTGTGGCCTTGATGTCGACGCGCTATTTTATATTGTGCACCTTGTTGTTTTCCTGATCTGTCATCTGTCACCTCTTTTTCTATCGCTTGATTAAGACGTACTTTGTAGCGGATTTCAGAGGCACTGCACAAATATATTATTCATGAAGGGGGTAACTGTTGTTTTTGTTGTTGCTGTAAAATTAGGCTGGATATCAAAATCTTAAAAACACCCCTGCTTTGTGTTTTACATAAGTCATTTTAATTCCAGTTCTGTCCTCTTCTCCCCTTCGATTGAAATTCCATGCCACGGCTTACAGAAATTCACTTCAAATGCAACTAATGATTTTTCTCATTCATGCAAACACATTATGCATTTCCATTTCCTATCTGCCACGCTTCTTTAAGCTTTGAGGTGCAAAAATCCCTTCAGTTTTAGTCCAAATCTTTTACTTTTGTGGCAACTAGCAAATTCTTTCATATATGGATTTGCCCGTAGTAAATATATTCATTTTCATTCTATTTCATTAACAGGATTTTTTTTTTCTCCTATACTTTATATTTCCATTTAAAAGTCCAGTTCCTGAGTATCTGTCTACTGCTGAATAAGCCTGTGAAGAATACTTTGTTTTTTGGGTTTTTTTTGCAAGGCATCATATTGTGATGGTGACTTATTAACATAATGACTGAGGAGGCAGTAGATACTTTGTTTTCAGTAACTTGTGCTGTGGTTTCAACGTCTTGTTCTGCAGAAAGATTAAAGTTATTATTCTGACCTTCTGTGCACTGATCATTGGTGCAGGAGGAAGTTTTCAGGAGGAAAAGGTGGATTTTATTGTCACTTCTATTGCAATTGCATCAATAAGCGGATGATTTGTCTTTTTTATTGTTAGTTGCAACAATCTATTTCTCTTCTATTTTAGTCTCCATCCAGGGATGCAGTGAATTTTTCCTTTGTGTGTCAGAGTTATGTAAGACTTTAAGACGCCAGCGTGCTGAACTAATTGGACACTGGTGAGAATTCTCTGAAGGGCATATTGACCTGAATCTCATTTCTCAGGCTTACGTCTTTTGTCGTCATGAGCGTTTCTCAAAACATTGTCAGGAACTCTTTGAGTGTCGTTGAGCACAGACACTTAACCAGGGTTGTACTTTTATTCCCTCTATATCATTTCCTTGAGCGTATTTGTCAGTGAAGCATTCGTCAAGTGAAAATGGTGCCGTCGCCTCCGAGATTTTTTTGATTACCCAAATAAATCAAATGAAATCCATCATCGCTATATGTCCATGTAGGAATGAAATGAGTTGTAAATTAGTCAGTTCTGAGCTTTCTCCTCAGCGAAGGTTTTCAATATGATTTCTGCTCTGAGGTGTCATGTCAAGGCACAAATGTCTCATCCATCAATATACTGAAACTCGTCTTTTAGAGTTTGCTGCAGGCTCCTCTCCACCTGAAGGGGGAAAAAAATCAATCTTTCCTTTTGATTGTCACTGTGCAGCGATGCATTGTAGGCACAGCGAGAGCATTATTCCCCGGCTGGGACTTCGCCAAACTCCCCACCCCCCCCCCCCCACCCTCAGTCCTCTGAAACTCCTCAGTGATTCTCTTAAAATTGGGATTTCAGAGCACAGATGCAAAACTTTACAGCAAGGTCCCCTCTGCCATAAAACGGTGTTGTTTCTCACCTCACAGACTGAGGGCGAGCTGTGAGCTGCACGTGCAGCAGCAGGTGTGTGGGTATGTAATTATTAATATGCCATATTCCATTTGAAGCAGGAAAGAAAAACATCATGCGAAGGAAAGAAAGGAGGCAGTGGACAATCCAACTATCTGACAGCCATTATGGCAAAGTCAGAATAAAAAACAGGAGAATAAACATTGAGATTCATGTTGCACAGAACATGCTGAATACTATTTGTTGAAACCCAACCTTTTTATATGAATCAGAAATGAAAGCAAGGACAAAATGAGAAACAGGAGAGATGTACTTTTTTATTTCCTTCATGGGGAAACTTGCACCTCACTGTTACATCAAAACCCATCTTACAAAACCCAATTACTGTTTACAAAAACTGTAGAGATTTTCTTGTATGTGTCAGCCGCACTGATATCAGATCTGTCACACAGGATGACTGCTTTGAGTCTCTGCAGGGAAAGCGTGTGATTGGCTGAAAGTGAACACAAAAGTATCACAGAAACTTGAAGAAAAGGCAGTGATGTCGATAGTTTTATAGTTTTGCTTTTATATTTAACAGATGTATAATCTTGCATGTGAATATACAGTATTTGCATATCAGTAGCTTTAAAGGTTTCACCGTTGCTATGGTGAAGCATGGTTACGTTATACAATCGTAGTTTATCTGATGAGGGGAACAGTAAACACAAGAAGGATAAGAGTGCATGACACAACAACAGTGCAGCTACAGGTTGTATCTGCTTACATCAGGAGATTTAAACGCTTTGATTATTATGGTAAAGCTTCGGATCACAGCCTGAGAATTACAGTGTCATTATTTAGTATATACAGTCTATAGATACAATATTAATCAGGCACCTATTGTATATGTACAAACAAACCGTTACAGTAGGTTCTGTCATATCATCAGATAGAAAACAATTTAGGATCCAAACATTCAGTGTCAAACTATTCATAAATTGTGTGTTTTTGGCACCATGAGAGTAAAAGGACATATAAGCTGAGCCTGCTCGGTGTTTAATTTGTACCTGGTCATTTAAAAAGGTGGTTTGGTTTGTGAAAGTGAAAGTGATCATTATCAAAATTAAAGGCAGAAACAAGACAATTATAGCTACACACAGCTTACATGCGAACTACGCTTCTATCTAAATTATCCTTGGAAAGCAAACATCCTGTCTCACTTCAGCTGAACACAAAATGTTGTTCATTCAAGTGAAAACAGAGGAGTGAAACATGTGAAACGGTGCCGGTGTACAACAGACAGAGAAACAGACTTCGCCGCAGATCCTGTGGCCAAAATTCGATTTCTAGCCGCAAAACATTTGAACAGAAACAGGAGGGTGAGGAGGGGGCTCTGCACCGGGGAGTGAATCACACCGGCAGTCCCACAACAACAAAACTAACAGAGGGAACGAGACGGGAAGACGATTCATCTGCTCTCTGAAATCATTTTCGGGAGCAGTGGGTAGATTTCTGACGCTGCAGCAGCTTAATGAGAGAACAAACATCAAAACCATTATCATCTGTCATCCTCATGACTGCTTCAACTGGTGATCTTTAAAGCCCCCTCTGTGCATTTACAACTTTAACCCCATAACTAACGCCTGATATTTCAACTGCTTTGCTCTTTACTTATAGTTTAATTGATCACTCCCTCAGGACTGAGCAGACTGAAGCTCAGCTGCAGAGAGGAATATATAAACACTTTTATATATAACACCTAGGTGCATCTGCACTGTACTAATGAGGTGTGAGAAACATAAAAGGGCCCAGATTTGTTCTTAATCCTGCAGGGAGAGGAAGAATCACATGGACTGAGAATAAACTTGACCTGACTAGGGAAGCGTTTGGTTTTTCATCCTCCTGAAAAGCATAAACTCTCCCTTCACACTCTGGGATGCCCACGTAGTGATAGTAGTTGAGCCAACTGCTCAGAGTGGGTGTAGAGCAAACGGAAAAAGGTCCAGAAAGACAAGAGAAACCACAACAGTGAAAGTGAAGTACAGTGGATTAGAAAGAGGATGGGTGGGTAGATCAGGTGAGGCTGTAATCTGGGCTTTAAGGCTTTCACTGGTATTAAGGGACTTATTAGATTGGAGCGATTTCTCCTCAGAGGGAGAGACTAATTGGATATCACCAAATAAGAGAGCCCGACGTTGTCATGACACAGGGCCAGGATAGCGGAGGTGGATGACGCTTGCACTGGCTTGAAAGCACTGGAACCGGCATTGATAGCAATTGATCGAAGCTAATGATGCAGAGACAACCCAGAAAACAAACACGCACTAACACACGCGCACACGTACACAATCATGTATGTTCTACTGTAGCATATGCATGATTTCTCAAGCAAACGCAGACACACACACACAGCACACCTTCTTGTCAACAAACACCCCCCCCAGAGGAAGAAACGGTGACAACATGTAGAGGGATTAATATGTGTATCTTGCGTGTTGGCATGCCTGACACGTCGGGAGTATGAATGCTTCTGCTGTAATTAGATTCTTCACCGCCTGCCTATCACACAAATCTCAAGCAGAAGAGCAGCATTGCCTGCAAATCAGTACCACTATACCGCTATGAATAACAGAGAGGCGACCGAGGAGAAAAAAAAGAGATGGGTGCAAAAGGGCTAAACAGATAGAGAATGGTTTTTTGCACATCTGAATGCAGGAAAGAGCGATAAAAAAGATTAAAGAAAGGGAGATGAATAGAGGAGAAAATAAAGAAGCGAAAGGTTGTTCGGTGCAGCAAGTGCTCAGAGGCATCCCTCGGAGGCGGTGCACAGGAGAATGATAAAACACGGTCCCACTGAGGGGAAATTAGTCTTTTGAGTTGATAGGATGTGATTTTACATTCTGCAGTGGCACGTGGTCATGTGTCAGTCAGCGATGCCGCAGCTTCCCTGTAACTCTCCGCCTCTCCGTGTAATTTCACTCTGCACACATGTTTCCTGTGTTTCCTCTCTGCCTGCAGACCTGATAAATGCTGCATTCATTACTGGATACGAATGAAAAGGAATGAGACAGAAAAAGAAACCTGAAAAGGTTATTTATGAGAGGCTTTTTTTCTTTTTTTACATTTCCAGCAGCTATATATTTACTGGATGAAAAAATAAGCTGGGAACAAATTAATAAGAGAGCTGATACTCAGAGTCTGTTTCATTACTTGACTGTCATTGCTGTATATGTTTAGCATGAGCAGTAAATATATGAATTAAGTAATTACTTATTTTTACTGCTGCACCCATCCAGAGAGCTTTTAACAGGAACATCTGTGTACGGTGGTGTGTTCAACATAATGTCTCTCTTCTGTTTTTCCCTTCACACACGAGTACACATGCTGAACAACACACACACACACACACATATGCTTGGATTAATGCATATTTATATGTTTATGGCTTCAAATGTTGCCCATAAATTCACAATCTGTTCAGCTTTATTATTCTGTCCTGTGTGTGTGTGTGTGTGTGTGTGTGTGTGTGTGTCTGTACAAGGTAGGTTTTGCCCTTGGCTAGCTAAACATCCCGTCTCGAGCCCACAGTGTAGTAATGTACTCATTAATACTTAACTGAGTCTATAACACTGCGATGCTGCTCATTAAATCCAGGAAGCGCAGGAACACACATTATAGATCCTGTATGTTGTGAGCGGCTGTGAGATAATAAAATGGACAGCATGCTGAGCATTTTAAAACAGTCTGGTCCCTGAAGGTTTGATATGATCGTAAATGTTACACTCATGGATGGATGACTGAAAAGGCCTACGGGGCACGTCCAGGGGCCCAAAGAGCCAGGGGGGCTCATAGACCAGAGCGTCTGTTTGATGTGACTGTTTCTTACTGGAAAGTCAGAGCGCTCAGTTAAAAGTAGAAAGTCTCATCTGAGTATCTGTTAAACCAGTAATCCAGTTTGAGCTTAATACTGAAGCTGAGCTGCAGATTTTCAACCAGCAGCAGCACCTGAGCAAAATGTCACTGACAGAGACACAAAACAACAACAAAGAGACACAAAACAACAACAAAGAGACACAAAACAACTATAAAGAGACACAAAACAACAACAAAGAGACACAAAACAACTATAAAGAGACACAAAACAACAACAAAGAGACACAAAACAACTATAAAGAGACACAAAACAACAACAGAGACACAAAACAACTATAAAGAGACACAAAACAACAACAAAGAGACACAAAACAACTATAAAGAGACGCAAAACAGCAACAAAGAGACACAAAACAACAACAAAGAGACACAAGACAACTACAAAGAGACACAAAACAACAACAAAGAGACACAAAACAACTACAAAGAGACACAAAACAACTACAAAGAGACACAAAACAACAACAAAGAGACACAAAACAACTATAAAGAGACACAAGACTTTCAAAGAGTTGCAAAATAACCAGTAAGCAATGCAAAACAACTACAAAGAGACACAGAAAGACCAAAAATAACACTGTGTCTCTTTCAGTCTGGGTGTCTTCTTGCTTTTATGTGTGGGACCCACAGTTACACTGAAGGCTTCATCAGATCTTTTTTCTGTTTTTTCTATAACCTTTTTGTATGGCTTTAATGTTTTTTTTTTCTCCAATTTGTCATATCTTTCTTAAAATGATCTCTAAATATTTTCTCACTTAGTACCGTACACACAGCTCTGTTTTTGCAACTGTTTACATTTATTAACTCATTAAATTCAGATCTTTGCGATGCATTGAATTATATATATTCTATTTAAGTATCTCCTTTTACAGAAAATGTCTGGGCCCTTTCATCTTCACTGTGTACATGCCTGTCTCCGTAAGCCCTTACATCCAGGATTTCTGAGCTTTAGCATATATCGTGGATTTAATGATAACCCTGGGAATACATGATACATGTTCCTTAAGATTGTCTTTTTTGTCTCTAATCAAGATATGTGAAACATTTTGTATGCTTTTCTGATGTTATGTCTTCCTCTCTTTCCCTCCCAGCCTGTCTCTCTTTCCTCCTCTGGTTTTCTGTGGGACTTCTTTCTCACACTTAATAACATCAGAATAAAGTCTAACATACCAGTGTTTCACGCTGGCTCACTCCACAATGTGATTTTATTTAAAAAAAACAGCAGCAGCAAGAAATTCAAGTTGATATATCCATGGGGACAAGTAGTTGTATATTCATGCAGTCTGTTAAATGCCTCAGACCCAGCTCTGCTACAGCATATTTTGTCTCCTATGCACCACACTGATCTTAGACAGCCTCCTCTGCACCCAAATCCCAGCTGTAGGCATGTGGAGCCAAGGTGGAAGTTTCACTTTAGTCCCTCACCCACACACACACTGCCGCAATGTGCAGACACATAATAGCAAAGAAATTCGGTGTGAGAAAGAAGTCCCACAGAAAACCAGAGGAGGAAGGAGAGACGGGCTGGGAGGGAAAGAGAGGAAGACAGAGCAGAACAAGAAAGAAGGAGGAAAGAACAAGGGGAGTGGATGGGGAGTGATGCTACAGCTCGATGCGAGAGTGAGGGGAGGTAAATCTTCAGATAGGGCTCGGAGAGAAGAGAGAAAAGAGGAGAAGCGTTGAGGGAATAGCACTTTCCACCCCTCCCCAGTCACCACTGTCAGGGCTAATATCTCATTACTAGTCTTAGCTGGCGGCTCTCAGGCAGTCAGGGAGAGGTCAGGAAAGCTCCAGAGAGACAGACTAACAGTGAGGCTCTCATTGAACCTAATAGCATAAAAGTCCGGAGACATGGAAAGACTCCGAGGAATGGTCTTGGAAGAGGTTTCGAGAGGAGATGCTTTCATATGGCTAATTGTGGGAACTGAAGTACATGTAACACTTGCATCAATACACCTATTCATATGCTGTTTGAAAATGAGCAGAGAATGTCTGGTATTTCATTTGCTTTGGCAGGAGAGGAGAGGAGAGGAGAGGAGAAGAGAAGAGAAGAGAGGAGAGGAGGGGAGGGTGCAAATATACAGGAAATGAAAGGTTTAAGTGAGGAATTACAGCACTTGCAAGATATCCTAGACCACAAGCAGGAGAGGGAGGGAGGCTTTGCTTTCTAATCTATAATTTTTTATTCTTTGTCTATATTTTATTCCCACTTCAGTCTATAATATGTCTCTTTAACAACATAGAAGGGAACAAAAAAAAGGGTTTGTTAAATCCCTCATATTCCACAATGAGGTAATCTCTCTTTTACACCTGCAGGGGGCATATGAGTGTCACTCAGCAGAGCCCGGCCGTTCACTGTTGCAGCCATCTGCAGGTGAACTCTGCTACTTGGGTTTTAAGTCTGTGGCAGAGAGGGTGAGAGAACACAGATCACTATGGTTTCCCACTGCTGTATATCTGACCGCAGCTCGGCATCACACACACACTTCATGCATACCAGAGTCGGCTATGAATAAAGTAAGTGGTTTTGTGGGTAGCACTCTTATTGTGTGGACATCCAATCCTCTGTATACTATCATCTGGGCTTTAGATGCAGTGGATAGAGGCTGAGCTTATGCATTGTTGCTTTGGTTATATCATACATTACATACCAGTGCAGATCATGACATGTTATATCCCAGTGTGCAATCCTGTAGTTGATATTGGTTTGTGACATTCTGCATTCTGTATTCTGTGGTTTGTGTTTTCATATTTAATATCTGGATCCAATCTTTGAGCTCCACTTAGTAGGTTTTGACCACAAGGGGGCAGACAGCAACATGTCTGGTGTCTCTTTGTGAGTCTGAGTTTCAGCCGCTTTTTCATTTCAGTTGTCTGCCAAGTTGCACTGGGCAGGGACTGTCACTGTTCCATAGTTATCTGAAAGCTTTTGTTCTCATAAAAGCACTGTGAGGTAAAAGTACATTTATGTTTAATAAGGACAAAACGCATACAAAAATGTAATATATGATATATGTCCTTATATCAATAGTAGTGTTGCCATAAATGTGACCTATGATGGGATACATTATTATTATTAAATATCCTCAGGATAGAGGAAGGTATAAGTTATATAGAAAATACTTAAAATTTGGATTTGTAAATATATCAAAAATATTTATATGATGAATTTTTATATTGTATAACATGTTGTGACCATAAATGTTAATGATATACAGTATATTTCATTTATATATCCAAGTTTATTTGTTTTTTATATTCTGGTCGTTCTTTTTTTGTTGCTGATTATAATTTTTTGTTAGTTTGCTGTTTGTTGCTGTTGGTTTAAATAAAAACATCATTGTATACTAAGGAAGAAAAAAATTCATCATATACTAAGGCATAAAAAGTCATAGTTTAGTAAGGCATAAAAAAGTCACAGTATATTAAGACATCAAAACATAGAGGTGTATGAATGCCTAAAAATGTCATACAGTAGTGAGGTGTAAAAATATGGTCATATTATGGTAATGCATAAAAAGTCATGAAAACCACACACTATAGTAATGCATTAAAGGTAATTAAAATGACATATATTAGTGAGGCATAAAAACTTAATAGTAAAGTAAGGCATAAAAAGTCATAAAAATGTCACATTATAGTAAGGCATAAAAAGTCATAAAAACGACATAGTATAGTAAGACATAAAAAATCATAAAAACGACATAGTATGATAAAAATGTAAAAGTTATGAAAATGTTGTTTTTTAGCAAGACATAAAAAGGCCATATTATAGAAATGCACAAAAAGTCATAAATGCATAGTATAGTTAGGTATAAAAAGTCATAAAAATACAAAGTCATAAAAAGTCATAAAAATCACATAGTATATTAAGGCATTAAAAAATTATTAAAAAAGACATAGTATTATAAGGCATAAAAAGTCATAAGAAAGTCATAGTATAGTAAGGCATAAAAAGTCATAAAACGACATTGTATAGTAAGGCATAAAAAGTAATAAAAAAGTAACAGTGTAGTAAGGCATAAAAAGTCATTAAATACGTCATAGTATAGTAAGGCATAAAAAAATCATAAAAACTACATAGTATAGTAAGGCACAAAAAGTCATGAAAGTCAAAGTATAGTTAGGTATAAAAAGTCATAAAATTACAAAGTCATAAAAAGTCATAAAACATCATAGTATATTAAGGCATTAAAAAATAATTGAAAAAGACATAGTATTATAAGGCATAAAAAGTCATAACAAATTCATAGTATAGTAAGGCATAAAAAGTCATAAAACCACATAGTATAGTAAGACATAAAAAATCATAAAAACGACATAGTATGATAAAAATGTAAAAGTTATGAAAATGTTGTTTTTTAGCATAAACAATCATACAATTGACATAGTATAGTAAGGTATAAAAAGTCATTAAATATGTCAAAGTATAGTTAGGTATAAACAATCATACAATTGACATAGTATAGTAAGGTATGAAAAGTCATAAAAATCACATAGTATATTAAGGCATTAAAAAATTATTAAAAAAGACATAGTATAGTAAGGCATAAAAAGTCATAAAAAAGTCATAGTATAGTAAGGCATAAAAAGTCATAAAACGACATTGTATAGTAAGGCATAAAAAGTAATAAAAAAGTAACAGTGTAGTAAGGCATCAAAAGTCATTAAATACGACATAGTATAGTAAGGCATAAAAAGTCGTAAAAAAACATAGTATAGTAAGGCATAAAAACTCATTAAATATGTCACAGTATAGTAAGGCATTAAAAAGACATAAAAAAGTTATAGTATAGTAAGGCATAAAAAGTCATAAAAAAGTCACAGTATAGTAAGGCATAAAAAGTCATAAAAAAGTCATAGTATAGTAAGGCATAAAAACTGATAAAACGACATTGTATAGTAAGGCATAAAAAATCATAAAAACTTCATAGTATGATAAAAATTAAAAAGTTATAAAAATGTCATATTATATCAAGACATAAAAAGGTCATATTATAGAAAGGCATAAAAAAATCATAAAAACTTCATAGTATGGTAAGGCACAAAAAGTCATGAAATTACAAAGTCATAAAAAGTCATAAAACATCATAGTATATTAAGGCATTAAAAAATAATTGAAAAAGACATAGTATTATAAGTCATAAAAAGTCATAAGAAATTCATAGTATAGTAAGGCATAAAAAGTCATAAAACGACATTGTATAGTAAGGCATAAAAAGTCATTAAATATGTCACAGTATAGTAAGGCATAAAAAATCATAAAAAAGTCATCGTATAGTAAGGCATAAAAAGTCATAAAACGACAGAGTACAGTAATGCATAAACAGTCATACAATTGACATAGTATAGTAAGGCATAAAAAGTCATAAAATGTCATAGTATAGTAAGGCATAAAAAGTCAATAAAAACGTCATAGTATAGTAAGGCATAAAAAGTCATAAAAAGACATAGTATAGTAAGGCATAAAAAGTCATACAAATGCATAGTATAGTAAGGCATAAAAACTCATAAATATGTCACAGTATAGTAAGGCATAAAAAGTCATAAAAAAGTCATATTATAGTAAGGCATAAAAGGTCATTATATATGTCACAGTATAGTAAGGCATAAAAAGTCATAGTATAGTAAGGCATAAAAAATCATAAAAAAGTCATTGTATAGTAAGGCATAAAAAGTCATAAAACGACATAGTATAGTAAGGCATAAAAAGTCATCCAATCGACATAGTATAGTAAGGCATAAAAAGTCATTAGATATGTCACAGTATAGTAAGGCATAAAAAGTCATACAATCGACATAGTATAGTAAGGCATAAAAAGTCATTAAATATGTCACAGTATAGTAAGGCATAAAAAATCATAAAAAAGTCATCGTATAGTAAGGCATAAAAAGTCATAAAACGACATAATATAGTAAGGCATAAAAAGTCATTAAATATGTCACAGTATAGTAAGGCATAAAAAGTCATAAAAAGTCATAGTATAGTAAGGCATAAAAAATCATACAAATGTCATAGTATAGTAAGGCATAAAAAGTCATAAAACGACATAGTATAGTAAGGCATAAAAAGTCATACTATAGTAAGGCATAAAAAGTCATAAAAACGTCATAGCATAGTAAAGCATAAAAAGTCATAAAAAGGTCATACTATAATAAGGCATTAACAGTCATAGAATATTGAGGCATAAAAAGTCATAAAAAGGTCATAGTATAATAAGGCATAAAAAGTCATAAAAACGACATAGAATAGTGAGGCATAAAAAGTCATAAAAACGTCATAGTATAGTAAGGCATAAAATGTCATAAAATCGTCATAGTATAGTAAAACATAAAAAGTCATAAAAACGTCATAGTATAGTAAGGCATAAAAAAGTCAGCATAGTAAGGCATAAAAAGTCATACTATAGTAAGGCATAAAAAGTCATAGTATAGTAAGGCATAAAAAGTCATAAAAACGACATAGTATA
>NW_019525116.1:2367584-2371476 GCF_002814215.2 Seriola lalandi dorsalis
AATATGTCACAGTATAGTAAGGCATAAAAAGTCATAAAAACGACACAGTATAGTAAGGCATAAAAAGTCATAAAAACGACATAGTATAGTAAGGCATAAAAAGTCATACAATCGACATAGTATAGTAAGGCATAAAAATTCATAAAAAAGTCACAGTATAGTAAGGCACAAAATGTCATTAAAAAGTCGTAGTATAGTAAGGCATAAAAATTAGTAAAAATGGCATAGTATAGTAAGTCAATATAAGACATCAAAACGACAGTAAAGAGTGGACTAAAAACATCAAAGTGTAGTAAAGCATCATAAAGCATAAAAACATCATAATATAGTAAGGCATAAAAATATCATAGTGTAGTAAGGCAAAAAAAAGTAATAAAATCAACATAGTATAGTAAGGCAATATAAGCCATAAAAACAACAAAGTATGATAAGGCATTAAAAGTCATAAAAACAACATAGTATAGTATGACTGAAAAGTCAAAAAATCCACATAGTATATCAAGGCACAAAAATATCATAGTATTGTAAGGCAAAAAAAGTCATAAAATAGTACTGTTTGGATTAAGACCTTGCTCTCATGTGCTCTGCTCTTCTCCCCTGCCGCATGTATTTGTTTGTCCGCAGTTTTTGTCTGTGTCTGCATAAGTGTGTGTCAGTTGGTCATGGCTTCCTGGTTCCTGCTCGCTCCATTCGCCATACTCCCCTGGTTCTCATCATACAATCTCCACGACCTGCTGCAGTATAATGGACCACTTCAACTTACAATTCTCTGCGAGATCGTTCCATTTCTTCAAGTGGTATTAAGAGTATGACCAAACTCAGTTTGCTACCTCTTTGCACTGAGTCTTTCTGAACTTTTTGTAATCCTTTTGTTTTTGTGCTTCAGATTCATACTGCTGCCATCCTTCCACCTGCCATGCTCAGCTCCTGTCTTGTCATCTTGGATTTTGTTTGCCTGCGGATTCCTGTGGATTCCTGTCTATAAATACATCTCTGCCATTATCGTGCCGGACTGTCTACAGCCCCATGCCCTCAGCATCATAACCAGCCCACATTCCACACCATGAAATAAGAGTGCAATAAAACAAATGTTATCACTACTGACGTGTGTTCTTATTGTGGGTTCGGATCATGACAAAACCTTACAAAGAAGGTATAAAAAAGTCATGGTAATTTAACACATAAAAATGTAATCTTATGGTAGTGCGTAAAAATTCATTACTAAGGCATGGAAACATCACAGTATATTGAGGGAAAGAAAGTAAAAGAAAACATTGTAGTATAGTAACGCATGAAAAGTGAAAAACGGACATTGTAAGGCAACTATAAGAAATCAAATCAACAAAGTATACCATAAGGTATAGAAACATCATACTATAGTAAGCAAAAAAAGGTCATAGTATAGTAAGGCATAAAAAGTGAAAAAAAAACAACATAGTATATTAAGGCAATATAAGCCATAAAAACTACAAAGTATATTAAGGCGTGAAAAGACAAACAAACGACACAGTATAGTAAGGCAATATAAGACACCAAAACTAGATAACATAGTGAGGATTAAAAATGTCATGGTAAAGTAAGGCATTAAAGGGCATAAAAATGTAGTATAGTTAGTCATAAAAAGTCATAAAAATGACATAGTATAGTAAGGCATAAAAAGTTATGAAATAGTCATAGCATAGTAAATGATAAAATCATATTACTATACTAAGGCATTAAAAGTCATAAAAATATCACAGTATAATAACGCATTTAAACGTCATAGTATAGTAAGGCATAAAAAGTAAAAAAAAACGACATACTATAGTTAGGCATAAAAAGTCATTAAATATGTCACAGTATAGTAAGGCATAAAAAGTAATAAAAAAGTCATAGTGTAGTAAGGCATAAAAAATTATAAAAAAAGTCATAGTATAGTAAGGCATAAAAAGTCATAAAACGACATAGTATAGTAAGGCATAAAAAGTCATAAAAAAGACATAGTATAGTAAGGCATAAAATGTCATAAAACGACATATTATAGTAAGGCATAAAAATTCATAAAAAAGACATAGTATAGTAAGGCTTAAAAAGTCATAAAAAGACATAGTATAGTAAGGCATAAAAAGTCATAAAAACGACATAGTATAGTAAGGCATAAAAAGTCATTAAATATGTCACAGTATAGTAAGGCATTAAAAAGTCATAAAAAAGTGACGGTATAGTAAGGCATAAAATGTCATAAAAAAGTCATTGTATAGTAAGGCATAAAAAGTCATAAAAAATCGTCGTATAGTAAGGCATAAAAAGTCATAAAAACGACATAGTATAGTAAGGCATAAAAAGTCATTAAATACGACATAGTATAGTAAGGCATAAAAAGTCATTAAATATGACAGAGTATAGTAAGGCATAAAAATTCATAAAAAAGTCATAGTATAGTAAGGCATAAAAACTCATAAAAAAGTCGTAGTATAGTAAGGCATAAAAAGTCATTAAATATGTCACAGTATAGTAAGGCATAAAAAGTCATAAAAACGACATAGTATAGTAAGGCATAAAAAGTCATAAAAAAGTCATAGTATAGTAAGGCATAAAAAGTCATAAAAACGACATAGTATAGTAAGGCATAAAAAGTCATTAAAAATGTCACAGTATAGTAAGGCATAAAAAGTCATAAAACGACATAGTATAGTAAGGCATAAAAAGTTATGAAATAGTCATAGCAAAGTAAATTATAAAATCATAATACTATACTAAGGCATTAAAAACCATAAAAATATCACAGTATAACAACGCATTTAAACGTCATAGTATTGTAAGGCATAAAAAGTAAAAAAAAAGTCATAGTATAGTAAGGCATAAAAAGTCATAAAACGACATAGTAAGGCATAAAAAGTCATAAAACGACATAGTATAGTAAGGCATAAAAATTCATTAAATATGTCACAGTATAGTAAGGCATTAAAAAGTCATAAAAAAGTGACGGTATAGTAAGGCATAAAATGTCATGAAAAAGTCGTTGTATAGTAAGGCATAAAAAGTCATAAAAAAGTCATAGTATAGTAAGGCATAAAAAGTCATTAAATATGTCACAGTACAGTAAGGCATAAAAAGTCATAAAAACGACATAGTATAGTAAGGCATTAAAAATTCATAAAAAAGTCATAGTATAGTAAGGCATAAAAACTCATAAAAAAGTCATAGTATAGTAAAGCATAAAAACTCATAAAAAAGTCATAGTATAGTAAAGCATAAAAAGTCATAAAAAAGTCATAGTATAGTAAGGCATAAAAAGTCATAAAACGACATAGTAAGGATAAAAAGGCATAAAAAGACATAGTATAGTAAGGCATAAAAAGTCATAAAAAGGTCATAGTATACTAAGGCATAAAAAGTCATAGTATAGTAAGGCATAAAAAGTCATAAAATAGTGACAGTATAGTAAGGCATAAAATGTCATGAAAAAGTCGTTGTATAGTAAGGCATAAAAACTCAAAAAAGTCATAGTATAGTAAGGCATAAAAAGTCATTAAATATGTCACAGTACAGTAAGGCATAAAAAGTCATAAAAACGACATAGTATAGTAAGGCATTAAAAATTCATAAAAAAGTCATAGTATAGTAAGGTATAAAAAGTCATTAAATATGTCACAGTATAGTAAGGCATAAAAAGTCATAAAACGACATAGTATAGTAAGGCATAAAAAGTCATAAAAACGACATTGTATAGTACGGCATAGAAAGTCATTAAACGACATTGTATAGTACGGCATAGAAAGTCATTAAATATGTCAGAGTATAGTAAGGCATAAAAAGTCATAAAAAGACATAGTATAGTAAGGCATAAAAAGTCATAAAAACGACATACTATAGTTAGGCATAAAAAGTCATTAAATATGTCACAGTATAG
>NW_019525116.1:2371496-2404886 GCF_002814215.2 Seriola lalandi dorsalis
AGTAAGGCATAAAAATTCATAAAAAAGTCATAGTATAGTAAGGCATCAAAAGTCATAAAACGACATAGTATAGGAAGGCATCAAAAGTCATAAAACGACATAGTATAGTAAGGCATATAAAGTCATAAAAGCGACATAGTATAGTAAGGCTTTAAAAAGTCATAAAAAAGTCATAGTATAGTAAGGCAAAAAAAGTCATAAAAACGACATAGTATAGTAAGGCATAAAAACTCATAAAAAAGTCGTAGTATAGTAAAGCATAAAAAGTCATAAAAAAGTCATAGTATAGTAAGGCATAATAAGTCATAAAACGACATAATATAGTAAGGCATAAAAAGTCATAAAACGACATAGTATAGTAAGGCATAAAAAGTCATAAAACGACATAGTATAGTAAGGCATAAAAAGTCATAAAACGACATTGTATAGTACGGCATAGAAAGTCATTAAATATGTCAGAGTATAGTAAGGCATAAAAATTCATTAAAAAGTCATAGTATAGTAAGGCATAAAAAATCATAAAAAAGTCATAGTATAGTAAGGCATAAAAAGTCATAAAACAGACATAGTATAGTACGGCATAAAAAGTCATAAAAATGACATAGTATAGCAAGGCATTAAAAAGTCATAAAAAAGTCATAGTATAGTAAGGCATAAAAAATCATAAAAACGTCATAGTATAGTAAGGCATAAAAAGTCATAAAAAGTCATAGTATAGTAAGGCATAAAAAGTCATAAAAAAGTCATAGTATAGTAAGGCATAAAAAGTCATAAAAATGTCACAGTATAGTAAGGCATAAAGAGTCATAAAAACGACATAGTATAGTAAGGCATAAAAAGTCATAAAAACGACATAGTATAGTAAGGCATAAAAAGTCATTAAATAACATGAGTATAGTAAGGCATAAAAAGTCATAAAAATGACATAGTATAGTAAGGCATAAAAAGCCATAAAAAAGTGACAGTATAGTAAGGCATAAAAAGTCATAAAAACGACATAGTATAGTAAGGCATAAAAAGTAAAAAAAAAAAACGACAGTATAGTAAGGCTTAAAAAGTCATTGTTTAGTAAGGCATCAAAAGTCATAAAAACAACATAGTATAGTAAGGCATAAAAAGTCATTAAATATGTCACCGTATAGTAAGGCATAAAAAGTCATTAAATATGTCACAGTATAATAGGGCATTAAAAAGTCATAAAAAAGTCATAGTATAGTAAGGCATAAAAAATCATAAAAACGTCATAGTATAGTAAGGCATAAAAAGTCATAAAATAGTGACAGTATAGTAAGGCATAAAAAGTCATTAAATATGTCACAGTATAGTAAGGCATTAAAAAGTCATAAAAAAGGGACAGTATAGTAAGGCATAAAATGTCATAAAAAAGTCATAGTATAGTAAGGCATCAAAAGTCATAAAACGACATTGTATAGTACGGCATAGAAAGTCATTAAATATGTCACAGTATAGTAAGGCATAAAAAGTCATAAAAAAGGGACAGTATAGTAAGGCATAAAAAGTCATAAAAAAGTCATAGTATAGTAAGGCATAAAAAGTCATAAAAAAACGACATAGTATAGTAAGGCATCAAAAGTCATAAAACAACATAATATAGTAAGGCATAAAAACTCATAAAAACGACATACTATAGTAAGGCATAAAAAGTCATTAAATATGTCACAGTATAGTAAGGCATTAAAAAGTCATAAAAAAGTGACAGTATAGTAAGGCATAAAATGTCATAAAAAAGTCGTAGTATAGTAAGGAATAAAAAGTCATAAAATCAACATAGTACAGTAAGGCATGAAAAGTCAAAAAACATCATAGTATAGTATGGCATAAAAAGTCATAAAAACGACATAGTATCGCAAGGTAATATAAGCAACAAAAAAGACATAGTATAATAAGGCATGAAAAGTTATAACAAAGTAATAGCATAGTAAGTTCTAAAATCACAATACTACGTATATTAAAGCATTAGAAGTCATAAAAACATCACACTATAATAAGGCATTTAAACGTCATAGTATAGTAAGGCATTATATGTCATAAAAACATCATAGTACAGTAAGGTATAAAAAGTCATCAAAACGACATAGTATAGTGAAGATTAAAAAACGTCACAGTAAAGTAATGCATTATAAGACATAAAAAGTCAAAAAAACGTTGTAGTACAATAAGGCATAAAAAGTAGTAAAAACCACATAGTAGGCCTATAGCAAAGCAATATAAGCCATAAAAATGACATTGTAAATTAAGGCATAAATAGACATAAAAATACATAGTATAGTAAGGCAATATGATCCATAAAAACGAAATATTACAGTAAGGCCTAAAAAAAGGCATTAAAAAAATGACATAGTATAGTCAGGCTTAAAACTTCACAGTATAGTAAGGCATAAAAAGTTATAAAAAAGTCATAGCATAGTAAGTTATAAAATCAGAATACTATACTAAGGCATTAAAAGTCATAAAAATATCACAGAATAATAAGCCATTTAAACTTTATAGTATAGTAAGGCATAAAAAGTAGTAAAAAATGAAGAAGCAAAGTGAGGATTAAAAACATCAAAGTAAAGTAAAGCATCATAAGGCATAAAACCATCATAGTACAGTAAGGCATAAAAAGTCATAGTATACTAATGTTAGGATTAGGACCTTATGTTCCTTTTCTTTTCTTCTTGTGGTCAGCTGTGTTCCCATCACTCCTGTGTCTGTTTGTCATCTCTTTGTATCTGGGTCTGTAAATGTGTGTGTGTGTGTGTGTGTGTGTGTGTGTGTGTGTGTGTGTGTGTGTGTGTGTGTGTGTGTGTCAGCTGGCATGGCTTCCTGGTTCCTGCTCCCTCTAGTCTCCATACTCACCTGCTTCTCATCATACAATCTCCACAACCTGCTCCAGTACAAAGGACCAGCCACGCTTGGCTCCTGTCTTGTCTTGTCATCTTGGATTTTGTTTGCCTGCTCAGCTCTGTGGATTCCTGTCTATCAATCTATCTCCACCATTATCCACATTCCACACCAAGAACTAAAAGTGCAGTTTCACCATTACTATGTGTTCTGCCTTGTGTGTTCAGATCATACAAAAATCTTAAAAAGTAAGGCATATAAAAGTCACAGTATAGAAAGGCATATCTTATCCTATCTTGGGTGGCGGGGCCCGATGTGGCATCTTTTCATGGGGCCCAAAATCCTTGGGGGCGCCCCAGCCAAGCATACAAGGTATGCCTGTTTTGAACTCATCTCTTTGGGAACTTCACTGTCTCTTTGCATGTACTGTATGTGTTTTCATTAAAGTTGTTTATCTCTAAAGAATGAGGTACCCAATACTCACCATTACAGAAAGATATGTCTATCATTACATGTCCCGCCTTGGTCATTCGGGGACACAGATCTTCTGACAAGGTTGTACCTTTTTTCTGAGAGAGTTTGCTACCCTAAACTAAAATGACAGCTGAGAGAATGTGAGTCTGAAAGAAGCTGAAGGGGTTGTTGGGTGCAACCGTCGGGCCTTGTTGCTCCCCGTCACTCTGCGCCACTAGCCTGCCTGCGTGTCACCAGTCTGTTACAGATGATGTGTTGTCTCACTGCTTGGCTTGTTGTGTTAGTGGCTGCATACATGTGATTATACTGACCGCTTTTGACAACCACAAAGAGAGAGAGAAAAGATAGAGCAGTGGGCTGACAGAAAAAAAGACAGATAAAGAGAAGGCAAAAGACACCAGATGAGATGGAAGTCGTTGTCACATCAATATATTGAAAGAATAGAGTATGAAGACGTGGCGAGAAACAATGAGGGTAAAGGAAGAAAACTAAAACAGACCACTAAATGTGGATGATGAGATGAAATTTGAGAAGCAGAAGATAAAGAGATCAAACACAAAGTAGAGTGAGGATGTGACAGAAAATAACAAAATTATAAATGGCTTAGGACACAGCTGCCTTAAGTATGAAAGCACTAACTGCATATTCACACTGAAAGTTGCAAGAGTGGAACAAATCTCTCTGGCTGCCTGGGAAAGGATGTTGTTGAAGTTCTTGGCTACTCTAATGTAGATGATGTAGATGAAAAAGATATACAGTAATAGATGAAAGACAGCTAACAATTTTGTTCAGAAAGCTGTTTTGCATCCTATGGCGCTAGTTAGCATATAATTCCCTCCTATTTTCACAAAATATATTCTAGACTACACTTCACCAAGTCACCTGGAACATCTACAATGTCAGACACCTTTGTCCATGCATTGCTTTTTTATTTAAGTCCCTGTAGCATGGGGGTCGTAAAGGATGGAGAAACCCGTCACCGCAATCATCAATATCTCCTCTCCATTGTACTAAAACGAGTTTGATGGGAACAAAAAAATTACACAGTCGTGTTCTCTAGTGTGTTCTACAGCGGAGCACTTCTACATTCTGATTGGTTACTGCAGAAAGGCGCCAACCGCCAACCGGCATGCCGCTGCTTGCAGCAAGAGATGCTGGCTAACACAGAAAATAAATGACTGAGGAAAAGTTATTCTAAAGTGAAAATTAAGATATCTGAGCTTGTTCGCGTTGCTCACCATCAACTCCTGTTGTATTTACAACCTGTGAGTAACAAATTACTCCTTCACGGAGCTAAAAAGCTACGATAGCGTCCTCCATTTTGGACTCTCCTGCTCTCCATTCCCTCAAAGGGCCGCATCATAAAGACATCTTGTTATTGGTCGAAGCCATAAATTTGTGAGTTAAAGTTCATCCAAGTTGAACTCAACACAAAAAAATTAGTGTAGATTTACTGTGCCTGTGAATGAATCCAAAAATCGAGGCTTTTGCATTGGAATGAATTGATTTCACCACTAAATGTCACTGTTTTAAATGCTAATCTGACTACGCCTTCAAACTAAGGCTCCCACAAATAACTAAAGCCATATAAGAAACCAAATATCCATAGAGTGTGCATCCATATGTACACATTTGTATACTTTGATTGGTTGTCAACAGTCAGCTTGAATCCAGCTGTAAAATTTAAGTTTAGAATACCAAAAAGAGCTGATGTAGAGTCCAAGGCTTTGAACCTTGGCTTTGGATAATTAGCAGGAATACATAGCCAAGAGGAAAAGATGCAGAACAACAGTAGAGAATGGCACCGTCTTGTTTTTAAAAAAAGGGAGGGTTGAGAGATGGAGGGAAAAAATGGAAGGGAAGAGGAAAGAGAGTATGAAATTGCAGGGAGATGGTGAGGAAGGTGAGGAAAAGAGACAGAAAGAATAAAAGAGAGAAGGTTCATGGGTGGTTTTTATTTATAGATGAGCAAATTGTTGCAGTTACTATCTCTGTGGTCATGCATAACAATCGTCGTCGGGATCTTGGTTGTGGAAATTCACCCACAGCAATCTGCACAGGGCAAAGCCTGTTCATCTTGTTCTTTGATATTATTGCACTCAATGGCTTTTTAAAAACGTGCCGCTGCCTGTTATCGCTTGTTTGTGTTGTCTGTTTGCCAATGCTATCTGATACAGTGTGTGTGTGTGTGTGTGTGTGTGTGTGTGTGTGTGTGTGTGTGTGTGAGATTCCTGACAGGGGTAGGTGGGTGATGGTCACATGCCCTGCAGGTCAGTTTGTTAGAGTTGGCACATCAGAAGAGCAGTGGGGCACCAAAATAAACAGCACATAAAATGAAAAAAGTTGGATAGTGCTCTTATGAGAAATAGAAGCAGATTATACTCAGCTATGCAGCAACAGAAACATGTATACATACACACACACACACACACACACACACACACACACACACACACAAACAACCCCACGCACTTAATCTCTCATGCACATAAACATGAATCAATTCTCCTGAATTAACCCTGATTATTAACAAACTGAAGACATACTTACATGATTTAGTCTGTTTAAAGTTTAGCAGCTCACATGCCAAAGCCAAGCCAAGCACTTCCTTCCTCACACACAAGCCAAGTGCTGATCAGTGCAGGATTATATCAAGACTCTTAGATAGATGCACAAAAAAATAACAAAATGAAAAGACAAACAACAGACATTTCCAAGACACACAAAGAGAAAACTATGCATGCATGAAAGTTTATTTGTGTGTTTGCTGTGTGGGCTGTGAGCAGATGAAGAAACCTACTGAAGATTAAACCCCAAATTATGCAAGACTCAACCTGATGCTATGCTCCCGTATTGAGACAAACTATTACCTAATTTGAATTATATGTGCTTATGTGATCTCCATGTAATAACAGGTTAGTCTGCAGAAGAGAAAGATTATAGTAGATGGAGGGAAAGAAGTGAGACACGAGGCGTTTTTTCTCTGACAGCTTTCAGACAGATTTCTCTCTGATCCCCTCCCCCAGTCATCTTGACAGCTTCTCTGCGAACATGAGGATTTCTCTTGGAACGACACGTGGAACACAATCTTTGCAGAGTTTGGAGACAATGATATTTCTGGATGATAAGAGTTTATAAATATTATGAGTCATTTGTGGTTTAAGATCTGAACTCTACTTCTAAACATTGATTCATCCAGAATATTTACTTATCCAAACATATTTCTACTCAATCGTGTAACAACAGGGATTATATAACTTAGTGTCAATCAGTGTGGTCTGACATTTTGGGAAATGTGTTTATTTTCTCCCCTGTCGAGAGTCTTGGTACAGTACGGTAAATTTCAAGCTGCAGCTATAGCAGTCATTTATCTTAGCTTTGCATAAAGAGTGGGAACAGGGGGAAACAGCCAGTCTGTCTCTGTCCAGATGAAATAACATCTGCTTATCAGCGCTCAGCAGAGACTCTATGAAAGTACTGGACCTGGCCAAGACCCAGTCCGGCATAAAACTCCCATAAAACAGCAAATTATTGTTTTACACTTCAGCTTTTCTAAAAAAAAAAAAAAGTAGATCAAAAGAGATACAACATTTTTTTCCACATAATAGTGTTTTTATTGAAGCCTAAAGATGTAGCTTTTCATCACTATCTCCCACAAGTACATCAACACCTTCAGTTCTTTCTAAAGTGAGCGCTCCAGATTAAATTGGTGAGCTTTAAAGATGCTGGTAGGTGGATTACAGAGCCAGGCTAGCCGTTTGCCCCTGTTAGCGGTATTGATGCTAAACTAAGCTAAGTTACTGCACAAAATTGTAAGCTGGGGGAGGTATTGTAGATTTAGTTTAGTTGTTGTTGGCTTGTTTTGTTTTGTCTTGTAAGTCAAGGGGGTGGTACATTTGAAATGTAAGGTTCAGCCTCCCCTCCCCTCCTTAATAATTTTCATACAGTCCCTAATTGGCTGCTGTGGTCCAGCTTCATATTTACCATACAGACATGAGAGTGGTATCAAACTTATCATCGAACTCTTGGCAAAAAAGTGAATTTAATGTATTTCCCAAAATGTCAAACTATTTTTTTAGACCTGTGCAGCTTTTCTTGAAGAAAAACTTCAGAACTAACCTCTGTGCAGTCCCGTAACTCAAAGTTCAAGAGGTCAGTTTGAACTGAACAAGGAGACTTATTTATTCCTTCACCTTTTCCACTGATGTTTTATTTTTCTTAATTGGTGCTTTGAGTTTCCTCACTTCTACGTGAGGGCTGCTATGTCACTAACATTTGGTAAATGTTTTATGAATTACCTTTTTGTTCTCTGTGTTTCTAATTAGCTGCACCACAAAGTGTGTGGTGGGCTGGGAGGGTGGAGAGGTGATGTTAGGCCTGATAAAAACAAGTGGTTCATGATCCATGTTCACCACATACAGTGCACTGTCTGTGTATCCTGGATTGTGTTAATAGGTGATGATGAAGGCAGGAGCTAAACAACTGAAACAGAAGATTTCCTGTTGCTTTTCACTGAAATTGTCTTTCCAAAAAAGAAGATAAACTAATGTTTATATGTGTAAGAAATCCCACAGACTTTGATTTTAACAACAACAACAACAAAAAAAAAAGACCTGAAGATCCATGCGTCTTACAGTATGCCAGTGTTATACAAAACCCATAAATCTACACAAAGTTTTGGTGACGTTTATATGGCAAAATTCACAGCCGCAGGACAACAGAACCATCAGAGGCTGAAAGAAGGGGGACTGTCCTGAGTAATGTCCGTCCTTCATCCAGTCTGGCCGGATCCCCTTCCATCCCACGGACTGACAGAGCCAAGGAATGAGCTTACATTGCATGATGTTTTCACCGACTCTATCTGAGTCACTCACTCCTTAATGTGTCTACTACTCTCAAATAGAATTTAAAACTGAATCACAGCAAAGACCATTAAGAAAATAAGCCATAAAAAGAGCCGGAAAAAATATCTGGGTTTTGCCGGGTAAGGGCCAAACTTTTTTTAGGAGTTGTTGTTGGTTTAGTGTTTGTCTGTGTTGGTGTCCACAGATCCACAGAGCAGCCCGAGGTACACCTGCTCAACCACTGACGGATTACAAACCTGCCCAAACAGGTCAGAACATGTGTTTTTGCAGACATTATTGGGATAGTTTACACATTTGTGGTCATTATGCAATCCATGCTCATTACTTCACTTTCTTTTTCTTTTCTTTTTTTTTTTTTTTTTTTTTGCTTCTGCATTAATTTTCTTGTTTTCTCCTGCCAAATGTTCATTCTTTCCCTCCACTCCTTCTTCTGTCCACATCCTACACTTCTTCCAATTCTTCTTCTCTTGCTATCACATGTGCAGCCTCACTAGAATCTGATCCAGTAAATTTCCTCCCTCCAAGGTCTGTCTCTTCCTCCTACATGCTGACCTTTAGTCGATGCTATCACCAAATTAACGCAGATGTACTGCACAGGTGCGCCCTGTTAGTCACGACCATCACCCGCATCCTCGCCGAGCGACTCCCATCCTGTTTTCCACTTCCCTCTGTTTTTCATTTATCGTTTATCTGGGCCTTCTGGACGCTTCAGCGGTTGCAAAAAAAACATGATTCTGGCTCTCAGTGGTGCATTCACAACATTTCTCAAGAGCTAGCGGGAAGAGTGGGAAGGTTGAGGAGGTGACCGGCCAGCACAGGACATTCACTGCAGAAGAGGGACTGAGAAAAAGGAAAAGTACTGAACTAGCATGGAGGTAAATGCACATGAGGAGAACAGCAGACATATGACTTCAGAGACGTGCAGAGAGAGAAAAGGCGCAAATAAAAACAAAGAGAATAAGAACATTGGGAGGAGAAGGACAAAAAAAAAAAAAAAAACACTGCATTAACCGTTTTTTCCATGCAATCACACTCTCCACCTTCTCTCATTCACCTCTCTTTGCCTCTCTCCGCTTATGTCTGTCTCTAAGTTTAGGAACAAATAATTCCCCTTCATCAGTGTGAATCTCTTTAAGATCCAGAAGAAAACAATCCCTCTCATCTGTCTTTCCTTCCCTCCTCTGTGCTGGTGTATGCCTGCGGAGATGGACATTTAATATCTGCATTAGAGAACAAAAACCGCTGTTCAGCGGTTCAGAGCGAACAGCCTAATACAACCACATCACTGAATACGTCTGCAGCCCCAGTGCCAAATACATCCAAGACCGCAACAACGTATGCTTTTTCTCTCTCTCTCTTTCTCCTCCATCTGACTCCATCTCCCTCTCTCTCTCCTCTGAATCCTGAATTCCCCCACCTCCCTCCCCTACTATCTGTCGGCAGGGTTTATCTCCATCTTTATGTCTGTCTTGATGTTTATCTTCCTGTCTGAGTCCCACTGATTCCTGGCAAAGACTGTCCTGCTATTCAGGTTTGTTGACTGTTGGCGAGGGTCTGCCCTCACACAGCCGCTCACAGAGCGCGAGCCAGATGTGATATGGTGTTACATAACTCTCAGATCTTCAACAGATGGATGTTGTTCTGTGTTAACTACTACATTTACATCAATGGACACTTGATAGATGAAGAGCATGAGTATTTATACTCGTGAGCATTTCTGCAGTTACTTGAATTTATAACAAAGTTGTGTGTTCTCAGCGAATGTCACACGTTTTAACCTGGTTCAACTTAAAAATGTGATTTCACTGAACTTAATTTGTTTGTCTTACGAGTAACGACATAATATAAAACAAACTGAGTTAATATCACAGAACTTGAAACTGACATTCATAATAACAACCCCGACTTATCTTAACATGTATTACAGACAAACAGCAGGTTTCAGCATTTATGTTTTCTCCAAAACTACAATAATGGAGGGTCTCTGGAAACAATGCATGCTGGGAAGTCTGTTAACGTTGATCATGTTTCTCCAGTTAGGTCAAGTGACCACTTTCATTCAACTCATGTTCTGAAATGGCCTGAGAAGAAAAACTAGAAATTTTAATGCAAAATATGTAAAACTATAATCATGTTACATTGACGAGCAAAGATTTGGTGATTCCACTAAATTCCTGTGTGATGTTTTACAGTGCGGAGATTTAAATGTTATGTTGCTAGCATACCGCCAGTAATGCATGGGACTTGCAATAGTTGTTTTTACACTGAAACACACAGTTCCTGACCTACAGTATGTCAGACCACAGCTTCCAAAATTAAAGGGAGATTTTCCCAAATTTTGCCCAAAATCTCTCTCCCTTTAAAGACATGGTCAGTGTGGTGTCCCAACATGATGCCTCGCTAGTAGTAAAACACATAAGGACACAACTTTTCTTTTTTCTTTTTTAAATGTACAGCTAAACAAAAAAAAAGATTTGTCATTTAGAACTTCTCCTATGAAGACGTTTTTATATTATTATAATCATGTCGTACTTTATTGTAATTCATTATCTTGTTCCAACAGCAGCCTCCGCGTATAGGTGTCCACAGGAGGAGTTAAAACTATCGATTACTGCAGAACATGGTCCCCCCCCCCCATTCTCTCAGAGACACATGGGGGCCAAAAGGTGGAGAGAGTCCATACTGTGTCTGTAAGGTGGCTGTTCTTTTCATATCACGCTGGCAAACAGTAGCAAATATTATCATGTAGCCGCTATGAGGCAGGTTAGATGTGCCAGCCTTCCCTCACCTTCCTCTCTGTCTCTCTGTTTACACCCTGCTTGTTTTTCTCCCCTGCTCCTCGCCTCTCCGTCACCTTCAGTACTGTACTTTTCGGTGCAGGCGTGGGAGTTGGGGAGAGAGTGAGCTAATACCCACGGTCTGATTAAATGGTGGAAAAGAGGACTGATAGAAAGAGGAGGGAGGAGAGAGGGCGAGGGCTAAGGGGAGGAGGATGCGGGGGTGGGGGGGTCGGTGGGTTGAAAATGAAAGGGTGGGGGGAAAGAGGTGAGTATAAAAGGCTTGCTGTCAGGAATTAGGAAATATTCCTCGGGAGAAAATACACAGATAGGTATTTTTCCAAGACTTCTTTCTCCATTAATATCTTTCACGGTAAGTACATTAAAGCAAATTAACCTTTAAAACCAATGGAAAATAGAAGTAGTTTACATATTTTAAACCAACCGAAGCTTAAACTTTAAAATATTTAAACTATGTGAACTGAAACTGCTCATTTTCTTTATTCTGTGATGTTGAAGATGCATGTTTAAAATGTTTTAATATAATGCTGCCATCCTAAAAGTATAGTAGGCCTATAGTTTATGCATACTGTGCGTGTAAAGAGTATTTAGTATGTAGCCTTGGTTTGGCTCTGTGCACTGTCAGCATCATGCCAGAGGTTCTTTTTCCAGTGAGGTGGGCACATTCTGTCTCCAGGAGGAAAGCTATGAACCCACCAGGACCCCTACAAAGACTCAGATGGGCATAAAACTCTGTAGACACTGTTGTCAGCACCTGACACACACACACACACACACACACACACACACACACACACACACACACACACACACATACTTGTCTAGCTGTGCTTGCCAGTCTTTGGAAGTTTTTCTTTTTGAACTTTGGGCCCCAGGCTTGCTGTCTCTGTGCCTGCTGCAAGTCTGGGTTCGACTGAAGCCAAAAAAATGCCCGAGGGGCATGATGTTGAGAGTGCTCCATGTGTGTGTGTGTGTGTGTGTGAGCATGTCACTGACTTGTGTGTGTGTTTATGTATAATGAAAGCTGCCATTGACGGTGAGAAGGAGTTCTGTCCAAATCCCACAAACAGTAGATGAGAGGATGAGGATGAAGGCTTGTCTGCACTGCAGGCATGCAAATACAGTGTGTGTGTGTGTGTGTGTGTGTGTGTGTGTGTACAGACATCTGGCCTCGCTGTTTGTACAGGTGTTGCACACCTTACCGTAGGTCACTTATGCATGAGATTGAGGGCATGTACGTACACGTGTGTGTGCTGTATGTACACATGCGCACTATGACTGTGTATGTTGAGTCATATAGAAATCCTCCATCTTTATAATTACAGTCTATCTCCCTGCATTAAGTGTATTTGGCCTCCATTAGTTGTCAGCTAGACAGCTCTTCTCTCCTACACACCGAGGTTCCAGCTGCTGAATGGTGTTTGTGAACCGGCTGACCCGACTTCAGTCTCGTGCACAGAAAAGACCTTTCGGACACTTGTTTATCTCAGTGTCTGGACTCATGAATATAACTTCGGTTTGTACAGAAATCCTGCAGCAACCTTCAGGCACATACAGATGTATATCTATAGGATAGTGTGCATCGGGTGTTTATGTGACTGCATGTACAAAACCACGAGCACAGACATAGAGACTTTCAGCCATCTATCCCTGCCTGTGGTTCTTTCCTGTTTACCCACAGATTCAACATCTGAGCCAATTTCTCTCTCTCCCCCTCTTTCCTTTTTCTCTCCTTTTTCACCCTCTTTTTCTATCTAACTATTATTTTTGGTGCTGACATGACTCACTGAAAACACCTTTCTCCTCTCCCCCAGCAGGCAGGCAGATCAACAAGCCCCAGGATGAGGAGCCTCCTTCAGTTTCTGGCACTGTGTGCAGCGGTCTCTCTCTGCGTCTGCTATGGTACAGATCCTCCCTGAAGTTTTCACTTTGCTATCATTCAGCAGTCATTATCTATTCATGTCCTGAAATACATCCGAATTAGACAGTGATTCATCGTTGATGATTAACCCGATTCCATGTTTTTCCCGTAGACTCTCATGAAAGCACAGAATCCATTGAAGGTGATTAAACGTTGTCTCTCGTTCATGGAAAAACATGCATGCAGTTCTAACAGACATGACACAGCCTGCTCTAGTACTATGTATTTAATCATCATTTTCAACCTGCACTAACATACCCCCCATCCTTTATTTCACCTGACCCAGATCAGTTGCATTGAGAGCACGCCTGGCACGATTAAAATATGGATTTTTGTCTAGTAAAGTTTTCTGGTTGCAGATTTGTTTGTCCCTCCAAACCGTGCCAACTCATTCTTCACGCCACAGAGGGGCCACATACACAACCCACCCAGAGGGAACGGCTTCGGCTTCAACCATTACAACTTAATGAGGTAAAACACACGACCACAGACATGCATGCAGGGCACGTAACCCGCCCTTTATCTCGCACATACGGAGAACCACATATCTTCAGAAGCCGGGAAGAACATGTGATATTTTAAGATCAAAGATTTATTTTAAGACAAAGCGTGATTAGAACATTAAACATTTACATATGCTTGAAATTGACACAAACACACAGGAAATGCAAATGCAAAAATAAAAAACTAAGACACAAGCCAGTATCTGTTTCTGATTACAAATCTCTTCCTTCTCCCTCTAACTATCTCTGCCTCCCCCTCCCCCTCCCCCTCCCTCCCTCGTGTCCAGGACGATAAAGTCTCCAGCAGAGAGGCGTGCAGAGACCTGCGAGGACTACTCTCCCTGCCGCTTCTACGCCTATCACCATGGCTATCAGCAGGCCTACCAGAGATACTTTGGCTCCCAGACTCCTCAGACTCAACCCCAGAGACCAGCTGTGACTCGTCGATACTAAACTCAAAGTATCAGCCCGTCGAACACAGATTTATCATCGTCCTCATCTAGATATTAACACATATTTCTATGTTCCACATGACACAACTTTTGTATAATTTATGTGGCTGTTTTTGTGGCCTGAAAAACACACACACACACACACACACACTGAGGTACCCGAGTGTGGCTCAAATCTCATGACAACCCATCATTATACCCATGTAGAAATTCATGGTCCATCTCTTGTGTAATCTCAGGATAACTTTTATCCACTATTATCACACCTTCCCAGCATTTAAGAGCTTCAAGTGATCTGCTTGAATGAAGTGTTTTGCTCACTATCCACTAACCATTTCTTACTTTATCCGCCTACTTATCCAGGCCAGCACTGCTGTCAGTGATTATTTCAATTGCTTTGGAAAAAATAAAATTCCCTTTCACTGGGTTTTGTCTTAATCCTGTTTATGCCATTTGTTTGCCATAAAGGTATGTGAGAACATTTGGGATTCAGTGCCAGTGTTTGCAATGTGTGACAAATGATAGCACTGGTCCAGTTTTTGTGACTACTCAAGATGACAGGGCTTATTGTAACTGTGCATGTGTTTGAACAGGTAGACCGAGAGCAGTGTCGAAGGTGTAGACAAGTGAAACAAATGTATTTTTCTGATTTATTTTAAAGTAGGAGGTTAACATAAAGACTTGTGAGAGCGGGTAGGTGGAAATATTTAAGGTATGACTTCATTCAGAAAATTGGTTTGCAGATGACTCACCAACAAGTCGCTGTTGCAGCTGCATATCTTAAAATGTCTCCTGTGACTGATGTGTTGAATATGACTTGATTAGACTGTTAATACTGATGCAACAGTCCAGTGGGTCACAACCTCAAGGCTGGATCCCTCCAAACGGTCATGGGATAAATCTGAGGGGTGGTGAGATCATTCATGGGAGAGGAAAGAAAAAAAAACAAACATCTGCTTTATTGTTTGGATTTTTCTCTAAAGTTAGTTTTTGTAGTTTTAGTTATTTGAAAAGTTTTTTAAATGAAACCATCTGCGAAGAATAAAAGTTAAATGGCGTTAGTGGGGTAAACCGTATTTTATTTGGTTCTTAAATATAGTGGAGTAGAAGTATAAGGTGGCATGAAATGGAAAAATCCAAGTAAACTACAAGTATTCACAACTGTACTTAAGTACAGTGAGTAAATGTAATCAGGTACTTCCAACCACTGGCTTGTTGAGGGGTTGAACAAGGACACGTACTTTTATTACTGGAAGCGCACGAACGCTGCTGATTTAAATATGTGTAGTCAAGATCTGGTTTCTTGTAATCTCAGGAGGAATCTGTGCAGTGCACCACACATCACATCTGTGTGTCAGTATCCTCGCTGCTGCAGACAGTCACAGACACAAAGACAAGTCAGCACTCTGTAACATGGCACAGGCCTAAAGAGACAAAGTCATATTGGATGTTTGTTTTTCTGTGTTGCCACAAGGCCACAAATGTGTACAATTAAAATTGCCCTGAGGTTGAATCCTTGAAGTCGATCCTTTAGACGAGACAAGGCACCAAGATTGACCCAGACAGTGAAATTACAGCTCATAATTCTTTCAGAACCAGAACCAGAGTCTAAATATCCAGTCAAAAAAAGCAACAAGAAGAGCAAGAGAAGGGAAAATCTTTGGAAGACATTTTCATATCATAAATTAAGGAAGTTCAAAGGACTGGTTTTGGAAATGTAACTATGGTAATCTGTTGTATATAATCTGATGTACAACATTAACAGAAATGTTCTCTTTCTAACAAAACAACAAAATGCAAAAGGATTAGATGTTTTTAACATGATCAAACATTCAAAAACACTTTTCTTGTGGAAAATTGTGTTTTAATTAAAATTAAATGACACGTTTCAGTCACTCTATGAGGCTTTATTGGCAAACCACCCACTTGCCTTGGTAAAAATATCTTTCCACATTTCAAATTACCCTTCTACAAATCTTCAAACACTTGAGTTGGTTTGTTTCTAAATCTCTCTTCTTTCCTTTATGTAGGAAATCACTGCGGTGTGTAATAAAAGGGGAAACCCTCTGATTAAAATCATGTCACATAATGTGGGACGGTGGTTTCAGTTGTATTACATGGTTTTCTCTGCCACATGGACTTTGTGACCCAAATGTAAAAGTGTGTGGGCAAGCGCTGAAACTCTGACCTCTCCAGGCTGCCAGCTGGCATTGCATCTCTAACATTTCAGCAAATGATTTATCGTTATCACAAAATCTGCAAGCGAGTCGTCTGGTGATGGAGTCATTTCATTTTGCAGCTAAGTTACATCATTCTGTGTCTCTTATTTGTGTTTACGCATTTTTCCCCCCAGTTTACTTTCATCTTTATAGAGAAAACTGCTTTTTTAAGGTGCAAAAGAAAAAACTGAGCTGCAAACAATGATCCTGGTTTCTCAGCTGCAGCTTCACTCAACAAGGTGCAAAATAATTTTCAATGGAGGACACTTCCTGTTGGCTAGTTTCTCATCACCTGTGCTTTAAAACTAATACCCACCTTTTGGAAGCAGAGAGTCCACATTCTTCCTCTGTGCATTTACTTGAGTAAGTGAGTGCAAACATGCATATATCTTCAAAATGTGTTTTTGTATACATGATTTTTGTGGACGTGTGTATTTCCGTGTCTGTGTGGGTGTGTGATACATGATTCCCTAACCAATCACATATCCACGTCACAGTGAGGGCCGCATCTAAAAAATAAACCGAGTGTGCATCTATGTATATATGTGTAAGAGAAAAGAGAGGGAGAGAAGAGAGTGACAGAGCCCTCGAAGTCTCCAGTCTGACTTGCTGCTTGATACTGCAGACGGTGAAGAAAGAAGCTGAAAGATGAAGACTTTGGCCATCCTGCTTCTCTGCTCCCTGGCTGTCATCTGCCTGACTTCAGGTAAGAGCTACACAGCAGAATGCTCTATGTTAGCATGTTAGAAAAGCTCTTTATTAAAACAACAGTCTAATATTATTATTATATTATTATTATTATTATTATGATTTCAACTTCCAGAAACTCTCAGAAAAGCATCACTTGAAGGAGTGACACATACTCAACTATAAATAATCAAATAAATGAAATGAATCATTATTATTATTCGTATTTTTCCCTTCATGTTTGACAGACACTGGCTCCCAGCCTGCCGGTGACCAACCTGCTCAGGAAGGTAAGCTCATGATTCAACATTAGGATTTTGACAGTTTGGTGCATTTTGTGCTTTTTTTCCTGCTTCAGTTCATTAAATCAATTACGACACATTTGACTCAAAGATGAATATTAAAGTGGATTATTCCCTAAGAGACTTTTTCAGAAGTTTTCAGTCGCTTCTTAGATAAATAATAATAATAATCATAATAACAAACACAATTTGAATATATATTTCACTCTATGAATACATATTGTATTTGCAACATTTGGATTCCACAAAACTTTTATCAGCAGGCCCAGATTGATAGGCTTCTTCTATATCTATATATTCATGTTAAATGTGCATGATGTGCAGGTTTGTTTGTGGAGAGGGAGCATGCGTCCACTGTGGTGAGACAGAAGAGAGCTGCTGCAGAGTTGTCCCTGACCCAGCTGGAGAGGTATTTCACACATCTTCTGCTCTCACGTCAGCTATAAGCTGCAGTGGACAGGCACATGCACATACCAGCACCAGATCGGCACAGTCCGGTCGTGTCCTAACCGTTTCCTCTCTCCACTCAGCCTGAGAGAAGTGTGCGAGGCCAACCTGGCTTGTGAGAACATGATGGACACGGATGGAATCATCGCCGCCTACACCGCCTACTATGGACCGATCCCCTATTAGACACAATGAACCACGACAACTTCATCACAACTTGTCTTTTCTTTAACTTGCATTATCACCTTTTGAGCTCAACTTTGTCTTTGCATTAAAAGCATGAGGGAACATTTCCCAATGTTGTTACAGAAATGTAAAAGAGAGAGATGTGGGGATAAAGATGTGAGCAGATATGTGAGTAAGAGGAATAAACCTGCCTGCATCAACCCACAGAATTGTCTCTAATCCTGTCGTTTTCAGCCTGTAGAGTAGTGTGATGAAATTAAATAAAGATGAATAAAATTCTACTGTGTGCTCTTTTATAAGGCCCCATCTGTGAACATGGATGAATTACACCGACATTTACTTACTGAAGGAGGTGCGCAGACAAGTTTTGACCACTAGATGTCCCTGTTGAACATGAGCATACGACTATGAGCTAACCAGCCACCATCATTTACACAATGCAGTTCCAGTCCAGAGTGCATCATTTTTAAATAACAACAATTTACTCCTCTGGCAAAGATTTTGAGTTAAGATCAGAGGATCTTATTTTATCTTATATAGATTTATGTGTTCACTTCTAGTTTCTCACCCCCGTCAGGCAAAATTAAATCCATCATATTCAAACTTTGATGAAAGATATTTGTTCAGAAACCCTTCAGATTTGAAAAGTCGTCCTGAAGTACTGAATTCTCCTTGTTGGTTGTGTGCTGCATTACAATAACACTACCTGCATTGAAGAATTCAGGCATCCCTAATCGGGGCAGACCTTCAGTGCAGAGGGATGTGATACTTGTGGGGTTGTGTTCATGCTAAAATGTCCTGTGGCAGAAAAGTGCAAGATCTAACTTAACGAAGAGCGAGGCGACTATGTCGGTGCGCTGCTTTTGAAAAAGGAGCATTTAGGATTTATAACTGAAACACGCTACCATCACATGGACAAGACTTACAGGGTTTTCTAACCAACTATTTCATGTTGAAAATTATACTGGAATTTCTTTTGCTGTTTGTTTGTTCTGATTTAACCACTAGATGGTGCTACAATGAGAACTTGTATGATGTTTGAACACTTCTACAAAATGCTTTTTCAACGCCCTTATTCCTGCTTGGCTCCAGATGAAGGCCAAACCATTGAGCTTTGATTCATCAAGATTCTATCTGAATAAAGAAGAGGTCTATTAGACAAGATTCAAATGTAATGTACTGGAGAGTAAGATGCTCTTGTCCAAGCCAAATTAAGGAAAACCTTAAGTCTGGCTTGGACAAGATATTTTTAAACCATTTTTCTTTAAACTAAATAGAAGCTTACGTTTTATTGTCACATTTCTCTGATCTGTTCAAAGCCCATCTCAAATTTAGAGGAAACGTACTTTTTCTTGCCATAATTGTACTGATGCTGAAAGTAGAATTTTCACTTTGAAAATATTTGTATTAATATAATTTGTAACATAAACAAATATGCAGATTATCTAATAAATCACATGACAATAAAAATCAAAACAAAATAAACGTACATCCCAGTACACACACATAACATCCCTATTGTTCCTGTCCTCTTGTTTCATTTACCTTGACTATATCGGTACTAAATCCTCCTTGCCCTACGTTCTACTAATGTAATGGATCAGTTCTCAGTAATAATATACTTTAAAGAACCATTTTATGATCAATTTAAATGACTTTTTCAAAAGAGGCAGTAATCCATTCATTAAAAGATGGAAAGCACCTTATACTCTGTGCTGTCTGGAAACACACGAGGGAAATGGACATGAAAGTCCATCCTGCTACTGGAGTATCTAGTCAGACCAGTTTGAAACTGCTCTTTAGTTCCTTATCATTTTGTTTTGTTTTCTTTGCTCCTGCTCGCGTACAGTTCATGAAACGGTGACATGACAGAATAACAGAGAGAGAGAGAGAGAGATAAGACCTGCAGACAAAATGGAAAAACTATAAATAAAACTGAGGCAAAGAAAAACAAATCATGACCATCTGTGTCTATGTATGAGTGAGATCTTATCCAGCTCTCAGCTAGAAAGTGAATTTTCTCAGTTTATTTTCCCAAAACACCAAAACTATTCCCTTAAATTTTCTGTTTATTCTAGAGATGGTTTGTAAAAATATACTTTGTCTCACAAAGGCTAAGTATACTTGTACCATAGGCTACTTAATTGACTAAGCTCCAGTATTATACATATTAAGTAGCTTTAATAAAATTTTGTTTAAAAAAAAAAAAAGAATGATATGCTGTGATTTTAATCTCAGGAAATTCCCCAAACTTTAAATGCATTTCCTCAAAATGCAGAAACCTCTTTCCCCCGCCCTTTTGATGACCGGAAGAATGTTGTTTATATCTGGTTGGTTTATGTAGCTGGTGCCTGTGTTTTGTTAGAATGAATGGGGCTTATCAATTATTCCACAGACACACAACAGAATGTTTGACAGGCGTTGTGTTTGAGTGACTAACATGAGTTGAAAGCATGAAGCAAGTTGATGATTCTCCATCTTATTTTTTTTTTTAAACAGATTTTACTGTGCACATACTTTTCTCAACAAACTCCCTACTAGACTGAACATAAAAAAAAAAACTATCAAACAGATAGAAGACGGACACAAATTATGGATAATAATCACAGAAAAGTTGATACTATTGTCAATTATTGACTTTTTTATTGAATTTTGGAAGGTGTCAAAGTTACTACAATTATTCTACATAATTTCATGTTCAACATGAAGTGCAGTCATTTCATTTAGTAAAAGTAACAATAACACTCAATAAAAGTTATCCATTACAATCACCAGTGTTGCATTCAAAGTGTTACACATGTTAAAATTACAGAAGTATTAGTAAGAAAACAAATGGTGAAAGCATAATTCGTATGTTATTATTGAAGAAGTTGTAGCTACTTTTAACTGTTTTATATGCAGTTGAGTGTTTAATCTATAAAAATGTCTTGTATGCTTTAAGCCAGAGGCTTTTTTTTACAACCTTTTATTACTGTAACTGCTACTCCAACAAAATAAAAAGGGGCTGAGAGCTCCTTATCTTATTACTGTTTACATTTATTCACATATTGTATCAAAAGACTCAAACTGATCTCCAAATAAAATCAGATGAATATTATAATTTAACAAGTCATCAAATATCACTATCTAAAATTCATAATTTAAATATTAAACTAGTAACTGTATCTGTTAAATACATGTAGTGGAATAAAAAGTTCCTCAAAATTGTACTTAAATAAATGTTCCTTCAAAAGTGCATAATAACTGTTGATCTGTCACTTTAAAAAAATAAAAAAAATAAAATAAAATATCCTCCTCCTCTTTCATTTCCTGTATAACATGTTCGTCATCATTATAACTTGAAAAATCCAATGACATCACAAGGAAACAAGGCCTATAAATTCCTCCTGCTGCAGCTCTAGGCACCTTATTCATGTCACAGATGTCTACCACGATGGACCAGCTAATATTTCAGAGGGAGAACCGTGAGCGTATCCAGGCATTGGAGAGTTCATTTGGTCTATCACGGGGGCTCCTGTCCACGCCGGGTCGCGTTCTGATGGGAGAGGGTCAGCTGCTAAAGCAGGGTCGTCGGAAGGCCGAGCCAAAGGTCTTCTTCCTCTTCAATGATGTGCTGGTGTACGGCAGCATCATTCTCAACGGCCGCTGGCACAAAAAACAGAATATATTCCCTCTAGGTGAGCAACTCATCTTCTTCTCCTCTAGCTAATCAGAACTCTATAGTATATAGTATAGTATAGTGCATATGTCTGTAGATTGTTATTTCTGGAAATGCCAGTTACTTTTGCATTTTTTTTTAATCTAGTGTTTAATTGCTTGAGCACCACAAATTCCATTTGCCTCCATTGTATTGGTAGGGTGGCAACAGTTTCAGAGGCAGATCTTCTAAAACCATTTAGGAAAACATGCAAATCTGAGTGTTGGGGGCTAAAGAGACTGAAAAAGTTTATCATTTTAGCTGTGAATAACTTTTGCTTGGTGGAGAAGCTCGCCAACTATGCCAGAGTATCCATATCTTTTTTTACATTGTTATGAATATTCCATCTTCACTGTGATTTCAGAGGACATCCAGCTGCAGGACTTGCAGGATAGTGAGCGCCTGACGAACCAGTGGCTGATCCGTACACCACGCAAGTCCTTTTTTGTGTCGGCCCCTTCATACGACGAGAAACAAGCCTGGATGCATCACATTGAAGACTGCCGGTCCAGGCTGCTGAAGGGCGGCAGCTGCCAACCTAGCCCCGCATTTGCTGTCTCCTGGATCCCGGACGCCGCCGCCTACAAATGCATGCGCTGCTTCAGCAGGTTCACCGTGGCCAACCGTCGACACCACTGCCGAAAATGTGGCTTTTTGGTCTGCAATTCATGCTCCAAGACGAGAGAAGTGATAGACCACATTCATCCCACTAAGAAGCTGAGGGTCTGCCGTTGCTGTCACACAAGCAAGAAAGAGGAAGTACCATCTCGCCAGAGGGGAGACAGCAATGGAAAAAACAGCTCAGAGGAGGACGATGAGGCAGCATCCAGTGATGAAGGAGAGGATGGGGAGATCACGCAGAACCAAACTCCCAGCCAGTGGTTTAGCACCCAGACAGACACTTGGGGACAGGTGGGAACCTATGTTGACCCAGCATCATTGCATCAGTGGCCCCAGTAACAGAAAATCTACATCAAGACTTTGAATTGTATTATAACAAATAGCACTGGACTTTTGAAAAGACTCAGATGACCAATAAATGTTGACATTAAGTGTTGGTGTTAAAAACAGTAGAGGCATGTTTGAAATCAGTAGAGATCCTCTCTAGACCCGTTTTAAAAATGTGTAATGTGTAAGACTGTGCTACTTGCTGCACCTCCATAGGGGGCAACATTTCACCTGTTCGCCCCCATCTAACTATGTACAAAACTGTTAACAAAACTCCTGCTTAGCAGGATGTGCAAAAGATCACAGTATAGGCAATATCTGTTCTGTGCAGGGATAATACTCCAAGGTGTTACTGTAATGTGGTTGTTGATGATTGATGAAGCCAGCCGCAGAAGATAAAGCAGGTGCTGGTCCATCACTGGTGATGACTGGACTGGAATTCTGGTTCTGATACAGACAAACATGTGACAGGAAAATTTGTTTAGATCATACAAGTTCTTTATATTCAAACAGGTTAGGTCTGTTGTGTGTGTATAGTAAATAGTAAGGATGGATATGAATATGCAAAAATAAACACAGTACTATATAAATATATGTTATATTCATTATTATCAATCAGCAGTATGAACATGTATACACTGTGGGTCTGATATAATCAGTGGTATAGACAAGTGTCTGACTTGTAAAAGTGAATGATAGAATTTTATAAAATAAGCCTAAAGTTTCTGACGTAACTAGCTGTACAGCAGCCGGCAGGAAAAGGCAAAATTCTACTAAACCACTGAAACGTCTGCAAACAACATCAATATCATACATTTATGCCAATTGAAAAGTTTGTCGGTACAGTTTGTCATTCATTGTACTAGTGATACTTTTCGATAAAAGAGCTAACATTAAAAGTTACTCACCAGTCTAAAAGAAAAGTTGCAGCTCGGCATCAAACCGCATCTCTTTACTCTCTCCTGCAGTGGGAGGCCACATTGAGATTTACTCGTGTTTTGCTTCTTTTATTTGTCGACGGTTTCTTGTCGGGAGCGGTTCATCGGGATGCAGATGAAGATCGCTTTCTGGGCGCTTTAGCCATCTTTGCGTTTCTAACTTCAAGCTCTGCAGGAAGCTGCTCTTCTTCGTGGGACTGAGGGCGGACTAGACGCTCCACTGACTCACAGCATCTAGCGCCAGAGAGTGGTATTACAACACGGAACAGGTCAGGGCTGGCTGGTGAGCATGCTCATTTCAGTAGATAACTCTGAAATACAACAGATGGAGGTCTTGGTCATGACTTCATCACTGTGGCTCCTTCACACACTGTTGATAGTGTTAATTCATTTTTTAAAAACTAAAGTTCTGGCCAGATCTTACACATTGCACCTTTCTAGCTCAGCCACCAAAGCTGACATTTAAAGGTAAAGCTACATGTTGTTTGCCCACATTGCAAACTAACTTGACACTTAAGTTAAAAGGAAGACATTGAGCCTAACTTCAATGATATAGACACATGTGATGCATATACAATATATTGGGATTTGCTTTTACAGTAATTACTATAAATCTATGCTCAGTGTTGTACCAGTTCACACTTAAGAACTAGTTCAAAGTTTAGCCCCTGACAAATGATTTTGAGCTTGTAAAGTAATGTTTACACATAATTCCAATGTTTGTAGTTCAACCTTTGTTAACCTGTAAAATAAATCTGCATGAGAAATTCAAGTTTGCGTATGTGAAACAATTGTGCTTGTGGCAAAGAGATTTGTACTTGTTAAGACAGTGTGAATCAAATCTGAACAAATGATCAGTGGTGAGGTTAAACAAAGACACAGGGAAAGAAGAAATGCTTTTGTGGATGTCTCTACAGAGATAAAGAGGAGAAAAATGTAAAACCCATTGTGCAACATTCCCAGTGTGTGACACTAACAAGTACAAATTTTGATCTTTGTAACTTTAGTGTCACTTGCTGTGGGAACTTTTGATGAGAGTTTTACAGTTTTCTGCTCTGTGTACTGACACAGATGTTGACAAATCCATTTCTTCTTTTACAGTGTCTTTGTTCAACCTCAACACATACAACTACAAACATTGGAATTACTTGTTAACATCACTTTACAAGCTCAAAATCATTTCGACCCTACTTTGAGCCTATATACATATAGCTACAGCTAACAACAGTGTTGTTTTTAAAAACATCTGCTGCTAGCTAATACACATCTCTCAGCATAAAGCATGCTATGTTAAACCTTACATTTAAATGGTTGTGGTTTTACTGGTAGTTTACTATTTGTAGAGCTTTGGTCAGTGAAGTGATAAACAGTTGTTACTGAGTAGTTCCTCATTACTCCATCACTATGTCACAATAAGTTCCTTAACAAATCCAAGACAGCAAGTTTCCAAACAAGTATTTTAATTGTAATATTCAAGCCAAATATTAATAATCACTACCACGTTGTTTTCTGATGCATTCGTGATGATGACGACAACTTAAATGTAATAAACAGAATATAATTTTTTTTAAAAACACCTGCCCTCTGATTGGACTGTCATTGTCCAGTTAGATTCAGCTGTAAAAATAGGCTCAAAATTCTACTTGTAACTTCAGTGTCACACACTGGGTCGGAACTTTGAGCACAAAGTTTTACACAAAGCACTGTGTCTTTCACAGTCTGTGTGTTACATCACCACTGGTCTTTTATTCGGTTTTATAAACAAATTCTTCTTTTTACAAATGCAAAACTTGTTTGCAGTGTATTATTGAGGGTGATTTGAAACACATTACAAGAGACCTGAACTGTAAATTACAGTAAAATCCATCAGCACATTGAGGTTGTTTTTAGAGTTGTGTAGCTTTGGTCAGTAAGTTAAGAGTTATTATTGAGCAATTTCTCATAGCAAATCATAGACAGCAAATTTCCCAACAAGTATTTTAATTATAATATTCAAGCCACATAAATATATATTAATAATCACATCCACGTTTTCTGATGCATTAGTGATTATGACGACGACCTCCAAATAAATGTTAACAGAATCATTTTAACTCATCTTAACATTTTGTAGTTTAATCACCATGCACATGACTTACCATTTCTTGCTTTCGGGGAACTGCAAAGGTGTGGTTCCGGCCTAAGGTGGATTCTGCCATCCCTTTGAAAACACAAAAGGAAAAATAAAAACATGTTATGCAGCTCCTCTTTTGACTATGAAATGTTTTTGAAGCATTCCAAAGACTTCAGAAAATAATACATACCAATCATGCATTTAAACCTTATTTAGTATATACTGTAATAAAAACAAGACTTTATGAATAAATTATAAATGTGAAGAAATACACGTATGTATACAAATAAAAAAACACATCAGTGGTGTAAATGTGAAGAAATACACGTATGTATACAAATAAAAAAACACATTAGTGGTGAGGCAACACAAAGACACCGAAAGAGGAAGAGCTTCTGTCAACTTCTGTGTACACATACAAAGCACAAAACTGTAAATCTTGATGATCAAAATTCTTGCAAGTGTGCGACACTGAGGTTACAAGTAGAATTTAAATTCAAGTTTAAAAATAGGATCTGAATACTTTTTAATTATTGAGAATCAGCAATATGAACATGTATACACTGTGGGTCTGATTTAATCACAGTGGTATAGACAAATCTTACTTTTAAAAGTGAATGACAGCATGTTACTCACCTAGACCTTGCTCACTGTGTCTGGACTCTCTGCCGTTGGTGAGACAGGTAGAGGCGGTTTCAATCATGGCTGATCTCCTAACAGTAATGTAAAGTGGTTACAACATAGTGAACCGATCGACGTGTATTCACTCGGTCTACTGGGTCCATACCATCTCAAGTTAGTCATCAGTTAAAGATGAGCCTAAAGTTACTGACGTCACTAGCTGTACAACAGCCGAGAGCAACAGACACAATCCTAGAAACCGCTAAAACGTCTGTCGACAACGTCAATATCACCACCTGAAATGTTTGTCGGTACGGTTTGTCAGTCGTTGTACTGATTATACTTTTAGCTAAAGAGCTAATGTTGATGTTACTCACCAGGCTAACAGGAAAGTTGCGAGCTCGGCATCAAACCACATCTCTTTACTCTCAGGAGCCGTCTCCAGCGGTGGAAAGCCACACCGAGATTTACTCGTGTTGCTTCTTTTCTTTGCCGTTGAACGTGGTTTCTTGTCGGGAGCGGTCCTTCTGGATGCAGATGAATATGCCTTTTAGGAGGTTCAGCCACTCCCGCTTCTGTGATGCTAACTTATAGCGCTGCCGGAAGTTGTTCTTCTTCGTGGGACTGAGGGCAGACTTGACGCCCTACTGACTCACACAGCGTCTAGTTTCACAAAGTGGTATTACAATACGGGACAGATCGGGGATGGCTGGTGAGTATGCTAATTTCAGTAGATAACTCTGAAATACAACAGATGACGGTCTTGATCATGACATCCCTGTGGCTGCTTCACACACTGTTTATAGTGTTAATTAATTTTTTGAACATTTTAAAACAAAACTTCTGGCCAGATCTTATATTGTACTTTTACAGCACAACCACCAAAGCTGACATTTAAAAAGTAAAGCTACATGTTCTTAATCACTACCAGCACCTCAAATATGTGATATTGCACATTAAGGCACTTCAGCATTGGCTTCACTTTTCACCCCCGGGTACTACGTCCATTTTTATAAAAAGTCTGTGGGTTACTCCCAGCACGCTCCATTTCCTGTTCACCTGACTTCCGATATTGCCTCAGGTATGAAAACTTTCTATGTTTGTTTGTTCCCCAGTTTACTTTTCTTATGCTGCTGTTATTCATGCTATCCTACAAAAGACTCAGCCAAGTCTGGGCCTAGAGGTCAGTGGTCAGACTGGTGGCCAGGAGACTACAGTCCAACAACCCAAAATCAGGCATTACATACACCACACGTGCCAGACTTTGTTGATTACCAGTTCTGCCGTCCAGGATGACTTTTATTCATTTCCTGCTATTTTCCACATGCCAATTCCAACCCTTCCCTTGAAACACGTATTTTGGTGTAAGAAATTACACAGTGTCAGAGCCCCATTCGTTGTTAGAGAGCAAATTGGGATGATATTGCACATTTTAAGGTTTTCCCTTTGGTTTTTAACTTTTATGGATAGCGCTGCTGTTCTGGGGCACAGAAATAAGAAATGTGAATTCTTAAAAAAAGGGTTGGGTTCTCCTTTAAATTCACACTCCATGATTATGTTCCACCCTCAAAGCATCTGGTGCAGAAAAATAACAGGCTAAAATTATAAATATTAAAGTCATTATAGGAGCCTATGGGGACTTTCTTCAAATGATCACATAAACTTAAAAAATTAAAATGTAATTACATGATAGCAATGTATTTTTTCACACATGTATGTGTTCTAGGATTACACTGGACTTGACTTTAGAAATATGAGCAAAGCAGGAGAAGCAGTCAGCAGGTTCCATTTGAAAGTATTTAATCTTTTGCTTACGTCAGGTGTGAGTAGTTACAGCTGAGTGGTTATATTTCTACAAATGAAAGAAAGCGTGCACAAGGATCAAATTCTATCATATTATCTTGAATAAAGCAACTACAATTCTAAATCAATCTCTGTGCTCTCCCTGTGTTCCCTTGTGCCTCCACCCCCTGTGTGTGTTAGGTGTTTTCAGTGTGGTTTCCCCTACCTGGTTCTAGAGAGTAGCCTACCACACCTGCATGCCATTGCCTCATCAACCACAGTACAAATACTCCAGCATTTCCTCCACTCATCATTTGTTTGTTCAGCAAACATAGTGGTACAAGCACGCTGCAACTTGTTGTTTTTGAATACATGTTCCTGAAACCTTTATGCTTACACCTATTTTTCCCTCTGTGTCCCAGAACGCCAGAGCCAGATCCCACACCCTTCTCCTCCCAAGCTGCTGCCCGCTTCACCCTCCACTCCTCATTCACCGACCAGCCTGTCTGCATTTAGACTCTGATTCTTCCCATCATCCCTTTTCCCTCTCAAGCCCTGGATTCAGGTCCTCTGCACCAAAAGACCTCCATCCTCCATTCCTTCCCCCGTATTCTCCATCACCTGGCCTCTGTTGCTACTCCGTCCTCTTTTGGCTCCCCGTGCTCCAGCCCTGATTACACTTCATAGCTGCTCTTTTACTTTGAAATTATCTATGAACAGTAAAGCACTTAGAAGCAGGTAAAAGGTACTGTAAGTGTCTGGTGTGATGATTTGAGTGTCAGTGTCGAGTTGGATGCATCAGTCTTACTTTTTCTTTGCCTTTTCCTGTCGTGATTCCAGTACATACATTTTCTTCTTCAATTTAAAATCTGTAAAGTCATTGTTAAAATTATTCTTATGCATACATGAGGCTGAAATTATGCATCAATTTTTAAATTATAAATGAAGAGGAAACTTTTTCTTAGCTTGTGCAAATTTTAGTTAGGTTGTTCCAGGAGATTTATCATAAAATTATAAAATTGGTATATTAGCATGAAAACTGATCCACTCAGTTTCTAGACATTTTAATTGATAGACACAGAGTTGATAAGTGTAAATTTAAATAAATATAAGTAGGTGTTTATGCACAAGCTTCTTCTAACAGGCATACAGCTTCAGAGATCAGATACTCAACAATAAGACCTCTGGTATTTTATTGTGAGGAGATGACAGTTAAATAACCAAAACCTTGGAATAAGATTTAATTACAGTTCAATTAGATTGTACTTAATTAATTGACTCTGACAGCTATAAATAGTCTCCTCTTTAAATATGGAGAACTGGTATGCATTTTGTAACAGTTCCGATATGAACTGCAGCTGTTTGGGACTTTTGGATTTTTAAAATAAAATTTGTGTATGATCTCTCATCAAACAGGTCAACACAACAAACTGGGATTGCTGCGTCTTTCTCAATATAAACCTGAAGTACAACAAACATATTAATAAACACATGGTGAAAGTTGTAACAATGCTAAATCCTTCCTAATCATGGGTAGGACATTTCTTTGAATTAGTGTCAAACCTGTTTGACTTCAACGTGCATGGAACAAGGAAATGTGACCTTTTTACAAAAGAAAGACACTTAATATGGGTAATGAATGGACTCTGTTGTTCATTATTGCGTGTCTGTCATTAAACGATCCCTGGTATGTTTAGACAAATCCAGCACTGTGAGTGAAGCTACAAAAATGAAGACACTGCATCATGACAACCTAATATTTTCACAATATGTATAACAATACTCTGTTGACACCTACTTCCATTCAGTAATTATCTCAACTCTATAAAAAATGCTTCTCTCAGACTCGTCGTCTTCCTGCTTCATATGATATATGAAAACAATGGGATATTGATGAATAAATATGCTACAAAAAGATAAAGTTTAATTTGTATTGTGTGTTTTTGTATGCACCTGCACCTTGGAATGCATTTATTTGATCAGGACAACCCTTTGCATTCATGGATGCACATGGTTCAATCTAAATTCATGCAATTTTTTACCTACATTAAATTTAGCCAACATCCTCACTGGGCTAAAGGTTTGGACAAATTAGTGCCAAACATAATTTTAGAAACGAACCTAGGTCCAATGACCAGATGGAGCATGCAGCTGATATTCACTTGCTGCAAAAAAAGCAACTTTGCACTCACTATCACATCGGATAACAGGTAGTACAAATGATCATGGGAATAAACACCTAGTGGATAAAGTTTTGACTATAGAAGTGGTGACATCTATTGGTCGAAATTTGATGTTACAATTTTCTGACATTCTTTTCTCTTCAGAGTTAGGGATAATCTTCTGCAGATATTCCTGATTAAAGCATTCCTTTGTGTCCTGAAATTTGTTTTTGTTTGCAGTGGTTTTGGTTTTGACATGATGTATTTTGCTAATTTAAAAGCCCGGCTAGCTCAGTCGGTAGAGCATGAGACTCTTAATCTCAGGGTCGTGGTTTCGAGCTCCACGTTGGGTGATGTAGATTTTAGAAGGATCTGCACAAGAAACAAGCTGAAAAGCATCTTCATTTCTGAGAGGGTACATGTAAGTACAACTCGCAAGGCCCTCTAGGCATGTATGTGCTTCATCACATGATCCAGGTGTTATGCTGCATAGCCCAGCTTGTGTGCTTGGTTAAATATTAGCGTAATAAATAGAGCAGTGCAATTTACTCTCCGTATCCATGGTGTAGGAACTTGCTAAAGATTATCAAAGGCTATTCTTCTGAGAGTCGTTGGTTCAAGGCCCATGGTGGGAGATGGAGGTTTTAATATATGCACAATGAAAAACAATCATACGCTCTAAATCTCAGGCTCATGGGCTTGAGTCCCATGTTGGTTGATGAACTAGTTCATGTCATAGGCAATGTAACCAATTGTTGAAATTTTCTTAACAAAAGTCATATTTTGTATTTTTCATTATATCTTTCATTGAACGTCATGGTTTGTTCATCTGCCAGTAATCTCCAGCCATCAGTAAAGTCTCTGACATTCTTTTCTCTTCAGAATTAGGGAAAATCTTCTGTAGATTTTCCTGACTAAAGCATACCTTTGTGTCCTGAAATATGTGTTTTATAAGCAATGTTTTTCGTTTTTAGATGATGTATTTTTCTGGCTCACAGGCCCGGCTAGCTCAGTCGGTAGAGCATGAGACTCTTAATCTCAGGGTCGTGGGTTCGAGCCCCACGTTGGGCGATGTAGCTTTTAGAAGGATCTGCACAAGAATGGGAAACAAGCTGCAAAGCATCTTCATTCCTGAGAGGGTACATGTAAGTACAACTCGCAAGGCCCTCTAGGCATGGATGTGCTTCATCACATGATCCAGGTGTTATGTTGCGTAGCCCAGCTTGTGTGCTTGGTTACATGTTAGCGTAATAAATAGAGCAGTGCAATTTAGTCTCCGTATCCATGGTGCAGGCACTTGCTGAAAATTGACAAAGGCTCTTCTTCTGAGAGTTATTGTTTCAAGACCCCTGGTGGGATTTGGTGGTTTTAAGAGACGCACAATAACAGAAATCACACGCTCTTAATCTCAGGGTCACGGGTTTGAGTCCCACGTTGGGCGATGTAGATTTTAGAAGGATCTGCACAAGAATGGGAAACAAGCTGCAAAGCATCTTCATTTCTGAGAGGGTACATGTAAGTACAACTCGCAAGGCCCTCTAGGCATGGATGTGCTTCATCACATTTATACAGGTGTTATGCTGCATAGCCCAGCTTGTGTGCTTGGTTAAATGTTAGCGTAATAAATAGAGCAGTGCAATTTAGTCTCTGTATCCATGTTGTAGGCACTTGTGGAAAATTGACAAAGGCTCTTCTTCTGAGAGTGGTTGGTTCAAGAACCCTGGTGGGAGATGGAGGTTTTAATATATGCATAATGAAAAATAATCATACGCTCTAAATCTCAGGCTCATGGGCTTGAGTCCCATGTTGGTTGATGAACTAGTTCATGTCATAGGCAATGTAACCAATAGTTGAAATTTGCTTAACAAAAGTGATATTTTGTATTTTTCATTATATCTTTCATTGAACGTCATGGTTTTTTCATCTGCCAGTAATCTCCAGCCATCAGTAAAGTCTCTGACATTCTTTTCTCTTCAGAATTAGGGAAAATCTTCTGTAGAGTTTCCTGACTAAAGCATACCTTTGTGTCTTGAAATATGTGTTTTATAAGCAATGTTTTTCGTTTTTAGATGATGTATTTTTCTGGCTCACAGGCCCGGCTAGCTCAGTCGGTAGAGCATGAGACTCTTAATCTCAGGGTCGTGGGTTCGAGCCCCACGTTGGGCGATGTAGATTTTAGAAGGATCTGCACAAGAATGGGAAACAAGCTGCAAAGCATCTTCATTTCTGAGAGGGTACATGTAAGTACAACTCGCAAGGCCCTCTAGGCATGGATGTGCTTCATCACATGATCCAGGTGTTATGCTGCATAGCCCAGCTTGTGTGCTTGGTTAAATGTTAGCGTAATAAATAGAGCAGTGCAATTTAGTCTCCGTATCCATGGTGCAGGCACTTGCTGAAAATTGACAAAGGCTCTTCTTCTGAGAGTTGTTGTTTCAAGACCCCTGGTGGGATTTGGTGGTTTTAAGAGACGCACAATAACAGAAATCACACGCTCTTAATCTCAGGGTCATGGGTTTGAGTCCCATGTTGGGTGATGAACTGGTTCGGGTCATAGGCAATGTAACGAAATGTTGATATTTTCTTAACAAAGGTGACATTTTGTATTTTGGAATATACATTATAAAACAGCTTGAAAATCATGCTTTGTTCATATGCTTGTAAGTCCCAGCCATCAGTCTCTGACATTCTTTTCTCTTCAGAATTAGGGAAAATCCTCTGTAGAGTTTCCTGACTAAAGCATACCTTTGTGTCCTGAAATATGTGTTTTATAAGCAATGTTTTTCGTTTTTAGATGATGTATTTTTCTGGCTCACAGGCCCGGCTAGCTCAGTCGGTAGAGCATGAGACTCTTAATCTCAGGGTCGTGGGTTCGAGCCCCACGTTGGGCGATGTAGATTTTAGAAGGATCTGCACAAGAATGGGAAACAAGCTGCAAAGCATCTTCATTTCTGAGAGGGTACATGTAAGTACAACTCGCAAGGCCCTCTAGGCATGGATGTGCTTCATCACATGATCCAGGTGTTATGTTGCATAGCCCAGCTTGTGTGCTTGGTTAAATGTTAGCTTAATAAACAGAATAGTGCAATTTAGTCTCCGTATCCATGGTGCAGGCACTTGCTAAAGATTATCAAAGGTTATTTTTCTGAGAGTCGTTGGTTCAAGGCCCATGGTGGGAGATGGAGGTTTTAATATATGCACAATGAAAAACAATCATACGCTCTAAATCTCAGGCTCATGGGCCTGAGTCCCATGTTGGTTGATGAACTAGTTCATGTCATAGGCAATGTAACCAATAGTTGAAATTTGCTTAACAAAAGTGATATTTTGTATTTTTCATTATATCTTTCATTGGACGTCATGGTTTTTTCATCTGCCAGTAATCTCCAGCCATCAGTAAAGTCTCTGACATTCTTTTCTCTTCAGAA
>NW_019525116.1:2405377-2406439 GCF_002814215.2 Seriola lalandi dorsalis
TTTGTGATTATAATTATTATTTTTAATACTTGTGTAAATAGGAGAAAACTCACCTGATTTCTGTTGAAGTTGACTTATTAGTTATAATACTTCTCACCAATAGGTGGCGGTAGCGGCCTGGTAATATGAATGACTGACGCTGTAAAACCGTTGGTTAAGGAAGTCCGCTCAGTCATATCAGAGACAGTAACAGTTACAGGAGCGTATTTGAGAACTCACAGACTGTCTTTTGTTTTCTGTTTGGTTGCAGGTGAGATAAGTATTGATGTTAAAGGTATTGACATTTGTTTGTTACAGTTATGTTCTACATGTGTATTAAGCGGTACAAGGAAGGGCAGCTAAAACTAGCTTCAACCGCGAAGTTAGCATGGCGGCACGCTAGCCGACACGTACAGTAATATGAATGACTGACGCTGTAAAACCGTTGGTTAAGGAAGTCCGCTCAGTCATATCAGAGACAGTCACAGTTACAGGAGCGTATTTGAGAACTCATAGACTGTCTTTTGTTTTCTGTTTGGTTGCAGCATTTCTGATTATAAAAATAAAATCCTCTTACACCTGGATCACCAGCGTGGGCATGCAGTGTGTAACATAAGCCCAGCTTGTGTGCTTGGTTAAATGTTAGCATAATAAATAGAGCAGTGCAATGTTTTTCGTTTTTAGATGATGTATTTTTCTGTCTCACAGGCCCGGCTAGCTCAGTCGGTAGAGCATGAGACTCTTAATCTCAGGGTCGTGGGTTCGAGCCCCACGTTGGGCGATGTACATTTTAGAAGGATCTGCACAAGAATGGGAAACAAGCTGCAAAGCATCTTCATTTCTGAGAGGGTACATGTAAGTACAACTCGCAAGGCCCTCTAGGCATGGATGTGCTTCATCACATGATCCAGGTGTTATGTTGCTTAGCCCAGCTTGTGTGCTTGGTTACATGTTAGCGTAATAAATAGAGTAGTGCAATTTAGTCTCCGTATCCATGGTGCAGGCACTTTCTGAAAATTGACAAAGGCTCTTCTTCTGAGAGTTATTGTTTCAAGACCCCTGGTGGGATTTGGTGGTTTTAAG
>NW_019525116.1:2406489-2407301 GCF_002814215.2 Seriola lalandi dorsalis
TTTGTGTCCTGAAATATGTGTTTTATAAGCAATGTTTTTCGTTTTTAGATGATGTATTTTTCTGGCTCACAGGCCCGGCTAGCTCAGTCGGTAGAGCATGGGACTCTTAATCTCAGGGTCGTGGGTTCGAGCCCCACGTTGGGCGATGTAGATTTTAGAAGGATCTGCACAAGAATGGGAAACAAGCTGCAAAGCATCTTCATTTCTGAGAGGGTACATGTAAGTACAACTCGCAAGGCCCTCTAGGCATGGATGTGCTTCATCACATGATCCAGGTGTTATGTTGCATATGTGGCACCCTGGGCATTTCATGAGTTCAGATTGTTTCCAGAATTGTGTTTAGATTAGTTTATGTTAGTAACCTGGCCCCCACCATTATTTTTGTGATTATAATTATTATTTTTAATACTTGTGTAAATAGGAGAAAACTCACCTGATTTCTGTTGAAGTTGACTTATTAGTTATAATACTTCTCACCAATAGGTGGCGGTAGCGGCCTGGTAATATGAATGACTGACGCTGTAAAACCGTTGGTTAAGGAAGTCCGCTCAGTCATATCAGAGACAGTCACAGTTACAGGAGCGTATTTGAGAACTCACAGACTGTCTTTTGTTTTCTGTTCGGTTGCAGGTGAGATAAGTATTGATGTTAAAGGTATTGACATTTGTTTGTTACAGTTATGTTCTACATGTGTATTAAGCGGTACAAGGAAGGGCAGCTAAAACTAGCTTCAACCGCGAAGTTAGCATGGCGGCACGCTAGCCGACACGTACAGTAATATGAATGACTGACGCTGTAAAACCGTTGGTTAA
>NW_019525116.1:2407483-2449707 GCF_002814215.2 Seriola lalandi dorsalis
GTTAGCGTAATAAATAGAGCAGTGCAATTTAGTCTCCGTATCCATGGTGCAGGCACTTGCTGAAAATTGACGAGGCTCTTCTTCTGAGAGTTGTTGTTTCAAGACCCCTGGTGGGATTTGGTGGTTTTAAGAGACGCACAATAACAGAAATCACACGCTCTTAATCTCAGGGTCATGGGTTTGAGTCCCATGTTGGGTGATGAACTGGTTCGGGTCATAGGCAATGTAACGAAATGTTGATATTTTCTTAACAAAGGTGACATTTTGTATTTTGGAATATACGTTATAAAACAGCTTGAAAATCATGCTTTGTTCATATGCTTGTAAGTCCCAGCCATCAGTCTCTGACATTCTTTTCTCTTCAGAATTAGGGAAAATCTTCTGTAGAGTTTCCTGACTAAAGCATACCTTTGTGTCCTGAAATATGTGTTTTATAAGCAATGTTTTTCGTTTTTAGATGATGTATTTTTCTGGCTCACAGGCCCGGCTAGCTCAGTCGGTAGAGCATGAGACTCTTAATCTCAGGGTCGTGGGTTCGAGCCCCACGTTGGGCGATGTAGATTTTAGAAGGATCTGCACAAGAATGGGAAACAAGCTGCAAAGCATCTTCATTTCTGAGAGGGTACATGTAAGTACAACTCGCAAGGCATGGATGTGCTTCATCACATGATCCAGGTGTTATGTTGCATAGCCCAGCTTGTGTGCTTGGTTAAATGTTAGCGTAATAAATAGAGCAGTGCAATTTAGTCTCCGTATCCATGGTGCAGGCACTTGCTGAAAATTGACGAGGCTCTTCTTCTGAGAGTTGTTGTTTCAAGACCCCTGGTGGGATTTGGTGGTTTTAAGAGACGCACAATAACAGAAATCACACGCTCTTAATCTCAGGGTCATGGGTTTGAGTCCCATGTTGGGTGATGAACTGGTTCGGGTCATAGGCAATGTAACGAAATGTTGATATTTTCTTAACAAAGGTGACATTTTGTATTTTGGAATATACGTTATAAAACAGCTTGAAAATCATGCTTTGTTCATATGTTTGTAAGTCCCAGCCATCAGTCTCTGAGATTCTTTTCTCTTCAGAATTAGGGAAAATGCAATTTAGTCTCCGTATCCATGGTGCAGGCACTTGCTGAAAATTGACGAGGCTCTTCTTCTGAGAGTTGTTGTTTCAAGACCCCTGGTGGGATTTGGTGGTTTTAAGAGACGCACAATAACAGAAATCACACGCTCTTAATCTCAGGGTCATGGGTTTGAGTCCCATGTTGGGTGATGAACTGGTTCGGGTCATAGGCAATGTAACCAATTGTTGAAATTTGCTTAACAAAAGTGATATTTTGTATTTTGCATTATATCTTTCACTTGAACGTCATGCTTTGTTCATATGCTTGTAAGTCCCAGCCATCAGTCTCTGACATTCTTTTCTCTTCAGAATTAGGGAAAATCTTCTGTAGAGTTTCCTGACTAAAGCATACCTTTGTGTCCTGAAATATGTGTTTTATAAGCAATGTTTTTCGTTTTTAGATGATGTATTTTTCTGGCTCACAGGCCCGGCTAGCTCAGTCGGTAGAGCATGAGACTCTTAATCTCAGGGTCGTGGGTTCGAGCCCCACGTTGGGCGATGTAGATTTTAGAAGGATCTGCACAAGAATAGGAAACAAGCTGCAAAGCATCTTCATTTCTGAGAGGGTACATGTAAGTACAACTCGCAAGGCCCTCTAGGCATGGATGTGCTTCATCACATGATCCAGGTGTTATGTTGCATAGCCCATCTTGTGTGCTTGGTTAAATGTTAGCGTAATAAATAGAGCAGTGCAATTTAGTCTCCGTATCCATGGTGCAGGCACTTGCTGAAAATTGACAAAGGCTCTTCTTCTGAGAGTTGTTGTTTCAAGACCCCTGGTGGGATTTGGTGGTTTTAAGAGACGCACAATGAAAAATAATCATACGCTCTAAATCTCAGGCTCATGGGCTTGAGTCCCATGTTGGTTGATGAACTGGTTCGGGTCATAGGCAATGTAACCAATTGTTGAAATTTGCTTAACAAAAGTGATATTTTGTATTTTTCATTATATCTTTCATTGAACGTCATGGTTTGTTCATCTGCCAGTAATCTCCAGCCATCAGTAAAGTCTCTGACATTCTTTTCTCTTCAGAATTAGGGAAAATCTTCTGTAGAGTTTCCTGACTAAAGCATACCTTTGTGTCCTGAAATATGTGTTTTATAGGCAATGTTTTTCGTTTTTAGATGATGTATTCTTTTGGCTCACAGGCCCGGCTAGCTCAGTCGGTAGAGCATGAGACTCTTAATCTCAGGGTCGTGGGTTCGAGCCCCACGTTGGGTGATAAAGATTTTAGAAAGATCCGCACAAGTATAGGAAACAAGCTGCAAAGCATCTTCATATCTTCATATAAGACCCTCTAAGCATGGATGTGCTTCATCACATGATCCAGGTGCCATGCTAAGTAGCCTAGCTTGCACAGTTGGTTGAATATTAAGACTCTTCTTCTGAGAGTGGTTGGTTCAAGGCCCATGGTGGGACTTTTTTAAACTTTAATGCAGTAATCTGCTCGTCCAAATTTGGTGTGTTGTGGTTTCAGAATGATGGACAATTAGTTTCAAAATATAATGCAGGCTCGGGATGATCTTTTTTTCCTGGGTAACAAATGGCTTGATACAGTTAGCAACATGCACTATGTTGCTGCTGTGAATGGAGCACAAATTCCCCGGAGGAGCATGTCTCTTGAATATAGACTTAAGTTGGGGTAAGCACTGAATGATGGCTCTGCCCCTGGTATAGATTGTGCAACATGTGCTGATTACAGTTGATTGAAATTAAAGACCCAGTGAAATGAAACTGACTGGACACCATGAGCAACATGTTTCAAGACAAAATGATAAAAAAAATTATGAAGCCCAAAATATTCACCATCAAAATAATGTCATCACTGCCTCTTCATGTTTAACCAGTTACTTCTGCTCAACATAGTGACTCAGTTTGTGCCTGAACAGGGGCGGAGCGAGACATTGTAAACATTCGGGTTTCGCCCCAATGTAACTCGATATTCAGGGGACATACTCCCCTGGGGAATGATTACTCAATGGTAAAGAAATGACACTAGTTATCTCTTTACAGGTTGTATGGGTATGAAATGTGGTCTATTTACAATGAGTCTTCATCAGCATGGAATGTCAGAACGTCTTCTTCTCACCCATTCTCCAACCCTCTCCTCCTGGTTCTTCATCACATATTTTTCTCCTCTCTTCTTCTCTTAACTTTAATTTAACCCTAACCCTAATCCTAAACCTCTATTCCTGCTTCCCCTCCTGGTCCACAGGTTGTCCTGTACAATCCCTGCGCTCTCTTACTCATTTTCCCTCATGGCTTGCCCAGCTCACCAAAAATAAATAATAATATAAATGGCTATTTCCCCAGCAATAATAGAGCTCCATTGATTTGCCGGTTCAATCAGCAAGACTGAGAAGAAATGACACCAAGTTGAAGCTATAAATATAAATAATGTTATAATAAAATTCATATAAGATTTGGGAAAACATCCGGGGCTGAAGTAAAAACAGTTACAAGCTCAGTTCCTTATTAATAATAGTGCTACTACATTATTACCTTGCTAACTGCAGAGCTATTACTTTTATCTTGGCAATTTGCTGCTTTCACCTTGTCTTTCCATTTGCTGTTATTTGGAGAATAAATGTTCACGTTACCGTAATGATTCCTGTCCAACTTGATGCTGATGCAGCGTGGTTGAAGTTACTCACTGTGACCATCAGGGGACAGGCTGCCAACAATCAACTTCACGAGCATCAAGTTAGACCATCACACCACAATTATAAAATATGTAGAAATACATTTATAATCAGCCAAGATCCAAAATATCAATTTTTTTGTTTGTTTAAAAAAAAAAAAAGATGATCGCGTTCACCCAACATTTGACCTGTTTTGATGACGTCAAATTTGCCTCTTCCGCTCTTGCTCGCGGCAGTAAACATGGCGAGCAGCTAGCGGAGTCGTTGTGTGCATTCAATCCTGAAGGTTTTGGGTTTTTCCGTCAGGGTTAAAGCAATACATTTTATTTTACTTTTGGTATCTAGAGGTGTGTGAGTAGGGCGTTCTGCTCTACGGGTTTTATTTAAATAAGAGGTGAGGTCAGGTTTCACCTTTGTGCCATTATTGAGGCTAACGCGGCCCTAGCTACAAGTGCATGCTAACGTTCGCAGCTAACTTGCCATCCAAATGCTGCAGGACTAGCTAATACTTAGATATCTGTCACAGGGAGTCATACTCGCGTTATAACGTTTGTTAGCCACTTAAAACATCCGCAGCTGTATCTAACAACTTGAAGACGGACTTTGCTTGTTTTATAGTCATGCCTTGACTATCAACTTTATATTAACTTGTTAGCCAGGAGTAGCTAATCGTCATAATAAAGTAGTCGTGCAGTGTTGTTTCTGTTGCTTAATCACTTTTATATTCCAGGTAGCTACAGTTTTACCAACAACTCAACAGAGATGCGAAATCTTTGCAAAAACAAATAACTAGTATTTGTAATATTTGAAGTTGAGTTAACTAAATGGAACTGAGAATCCTCAAAGATGCTTTGTAGCATCTACTAGAGATATTTTTTAATTGTTTGTTTAATGCAAATGTAAAGTAGTCGTGCGTAGTCTTTCAGTGAACGTGAATGGCTCGTTTACATTGTTTAATTTCACCTGGTATTTTAATACTTATCAGGGTGAAGGAGACGCACCGGCAACATGGGGCGACGTTCAACTTCCTCCACCAAGAGTGGGAAGTTTATGAACCCCACCGACCAGGCTAGTAAGTACCGACCATAACCTAGAGCTGGTTCGTCCGTCACCTACCTGCTGGATAACACTTGAAGAATTACTGATTATCTGTTGTTGTAATATGTCTGAACGATAACTAGCATGCATTTGTTCTCCACCTCTCTTACAGGAAAGGAAGCCAGGAAAAGGGAGTTGAAAAAGGTACCCATGATCTTGGAACATATGAATCGCTTTTAATGCAGTCTTTGTTCTTAAACACAGTAGTCATGTTATTATGTTGTTAACATGTTGCTTCATCTATTAATAATCCTGCTAGAACAAGAAACAGAGAATGATGGTGAGAGCGGCAGTGCTGAAGATGAAGGACCCCAGACAGATCATCAGAGACATGGAGAAGCTGGATGAGATGGGTGAGAGGGCTGGATTTGTGTGTTTCAAAAAGGTTTTTTTTTTTTTGTCTTTATAAATGTTTACTATCCTCAGTTATCTCATTGTACAAATATAAGTCTTAAGTCTTAACTTGATCTCTGTCTTTTTTGATAATACAGCAGTTCTAGGTTCTATATAGAAACTGAAAGTATCAAAGTGCTCTCTCCACAGAGAAAAGCACACAGCCTGTATTCAGAAGCTTAGCCTTAAAATTAGCTGTCAGGACTTAGGTAACTTTTACCCCTTTTCCACCAAAATAAGCGGGTATAAGTGGATTTTTTTTTTTTTTTAAAGCAGGTGAACCTGCCAATAAAAGCCAAGTCACCTCTTTTCCACTGCCAGTCGAGTTTCTCGCAGTTGGCTAGGCGATGCATATAACCGCTAGGCTGTAATTCTAGTTTAACAAATAATTTGCTTTTGTTTCTAACACATAATAAAACTCTATTGTAACACCTTCAACAGAGTTCAACCCAGTTCAGCAGCCTCTACTGAATGAGAAGGTGTTGAGGGACAAGAGGAAGAAGCTACGCGAGACATTTGAACGCATTGTTCGTCTGTACGAGAGAGAGAATCCTGACACCTACAAGGAACTACGCAAACTAGAATTGGACTACGAGACCAAACGGGGGCAGCTGGCTCTTTATTTTGACTCAGTCAAGGTGTGTTTGTTTGTGCGTTTGTGTGTGTGTGTATTAGTTTGTATTTGCATATTTTTGTATTCACCGTACTTGACAAGGATTTGTATTGATTTGTGTTGACTTGTGAAAGAGAGGATGTTGTATGCACAATTCCATAATAGCTGGTTGGTCTGAGATACAACAACATGAAAATTAATTTGATTGCAGGCACAGAGGTTTTGATTAATCTTGATCCAGAGGTGTTGAAACATTGGATGTGTTATAAGCATCAGTGTGTTTGTGTCTTTTGTATATGTTGAGTTTCAGTATTAATATTGCAGTTCCTTTACATTGCTTTGCATTGTGGTGACTTTCTGTTTACTATCTTGTGTGTATCATTTTCTATTTTTCAGAATGCAGAGTCAGTGGAGGTGGACAGTATCCCTTTACCAGATATGCCTCATGCCCCCTCCAATATCCACATCCAGGACATCCCACTACCAGGGGCTCAGCCTCCCTCTATACTGAAGAAGAGTTCCACTTTTGGGTAGGCCCTGAGCTGTACAGGTTTCTGCAAGTAAACTCGGTATATGGCGCTGTTGTGCTTTACTACCACTGAGGTAAATGTCTTTTCTTGTGTCTCTCAGTAAAGGACCTCTCTCGTCATCCTCTGGACCAGTGTTGGCAACAGTACCAGGTGTCCCACGTTTACCTCCGGGGAAGAAGCCCCCTGGCCCTCCACCTGGACCCCCACCTCCACAGGTCCTGGCACTGTACGGCATTCCTGCTCGACGAGCTTTTGGCGCAGATTCAGGTAACACACAAACTGTCCCCTCAATGGCTGATTAATTATTTCTGATTGCTTATTTAACTTTAACTAATTTTTACTGACCCCCCAAACAGAGCCTTCCATTCCTGGTTTAGAAAAGGACTCTGCGATGGAGCTGGGAAGAGATCGAGATAGTGGCAGTGAGAGCGACAGAGATCGGGAGGATGTGGATGATGATGACAGCGACTCTGAAGAGGACAGTGAAGAAGAGAGAGATGAAGGGGTAGACGGTGACCAGAGAATGATTCTGGACAGGCAGGATGATGAGAGGGAAAGAGAGGAGGAAAGAGACAGAAATGAAAGGCATGCTGGTGAGTGTCTCAGCTTCTTCAGCATATTGATGATGATTGATATGATTTTATGTACAATGGAGCAAAATTGCAGTTCTGCAGGCACTCAGCAAAGGATGAATAGCTTCAAAGCATTTTCTGAAAAATTACACTGATTAAGATTTGTGTTCTTACATTAATCTATTCTTTTGATGAATATGTTTATGTCCAAATGCTTTAGGTCGCAGTGTACGTTTCGCAGATATGCCTCCAGAGGCACCCCGTGAAGGAAAAAGGAAGAAAAAGAGGCTGGTGAAGAAAACCAAGGCCATTACCCCTCTGCAGGCCATGATGTTAAGGATGGCAGGTATTACAGTATAATAATGTCGCTCCTGTATATTTACTAATTTAGCACACTTTGTTTACTGTTTCTGATGATGTGGCACGGTGTTATTTCTTTTTCTTCAGGTCAGTCAGTTCCTGAAGAGGAGGAAGAAGAAGAGGTAGAGGAGGAATACACAGATGAATCTGACAGCTCAGACATTGAGGACAGGGGACCGCCAGGTGACAACCAGTCCCACCTCATGGCCAATCAGCGTCTACCCCCTCCTGCTGGGCCAGTGGGACAGCAAGGGCCTCCACACATGCAAGGTCCACCAATGACTGGTCCTCCACCACTGGGTCCACCCCCAGCTCCTCCGATGAGGCCTCCTGGTCCACCCTCTGGCCCGCCTCCTGGCCCACCACCAGGTTAGATACAATATTTCCAGTTGTAATAGTACCTTTTAACTCTGATCTGGATAGTGGAAGAAAATGCTACACCTTATATTTTAAGGATGTGCTTGTTGTACTCAGTATCCATGTGGACACTGCATCATGTATTTGACACATTCTGCTATCTTCAGGTGCCCCTCCATTCTTGAGACCTCCTGGGATGCCTGGGGGCATGAGGGGTCCAATGCCTCGACTTCTGCCTCCAGGACCTCCACCAGGTCGACCCCCTGGCCCTCCACCAGGCCCACCTCCTGGCCTGCCTCCAGGCCCCCCACCACGTGGACCCCCTCCCAGACTACCACCCCCAGCACCACCAGGTAGGCATATGTGTGAATACAGGGTGTGAAGGCACATATCTGTGCATGTGCATGCACATATGTGTAGTGCTAGAGATGAAAAGGTGAACTGTGTTTTTATGTACTATATACTGTATATATATATATATATATATATATTTTTTTTTTTTTCTTCTTGTGAACATGATGTAATTATATGTCACAAAACTGCTGGGAAATTTATTTTAAATGCCATTGCAAAAAGCTGTAAAATTTGAGACTTCTTTACGTCATTAAATATATGTTAGCATACTTTATGTATTAACTGATGGAAAACGTTCAACTTTTCACTGACTTACATGAAAGAGAGAGAAAAGAAAGAAAGTTCAGTTGGGAGAATGCCACCCTGACAGTGATATGACGAGAAAGAAGACGTCTCACACTGATTGTATGAACTAAAGAAACACTCGGTTAATTTGTGGTTGTACAGTGGTGTTACAGAATGGAGCTTTTCCCTCACAAACTATCTTTGATAAGCGCTAACAGCAGCGAGTAGAGAGCAGACAAAACGACAACAGCCAAGTTTAATGTATCAAGTTACTGACAGAATTAACAATAATTATTGACAGTTGATACAGCGTACCACTGAAAGCAACGCTCAGCACCGGCTAAGATGAGTAGCTGCAGCTGAATGTTTTCTATGCTGCTTTGCTAACTAATAACCGTTAGCGTTGGAGCTTAGTGAATATCTTTCAGACCTCTGTGTGAAGTCAGTCAGTTACCGCTGCACCTATTGAATATTTCACTGTGACTTGTTGCATAGTATGGAAAGCCTATTGAACCAAGCAGGTCGTCTGAGTTTAGCCAGCGGTCCACAGCAGGACCGCACCTCTGCAAAGTCGTGTAATTGCGACTTTGTGACCTCTCATAAGTTTCTGAAGCGGTGACGGAAATAATTTTCCAGCAGCAGGCCGGAACTGCAAAATATATATCATGGAAACACTGTCTCATGAAAATAAATCTTTCATGTGTCTCCTTACAGGTATCCCACCTCCTCCCCCAAGAGCAGGAGGGCCCCCACGTCCACTTGCCCCACCACTCACTCTTTTCCCTCCGCCTCTCAACTCCAATGTTCTCAGTGCTCCTCCCAACATTGTCCAGCGGCAAAAAGGCTCAGGATCCAACCAGGACAGTTCACAGAGCAACTTACCACCCCCTGCCATGCCCATGCGACCGGGTGTCATGCAGATGCCCCCTCCCCCAGGGACAGCTGCCGCTTCCACGGGCAACAATCCAGGCAGCAACCCCCCCGGCCACCACCATGCAGCCACCATCGAAAAACGAGCCAACATCACATCTGTTGCAGCCGCAGGAGGCAACATGGCAGCAGGTGCCAGTTCTGGTGGGGCCACCATCTCTGCCAAACCTCAGATTATCAATCCAAAGGCAGAGGTCACCCGCTTTGTGCCCACGGCACTGAGGGTGCGTAGGGACAAGAGCGGAGCAATGCCCGGGGCAGCAGCAGGGCCTCTGGAGAAAGTAGGGGGTGGTGTTTCTGGAAGGAGGGGAGATGATGGCATTGGAGGTGGACAGGGGCAGAAACAACAAGCAGCAGCTGCTCCAATGGGCTTGGTCAACTCAGCCCAGATGGGTGCTGTGTCTCAGCCCAATATGAAGACTAAGGACCAGGTGTATGAAGCCTTTATGAGGGAGATGGAGGGTCTCCTCTGAAACTTAAGAGAGCATTGGGAGGAATGTTCAGTCGAGTGCTCTGAACAACATGAGCGTATTAGTTTTGTGTGTTTTCTTCGCTGAGTAATAGAGGTAGCTGTCTTCAAGGCGTTCAACTAGATCCGTTTTCCTTTAGCAAACCAAGGAAGGCTGCTACCCTCTCAGCACTGGTCTCAGCTGGCTCGTCTTCATTTCATCTGGACTATTATTTTTTTGTATCTAGAGAGAATGCCAATTTGATTTACATACTTAATCTGGTTATATTGCTAATTGGAAACATTGGGATTGGTTGCTATTCCATTAGGCAACTTAGAAAAACACTACTCTGCATTAAAAAAAAAATGCCAGACTATCAAATGCTACGTTGAATTATTTTTTCTCCAGCCAACAATTTCTCATTCGGCATGATCAGAAAAGGCATTTTATTATTATTGTTTTACTGTCAACTGTTCATTTTATCAGTGATCTCCTAAACGTGTTGGACAAAGGTGTGAAATGTTTGTCAACCACAGACAAAATACATGTTTGAAACTGTTTGACCTGCAGCTAAATAAATACTTCCGAAACTGTTTTTACCACATGTGTGATGTAATAAAGGAGACGATATAAACAAAAATAATTATACACAAAACAAGTCATTTCAAGATGCTTTATATCTGGGGAAAAGATTGAGTGGAAATCCACCAGTGAGCAAGTGATCATATTAATGTTTTAAGTGGGGGATATCTGGTGAAGAATGTATATTAAACCTAAATAGAAGCGATTATTTAAAACAAAAAACAACAACTCCCATCATCCATTGCGAAAGCCCGCACTCGTTTCCGCATCTGCGCATTGCCGCGCTGACGACACGTTGGGGTGAAATCCAGCATGGCGGACAACAGTGAGGAGAGCGTGAAGCCAAACACAGATGAAACACTCGAAGGTTCCAGTAGTGATGAAGATAACAGTCGCGTTAATAGCGGCGAAAATGAGGAGACAGTGAAAACCTTCAAGGATCTGGTAAGTTTGTCTCACACGGAGCGAAGAACAGAAGGTGTTTTAGCAAAACGTGACCCGCAACTTAGCTTACTTTGAGTTAGCTTGAGTACGCTAATATCATCTGTAAGCATTATTTATCGTATGTAATACGCCTGGTGTCTGATAAACGTGTTGTTGATTTGGTAGCACGGTATTATCAGCATCTCACAAAGGTCTTCATCCGGTTTTCTTTGCCTCCGACAGGGTGTGACTGAGGTTCTCTGTGAGGCGTGTGATCAGCTGGGATGGAAGAGTCCAACAAAGATCCAGATAGAAGCTATACCAGTAGCCCTGCAAGGTGAGCGACTACAGTAACCTCTGTCCCGTCAGCTGATCCCATCAGAGAGGGTTCCCTCCAGAGCCACGGTGTTGTCTGTGCAGCCCATCAACTGTGCTCTCCTTCAATATTATTATTGTATTTAAATCATTTACTTCAGTAAAAGTAGAAATACCATTCCATTACATGTAAAAAAATAAATAAATAAATAAAAGTTCTGCATCAAAAGTACAGGTGTATTATCATATTCTTAAAGTATAAGCGTAGAGTTATCCACCACAATACCCCCTGTCAGTATTGCATTATCATATGTGATTCTATTGGATGATTATTGTGGATGCATTGACATTTAATCTGCATTTTAATGTTGTAGTTGGCTGCATTGGAGGTTATTATTCTATCTATTGGGCCATATACTGTTGGGTCAGATTTTATGTTTGACAGTGTGCATGACTTTTTTTTTTCCCCCCACACAGAGTTAGAATTAAATGAAGATTCTCAAGTAAAGTACAAGTACCGTAAAACTGTACTTGATTAAATGTACTTAGTTACTGTCCAATCCTGCTAAATATACATAATGTGCTTGTTTCTTAAACTGCAGGGAAGGATGTTATCGGCTTGGCAGAGACTGGTTCAGGAAAGACGGGTGCCTTTGCGCTGCCGATCCTCCAGTCACTGCTGGCCTCGCCCCAGAGGCTTCATACCCTCGTCCTCACCCCCACCAGGGAGTTGGCGTTTCAGATCTCTGAGCAGTTTGAGGCCTTGGGCTCCAGCATTGGCGTTAAGTGCGGTATGTGTCTTGTTAATTAAAGCTTAGCTGACGTGCAGTGATACAGAGGACTTAACTGTGATTCTAAAACCTCTCATTTGTGTTGCAGCTGTCGTAGTTGGTGGGATTGACATGATGTCCCAGTCCTTGGTGTTGGCCAAGAAACCACACATTGTCATTGGTAAGCCTGAAAGTGATCAGTATTTTTTTTTACACAGATTTCATAAACGGCATTTCTTCGTGTGTGTGTGTGTGTGTGTGTGTGTGTGTGTGTGTGTGTGTGTGTGTGTGCAAAAATACCCACAAAACTGGTACTGTTACTGCTTGTGCTGAACTGATGTTGTGATCATAGTATTCATTATAAGTTTATCTCATTGATACATTTTCTTTATTTTTTTTCTTCATCTGTTCAAATAATGTACAATATTGAAGTTACCTATGATATAATTCCCTATTTAATCACCCAAAACAAGAAAGTTCTTTTTATATTGAAAGGAAAGTTTATTCATAACTGGGAAAAGTCATAAATATAAAATAAAGAATTACTTTACTTTCCCTTTTACAATACAAGAAAAGTTAATAGCAAAGATCAGAAATTGTACAATGATTACTGATTACCTCACTACATTTGTTTACACAAACCCTTCACGAGGCATGTGAATCACCCATTACTCAAACATCATGTCTTTCATTTACTTCCCACATTCACCTGTTTAATCAACTGATGAACTCGGCATCAACGTAGTGATAAATAAGCGGTACATATATGTTTACAGCCACACCTGGTCGGTTGATAGACCACATGGAGAACACCAAAGGCTTCTCCCTACGAGCCCTGAAGTTCCTGGTCATGGACGAAGCGGACAGAATCCTCAACATGGACTTTGAGACGGAGGTGGGTGGTCAGACAATAACAAAGCTCAAACGTTAAGCTCACAGTAACTCTCTGTCTTGCTTTCATTCAGTACAACAGTCTCCCCCTGTTTAATATAAGGGAACAGAATTACTTGTATGGAAATGTTCCTGTAGTTCCTGGAATACTGACAGAAAAATAATGCAATCTCTGACACTTTGAGGCTGTTTGCTCTAAGTATACTTTCTATTTTTTTTCTCCAGGTGGATAAAATCTTGAAGGTGATTCCTAGAGAGAGACGCACCTTCTTGTTCTCTGCCACCATGACCAAAAAGGTAGACAAACACACAATTCTGCAAAGGCCTTACAGTCCTGTTTTTTCTCTTACTTGTTGCTGCAGGGCAACGAGGAAATCTAATAAGCTTTAGGACATTATGTCATTTGTAGAGTTTGCACACTGTTCTCTTTGACTGAGAACTTGCACTTTCTTTAATGTGTTTACAGGTTCAGAAACTACAGAGAGCAGCTCTGAAAGATCCTGTGAAGTGCGCCGTGTCCACCAAATACTCAACAGTGGACAAACTGCAGCAATACTACATCTTCATCCCGTCCAAGTACAAGGTGAGGCACACAGAGACGTTATGCTTCCAGCTGACCATCCCCTGTCTGCAATAATACTAGAATGAACTTTCTGCTGGTGTGTAAAGTATATTGTGCTTGTTTGTTTTGTGGCAGGACTGTTACCTGGTGTCCATCCTGAACGAGTTGGCCGGTAACTCGTTCATTATTTTTTGCAGCACATGTAACAATGCCCAGCGGGTGGCGCTGTTGTTAAGGAACCTTGGCATCACTGCTATCCCCCTTCATGGCCAGATGAGCCAGGTAGAGCTCACACACACACACACACACACACGCACACACACACACACGCACACGCGCAACTTCCTGAAATCCAGTTGGCTGTTAACATTTGTCAACTATAGTGATTTGATGACAGAAGGACAGTGTTGCACAAGCATCTATTTGCATGCTGTGTTTCTCTCCGTTCACACATTATTGATAAAAACTGATAGAAAAGTTGCTGACGCCGAGTCGTCTCTAACAACAACACCATCATTCACAAAGCCTGTCATCACAGTACAGTAACAACATTAGCAGCATATGGCAAAAACCATAACACATATCTAAGTGCCAAAAAATGTAAAATGTAATATTTATGTTCTTTGTGTAGCATTTATAAACATCATTAGATTAGTGCCAATGCCAATTATTTCCACTGTCACATCATTTGACGTTATGTTTATTTTGACCTACATTTCTCATTATGTCAGAGTAGAGATCTTAACATCTTTGATCGCAGCTTTTCACCGCTGCTTTTTACTCGTTTTACCTCTTTGGTCTAGTGTTGTGTGAATGTCAAATAGCTTTGGCTCCATTTGATCTGGAAGAACAGCACCCTCTTCTCGCTTTGTGTCATAAATTAATAAAAATCTATTTACAGTTCATCATGCAGCATTTATACACTGTGGCTTCATAGGCTTTTTATAACAACAGTGATTAAATCTTCTCTGCACAGTTGGCTGTCTATACAATGCTGTATTCACCCTCTGGATCTTCTCTCCCCTGCTGCTCAGAACAAACGTCTAGGAGCGCTGAACAAGTTCAAGTCCAAATCTCGATCGGTGCTGCTGGCGACAGATGTGGCGTCCAGAGGGCTGGACATCCCTCACGTTGACTGTGTCATTAACTACGACATCCCCACTCACTCTAAGGTACCGCGCTGCCGACATTCATGTTGCCCATGTATTTGGTGATTTCATTTTCTCACTGATTTGACTTGAATGGATCGTTGAATCTGTTCCTTCCCTTACAGGACTACATCCATAGAGTTGGCCGAACAGCCAGAGCAGGCCGGTCTGGGAAATCCATCACTTTTGTCACTCAGTAAGAGCTGCCTGTTTGTTTTCATCGATTACTATAATACTATTTTTTTTAAATCATTCTGACTTCCTTATGAAATTGCTGTTACTTTTTTAGTTAATGTTGAACAGCTGTACTTGTCTTTCTGCCTTTTTATAAAGTGCTACCACTCATGGACTAATCTAATAAATGAAAGTTTGTTGACGCAGTAAACTGACACATCCCTTTATCATAGGTACGATGTGGAGCTTTTCCAGCGAATCGAAAGCCTGATTGGGAAAAAACTTCCCGCCTTCCCTACCCAGGAAGAGGAAGTGATGATGCTGGTGGAGAGGGTGAGCGAGGCCCAGAGATTTGCCAGGCTGGTAAGTCACCGTTGCCATATGATCATCTTTTCTGAATGTTTTTTTCAAACATTAACTCAAACAGGGAAAGCCTGTTGTTGTGTCAAAACTGAGGGAGAAAACAGTGTTGTCTTAACCTTCTTAATTTACCAAACCCACCTCATCTTCCCTTTTCCTGAAATTAAAATGTTACACTTGGCATGGGATACTGTATGATATATATATATATATATACTAAGGCTGAACAATTAATCAAAATAAATTTGAAATTGCAATATGGGTAAGTGCATTATCCAAAGCGTGGTGGTGCTAGAGACGCCTCAGCCTACAAATCATATTCTCCACACAAAGGAAGATGCTTGTTTGATACAGACACCAGCAAAAATCACATCACATCAGCATTTTGATATATTATTTTCAGTGCAAATTGAATGCAAAAATTCCCTCTAGAATTGTTACTCAGTATATATTGAAACCAATAAACGTTGAGTTGAGAAAAAACAATTGTCTTCCTCAGGAAATGAAGGAACAAGGTGAGAAAAGGAGAAGGCCCAAAGGAGGAGATGGAGATGAAGATGACACAGAACAAGCAAGCGGAGTGAGGAAAAAAGTGAGAGGGGGAGGAGGAGGAGGAGGAGGAGGAGGAGGAGGAGGAGGAAGAGGAAGAGGAAGAGGAAGAGGAGGAGGAGGGAAGAACAGGGTTGGAGGAGCCTGGAGGGGAGGGCGCTGATGCCTCCAACATTAACAGACTGTATATAACCACAATACACAATGTCTTTCCTGTTTTTGGTGTAAAACTTTGATTATGACAACAGCATGTTTTCCAGGATTTAATATGAACACAAACTGCTATTTAATTACAGAAAACATGCTTTTTCATGGCCCCTCTATATATACTTTTTTTCCATTTGTAATAAAATGCCACTGTAAAACCAAAAGCTTGTATTTGTGGGAGAGTGATGTATGATTGCGTGAGTTATGTTGAGCATGAAATGTTGCTGTTGTGGCTTTCCGACACAAGAGGGGGGTGTTGGAGTTTACGGCAGGGGAGTGGGAATGATGACTTAATATGCGACATGAATGAGAGAAAGCAACATAAAAATATTTTGTTTACAATGAAACACTGCGAGAGATCAGAGGTACAGATGTGTAGCAGTGATAATTCAACTTATTTTGGTAGTTATTTGTAATGTGGGTAAGCAACAGTTGCAATATCCATCAGATTTTTTCAGGGTTTTTTGCATGCATGTCATTGGTTTGCAGCAAATTGGGGGGTTGGTTTCGTCCAGCCAATGATAGAGAGGGGCAGAGAAAGACCGCAAAGTGAGAGACCAATTGTGTCCATCCTGCATTTAGTAGGTGTGTGCGTTGCATAGATATTTGGGGGATAGATTTAAAAAAAAAAAAAAAAAAGCGTCCACCACAGCTGAATGTCCTGACGAAATGAATATTAATGTGTTCACTCATGAGCCAAAAGAGACCGGCGGCTGTCACCAGACACAACCCACATTTCTCCTCAGGTGAATCATCCCACCCAGAGAGTGTCCCTGTGGCGTATTGATCTGCACGGTCACTTTCTATGTGAGTACGGTCCATCACCGTAGGCGGGAGCAGCGGCAGCAGCAGCAGCGGTCAAGTCTGCTCGGTCTAGGAGGGGCCCCAGTTTAGAGGCAGCTCTGTGCCTGTGGTGAATACCAAAGCCCCAAATACATGCCTGCATTTCAATTGTGTGGAGCAGCTAGTTGCATACGAGGGTCGCATCGGGGGGAGATCGGAGAGCTTGGTGAACAGGATCTGACTGCTGCTTCGCTGACTGCACCAGGTAAGTTTATTGTTATTATTCACCTCGAGGGAATGGGGGGGGGTGAGCGCGCGCGCGCGCGCTTGATAAATACTGGACCAATGGATAAAAACCTCCAGGATGCGGATGGAGGTGATCGCTTTGGAAACTTACTTGGGCTGTAGTCGTTATTAATGTAGTGTAGTGAAGAAGCCTGTACTTCCCCCGGGATAAACGTTAACACCGAAACTCAACAGAGACAGCAGAGTAAGTGCCATGTAGATGCGTTAATGTTCCTTTATGAGTAATTTTCTTACCTGAATTGTTTTCTGTTTTCACCCTAATTGTCGTTCTGACGGTGATAACTGGACTTCCAGCTTTCTTACAGTGTTAGTTCACGTTTCCATATCCCGTGGCTCATTCCCGGTGCCGGATTCACAAGAGCGGATTCAGTTGCGCAGGTTAATTACCGCAGATATTTGTCTAATATTTATAATCAGGGACTTCAGCGGTAAGTTTCCCCCCCTGCTGCTTTCCGTTCATTCTGTCTTTTTTTGTGGTGGTGGTGGGGGGGACTCGCCGATGCCCAGTCATCGTTATCTGTTGTATAAGCTCCATCCATATAGACAAGTGCGGGCTGTGCATGTTATCTGGACCACCGGGGATATGTGATACAGTGGACTGTTGTTGTCTGTACTGAAAGGTCTCTAGAAGAAAAAGGAGGGACGGTTAGGTATGAGCCATTCACGACGCCGCCGCTCAGTCGTAGCCTACGCAGTATGCGCATTATTATTTTGCAGACCCCACTCAGGGAGAAGTCATGCAGACTGCAAGACTTACTCTGAAACCTGGTTTAAAATGTGATCCCACACCGTTCAGCACCAGTCATCTGCTGGACTGGTGACATACGGTTCACCTGCCTGTGTGTTACTCAGTTATTGAGTCAAGCCATGTATGTTCAGTCACGCCTTCTATTGCACAGGATGGACTGTGCAGTTTATAATGGGATTTGTCATATAGTTATTAAAGCTGTATTATAGGTATATTACACCGTGTACAAAATGTTAAACCATTATCCCTTATTGATTGTGGATCCTGTATGTAATGCCTGAGATACTAATTCCCGCACCCCTGTGTGTTCCAGGTGGCCACGTTGCTCTGGTAAACCCCAGGAAAGATGTCTCATCGGAGTGGGCAAGAGGACCCAGAGCGCTACCTGTTTGTGGACCGGGCTGTGGTTTACAACCCGGCCACACAGGCTGACTGGACGGCCAAAAAGCTGGTGTGGGTCCCCTCGGAGCGCCATGGCTTCGAGGCGGCCAGTATCCGAGAGGAGCGCGGCGAGGAGGTGCAGGTGGAGCTGGCCGAGAACGGCAAGAAGGTGGTGATCAACAAGGATGACATCCAGAAGATGAACCCGCCCAAGTTCAGCAAGGTGGAAGACATGGCCGAGCTCACCTGCCTGAATGAGGCGTCTGTGCTGCACAACCTGAAGGACCGCTACTACTCTGGGCTCATATATGTGAGTGACTTAGACTTGGACCCCTCAGAGACTCTGTTTTTCTAACAGCTTATACCTTCCACACTGGGGGAATGATTAACCTTAAAACTCGCAGATCTCCTGGTTCTCACAGCTGTAGATTGAATTTCACCCCTGGCTGATATAATTGCAAAATGATTGGTAGGATTTCTGCTTGTATACATGCTAGTCTTAACCTTTAGCTGTCTGTCTTTTGAGATCTGATTGTTATTATTGAGGGCACTGAACATTTTTGCTCTTCTGTGTGAATCCTGACCACACACACACACACACACACACACACATATATTTGCACACAATATGATTGACAGATGTCTCTAGTGTTTTTAACCATTGCCAGACTTCCCCCCCCTCCACCCCTCACTGGATCACCTCTTATAAGTGCCTCTGTGTTGCAGATTGTTACCTTCCCCCATGGCTTCTGTCTCACCTCGGCTAAAGGCAGGCCTCTTCCATAAACACTGCTGGTTTCAGTTTGTTTGTCCTGCTCCGTGCTCCAACTGCTGGGCCGTGTTTGATCGCAGAGATGGCTTGACCTCTCTCTCCTCTGTGGCAGTCCCACTGTGTAAAACTAAACACATTTGGCCCAAAATGTGGCGTAACAGGGGATCACCTTGTCTGTTTAGCCTTGAATTCTTGATGGTATTTAGATACCGAATAAGACTTGAAATCAATGGAAGCATTTTGCGTTTTGCAGTAGTTATAACCCACATCACAAGACAAACATATATCATTGTTTTAAAAGCTCACTCTTCCCCCATCCACATGAAATCCTGAACAAACACGTTTATATTTACCTGTGTCCGTCCGGACGGTAAACTGATTTTCTCGACTAATCCCATAATTACATGTCAAACATCTCAGTTTATCACAGCCAAAGTTTGTTGTGTGCCGTATCACTGCAAAGACGCTGCCCCCATAATCCAATTTCACTACAGATGGAGCTGCTCTGTGACGTTTCTCGCTGTGATCTTGACCCATTTAGTGACATGTTTTCCAGGAATAGAATATGGGTTGGTTATCACCTGAGAGACTCTGGTTCAGGGACCGCAGCATTAGTGCTTATTTATCCACCTCACAAAACATCACCACTGACTCTCGGATGAAGTAATTCCCCCTTTGAATATTAATGTAAGGTCTTTCCGGTGAGCTGTACGTGTTTCAGTTTAGTCATATATTAGAGAAAGAACTGAATGCTTTAGTGAAGGGGATATAACTTATCAGAAATGTCCCATGTGCCTTGAATTGATATTTCAGTCCACCAAATCCCTTCCTCGGTTCTTCTTCATTTTCTCTCTCATACCGTGGTGTCATGGTTTTCTACTTCTTCGTGGTTCAGAATTGGCTTTGGAGCTTGTTAATTTGCCCCTTGCCTGAGAGAAATTGAAAACATGTGTCTGACTGTGTTGGTTTTCTATCGGGAAGAGAATTTTTCCCGTTCAGCTCGCTCTTCGAAGAAGAAATCCCCTATGTTCTAAACTTTTTGCAATGTGTTTGTCTTACCCCCCCGGAGCTCAGCTACATCTACTGCAGACATAGTATAATGCCTCTCCCCGGGCTGTGTTCTTAGTTGAGGTGGTCTGGAAGACATCCATATCTGAATCATACTGTCGAGCATCATAGATCTGCCAGACTCTGCTAAAAGTCGAGGCCAGTCCGCAGACTTTTACTGGGCATGCATACGTTTAGCGGTCCATATCTCACGCCGCTTCATATTAAAAAAAACATGATGAGGAGATTTATATGGCCAAGGAAATACTGTAATAATTGTTGCCACTTGTATAATTTGCTGAGATCAAGCCTTGACAGTTGAAATCTCTTGTCCGATCTCCAATATTATGTCGTTTGCTTTTGTCCTCTATTGTTGAACCTTTGAAAATGTAAGTGAATGTGGTGGAGCATGGCCTTCACATTGAGTTTTCAAAGTTAGACTCAGCGGCCGTCAAACTAGATGAGTCAGTGGCGCTGTCCAGCTCGCCTGCTAACACCCCTTCCCCACAAACACCCGGCAGCTTTCCGGTAATCTTGGCAAACGTGTGACGATGGTCTCGCTTTCGTTTATTCTGCGGGTTGCAATCTCACACTTTAACTGGCCTGTAATCTTAATCTTAGCTCTCTCTGTTCTATGTGTGACTGGTCTGTCCTGTGCTGGCTCTTTCCGTGGCCCTTTGCCCACCTGATGGCTCCATGTGTGTGAAGCCAGTCAGTCTGTTGGGCCAACTCATTTATTGTAGCGGCTTTCTGTCTGTGAGGTGGTGAGTCACAGGCTAACCACAGTGCTACACACTAGGCCGCGCCACTCTAGCGGGGTCCACAAGCGGGCCTTTGTGTCGCTAGATAAGCCTCAGCTGTCAGAAAGCCTCAGCATTCTTCCACGGCAAAAAAGATTGTCCGTCTGTCTGTCTCCTGCCGCCCACTTCAGCTCTGCTGCTGCTCAGTGTCCGTCATATCTTCACCAACTCTGTTCCCTTTCCCACACTCCCTCTTCTCTGGCTCACTGTAATGACATGGACTTTATGTCTTTCTTTCTTTCTTTCTTTCTTTCTTTCATGCATCTTCACTCGATCTTATTTCTTGAATCCTTCCCATTTGTGGAATTTTGAATATGATTCAAATGCTAAATATATGACAGCCAAATGTGTCCGATTCTTCTTCTCAAAACTTGCTGTGTTTATTAATGCTGGATCTGCTGCAGTGCAACAGGTGAAGCAGCATAGAAAAAGAAATGAAAACAAAAATGCACAGTCATTCTCACTCTCGTCTCCCTGCAGAGAGAGGGGGAGTTTTAACATGTTTGAATTAAAGTCACATGCAGTCTCTCTTTGTGCAGGACATTTACAGGGCCCTGATGTAACCTCTGATATTCTGTCTGCTTGTCATGTCACCGTGATTTTGATAAACAGAAGCCTGATTATTCACTGCATTATTATTAGACTGCAGTATGAATCTGAACCCAAATGCCACCCTGCTCTAAAATGTCCAACTTATTAAAGCACAAAGTGTCCTGCTGCTGTCATTGTGATTTGATACCATGCACCTCAGTGTATTGATCATATTTCAACAGCCTAGTCCGAAGTATTTGTTAGCTTTGTTATGAAATCCCTAGCCCTGTCAAGGGAGTGGTCAAGGTCTGCACCCAGAGTGTCCTCTACAGCCTCCCTGGTGGAGGAACGGCCCATCCACGTCGGCACGCTGCCTGACTGGTCAGAGATGGCAGATGGGGTCGGCTGTTGTGTCTGCTGTTGCCTGTGTGTTGCTCAGCTGTTACTAGGCCACGATATCCTCTCCCCTGGATCTGATTTCACAGTGGAAATATCACCTTCTCTTTCCTGGACGAGGCCAGGCATGGCGGTTTGGCAGGTGGTGTTGAGTTAGTCGTATGCTCTGCTAACGGTGGCGACATGCTCTTTAGACGGCATCGATCCAGTAGGATTTTTCACAACAATTCCTGAATGGGAAGCAGCAGCAGCATCACAGCAACAAGCATGCAGAAAGTACTCCCTCTTTCTTTTTGATTTTGGGGGATTTTTGGGGGGATTAATACAGGACCTCTAACTTTGTCCTAAATAAAACAAATTCAAGCACTGATGTTATTTTAGAGATCATATTATGTTTCATAAGAAATGAAGAGAAATAAAACCTAAAAATTAGGCACCATTTTCAAGAAGAGACTACCTATTAAGTGCTCTATGCATTTTTAACCAAATAAAACATACATGTAGAGACACAAAATAACAATGCACTCTTTATTTTTCACATTTTTAACAGTCCACATTGAACCTACAGTCCATGCACACGTATCTCTCCGCAGCCTCGCCAGCTGCTCCAGTGCTGCATGTCGCAGAACTGGAAAGAACAGAACAGACCCCCCTATTTATAGCTGCTGCTCCAGCTTTCAGATAAGGGGGGAATTAATTTTTCATTAGCCTCGAAAAAGGAGAGTGGGGAGTTAGAATTTCAGCAGGCCCTCTCTCTCTCTCTCTCTCTCTCTCTCTCTCTCTCTCTCTCTCTCTCTCCCTCCCTCCCTCCCTTTCTCTGAGCTCTCCTCCCCTCAGGTTGGTTGGCAATTTACAGGAAGGCTGAGAACACGGTTCAGGGTTTGTTACACCTCTTGCCTCTCGACTGGATTGGACCTCGGGGAGCTCTGTCAGCTGGATCATTGCTGCGCTCTTCATTTCTGTCCGCCTCACTCTTCTTACCAAGCCCTTTTTTCCTCCCCCTTTCCCATTTTGTTTTTCTGTATCAGCAGTGCAGCGCATCACTTGCTCAGTGCCGACTGAGGACCCTAACTGAGCTGTTACGTAACAGCTACAGTATGCTGTCTGCTCTCTGGGGCCCCTTTTATCAATCTGTGGCTGCTGAGTCACTCGTGGCACGGTGCCCCACTCAGCCTTAAATGTAGGTTTAATTAAGAAGCAGATGTCTTGATGCTTTGATATCGTGAGTTAGTTTTTCTAAATATTACATCTTGAGTATTGGCTTCACCGTACTATGATATGTAACAGAAGGGGGGGGGGGGGCAACAGAATAAACAGCTCTTGAAACAATTAAAGCTCATTAAAACAGAGGCTCGGTCATTTATTAGTCTGTAGCGAACATGTGTTTTTTTTATTAACTTCTGGGGCCATGTTGGCAGTCAAGAGAGGAGCCTACTTCAACGTCATCACAAAACTTTTCACAAGTCATAGTTTAGAAGTATCCTTCTCTATACCTCTGTTTTGTTTGCTTTGTAAAAAGAAAAAAACAAGTCACTGTAGAGTGAATGTAATGTACAGTCCCAGAAGGAGACGGGACAAACATGTCTCTGACCTTGGAGCCAGCGGGGAGCCAGCTGCCTCTGATTCCTGGGGTCTGACTCCTGCATAACATCCATCGCGCCTGTGTCTGTATGTGATCTGTGTTTATTTGTAGGCGGTTCAGTGTACGTGTAATTTGTTTTGTGATTTCCAATTGGAGCATAAATATTATTATTCTCTTTCACTCCTCGCAAAGATGTAAGGTCAATATATTACATATGCTTATATATAAGTGTAGTTAAGCTTTACGTTCAACAGGTATGTGCTGTATGAGGTAGATGGGGTAGGCATTTGTGTGGGCCTCTAGGCTTATCCTAACATGCCAGTGATGAAAGTCATACAACTGGTAAGCAGCTCTTTCTCTTTGTGGTCCATACAGGGGGAATGCAAAGCCCCTATAGCATCTGCAGAATAAGAGAGAACCACGGCCCCACCGGGGCCTCTCACTCATTCCTCGCTGCCTGGCATAGCCGAGAAACATTCATACCACACACACTCTCCGGGGAAACATCTTCGGGCTAATTACACGGCCTAATGCAGCACCGCAAGTCAGAAACGAGGCTAAATGTTTACAGTGCGAGCCACTGGCTGCAAACATGAGTCTGTATGATATTCATACACCGCTCACATTCTATTGTTGTGCTGTTTCCAATTTAAAGTTTCTCACTGGGACTTTTGGGGCCTTTGTGTTTTTTCGCACAAGAGTCTGTTCAGTGTTTCATTTAGTCGCCATCTCCTCGGTTCTGTCTGGCTCCATCAGTCTGCCCTGTGTCTATCACCACTCCGATGATGTAAGCTCCTAAAAAATGGGTAATGATAAATCTTGCTGCACTGATGCAATGCAGGCCAGATGAACGAACATTGATGTTTTACTTATTCTGTTTATATCCACTTTCAATTCTGGCTATTGAGAGTTTACTTCGCCCGTTGTTTTAAGCAGGATTTAATTTGTTTTTGTATTTTAAAAGAAAATGGTGGTTCTGGTTTTGAGCTGCAGTCTCTTTTTGTCCATAACTGTATTTTGATTTCCCATATTTGTCTGTTTTATATCTTTGTTTTTTACAGACATACTCTGGCCTCTTCTGCGTGGTCATCAACCCCTACAAGAACCTGCCCATCTATTCAGAGAACATCATTGAGATGTACAGAGGGAAGAAGCGGCACGAGATGCCTCCACACATCTATGCCATCTCTGAGTCAGCATACCGCTGCATGCTGCAAGGTATCACACACGCTATCAACTGACCTTTTTATCTTGCTTCCACTGGCCTTCACTGGCAGGTTTATGAAGGTTTGATGCATCAGGATTCACATCGGTGTGAATCATGGTGGTAATAGGTGCAGTTAATTGGGTAGCTCAGTTTAGCTCGCTTGCAGGCAGCGTGGGGTTTGGCCGCATAGTCCAGGAGATTAGTGTGTGAAAAAAAAGTGTAAAGAAAATGAGTGAAAGGTCACAAGGTCAGCGAGGATGTGACATCACTGATTATGTCCGAGAAGTCTGCTTTTCATGGAGGAGAGGGGAGGGGTCAAATAGAAGCTGTTGTATCACCAGTGTCATGTGGCTCGTTGGTAATTGTGTGGTAATAAGAGGCTGGTCACCGTCATCGTTCACACAGTAAAACACTGGGCAAAGGATTTGGGATTGAAGTGTTAAGTCGCGTTGCTCATACTAAGCGTGTTCTCAATATTATTGGCAAGTGGTGTGCTACGCTTATGTAACACCCTGGCTCTTTATACCATTATTTCTCTGAACTCTGAGCTGATTTGTTTTTGAACCACTCAAGCTTTTTTTTTTTTGAAGCACACAAGTTCAAATCATTCTGATGTCATTATTTAAGAACGATGTTTTTCTATTTGAAAATCATATTACTGTTTCGGAGTTATTCAGCAGCTTAACGAGACTTTTCCTCACAGATTTAGTCTGTTTTATTCCTTCAGACCACATTTGATTTCTACAGTGTTTCAGCCTGTAGCGCCGGCGGAGACGCACCAGGTTGAACCAGCATCAGTTGTCAGGTTGTCATTAACTAAACCTGCTGCGCTGATCCTGTAGAGTTGTCATCATCCTTCAAACACACACACACACACACACACACACTCACACGGCTAAGCTCCTTGCCATGAGCTGCAGCTGTTGCATACTCACACTGTGAGTTTTTTTATTTTATTTTTTTTTACAGTTAATGGAGGGGCCGATCACAAATCATCCACCTATCAGAGGCAAGAAGCCAGAAAGAGAAATAGAGCACGTTACGCTGTACAACAACGACTCGTATCCAAGCTCACACACTCGTCTGCACATTGCTGCCTTTTCGAAAAATTTGTTTCATGTGAGCATGTTTACAAAGTAAAGACCCACAAGACACAGGACTGTGACCCACTTTGGATTCTGACTAATTGTTTTTGAATCTCTGATGTAGAAGAACCGCTGTGATAAGCAGAACCTTTATCAGAGTCTATCAGTGTTTAGACAGCCTTTCTGCTCTGCTGTGTGCCATCACTGTCAAACTGCGGAACAACAGTATTAGTTTCTCCCTCCTGAAAATGTTGTTTCACATCAAAGGTATATATTTTTTCTAAATGGCATGTTTTTCTGCCAATGTTTCCCCTGTTATTTTTTCTTTTATTTGTCCCGACGCACGTCAGCTTTGATGTGACGTCGTCATTGGTCGTCTGGTCGACGTCCGCGGCCGCAGCCGCAGCTGTGAAGCTCCAGGGTTTGAGTGTCTAACTGATGTTGCCGTAGGCTCCCTGTTATTACACGCCCTCAGGCCGTGCTCTGGTCTCTGGTTCTCAGCAGCCTGGCTCTCCACACAGCTGAGCGTAAGTCTGGAGCCTTGACCGTGGATCATCCATTCTCAAAGTTTGCCTCAGGAGCCCCTAAAGTGTCTCATGTAAATCCTATATTTGTATTATATGAGACTAATGCTGCAACTTCTAAAGTCACTTCATTTATTTCCTCCTGTTTGTATCCCTTCGGTTAGACTAAGCATATGTTTCACACTCTAAATATAGATTTACTCAGAACCACAAACACACACACACACACACACACACACACACTCGTCCCCATCCTATTATCACTATGCAGGATGTTTGTCTAGATATGGGACGCCTCTCTTGTGCCACCATTCTTTTCTCTGACCCTCTTTTCTCTGTCGCCGGTGTTCATTCTTTTTTTCGGACCGCTGTCCCTCACAAAGGGGGGGGGGGGGGGGGCGGCAGCCAGTGGAATGAGGTCATCACTCTCCCAGCCCTCCATACTGTGCTGTGCTAAATTCTCCAAGCTGAGTCATCGTCAGGTTGTCACAGTAGTCCAGGTCAGTCCGTTACCCGCTTGCTGGCCTCCCTCCTGCGCGGGGGGGGGGGTGCGTCACCGTGGATACCTGCGTGTGTGGTTGTGTGACCGAAATAACCTTCCCCTGGGATGTGGAATAGAGGTGTCACTTGTTGAGTGACAGTATGGGCGGCAGCGATGAGGGACTGTTGTGTGTGTTACTGAGCGGATCTCCTTCAGTCTGTTCGATATGGCTGCTCTTTTGTTCAGAGTGAGGAAAGCTGCGTCCGTCTTTTAACGCTCCCGAATCCACTGCAAACTATTTAGGAACTCCTACTGTTTTGTAATTGCTTTCTTTCTTCTCTCGGTGACTAGAACAGCTGGGCCCTCTCATTTCCACCCTTTTCTCTGCTTTCCTTACCAGTTTGTTCAGTCCTCTCCTCTCCTTTCTTTTTTTTTTTTCTTTCTTTCAACCAGAATGTTCTGGCTTGGAAGACGCTGAAGAGGAAAATTCCCCCACATCCTTGAAGGCATTTCGGTCGCCTTTCACTTAACATGAAAAATACAAACCGCAGCTCTGCTGGAAGCTTTGCGGTAGCTCAGTTTGCTTTGTTCCTTCCTTCTCCTGCTTTGATCAGGGAACACAGGAGGACAAGTGTGTGGAATGTCCACCTTCTCATCACTCCTCCACGTCAAGATACAGCCAGGGTTGCCATGGCTGGGCCTCTGTTTAACTGTCAACGTCGTGTCCCCGTTTTCTCTTATTTCACTTCTCAACTAGTCAGAACACAAAGCTAAGTACCTGGCAGATTTCCAGATTCCCCTGTGTCTTTATGCGATTGTGTGTTTCACCGTTTTCATTCATTTTTTTTTTTTCAGCTCGTAATTAATTGGTCGTCCGTTTTCTGGCTCATGCCGCTGTTTCTCAGGAAGACAGATTGGGCAGACTCGCACTGTACAGAAGTGTTTCTGCAGCTCAAGAGACTCAAGAAGTGCAGTCCGCTCCAGGTGTGTGGTTGTTAGTAGCGGGAGAAGGATGAATGACATTCAGTCACACAGAAAACATGAATCGTTGTTTATTCCAGGAGTAAAGCTTAAAACGACCCTCCCACCAACCTGTTCATGTTGTTATTTGTGCTTCCTACCAAGTTCACACGTTAACATGCCTTCATGTGTCTGGATATCTTATCTTTACATAGGAAAAGCACATGTTGAAAAATGCACACAGAGTGCACTGTCTTACATCATGGTCCCAATCACAGTGTGGGCGGAATAAATGTGATTATTATTAATAACACGTATAAATGCAAAGGTTCGTGGATTAGATCTCAACAAAGATTGTGCAGAAGAAGCTGCAGGAACAACCAAGGCTGTGTGCTCGAAATCCAATTGAAATTGGTGAACTCACACAGGCAGAAAAAAAAAGAAAAAAGAAAAGTGGGTTTATGGCCAGAAAGAGCAGCCACATTTGGCTATGATTGCTGCTGTGTGTGCAGCCTGGCTTTTTCCTCAGTACAGTGGCACCTTCAATTGGTCAATGCCGTGTTGTCATTGGTTGCTCAGTGCATATTTTTGGTTTATACTTTATAAACTTTACTAATAAGCTCATGGGGTACAAACAAGAAGACACTGTTGTAAGGCATGAAATACACTGGTATTAGCTGGCAGTGCCAACAAATACAGTTTTGTTTTGGATCATACTGTCCTTAATGGGACTCAGTTAACCCTTTAGAAAAGCAACAAACAAAAAAAGCAACTGTTAAATCTGTGCCAAAGCATAGACAGATGTACCCACAGCAAAAGTAGAGTTTAATGTTCCTAAATTCCCTAATGTTGTTAAAAAAAAAAAAAACATGTCCATAAATGTCAGAAACGGTACTGCAGAGAGACAGTTACATTCTGTATTCTGTTTCCAGCAGCAATCATGAGTCCCACCTTGCATGAGCTGCAGATGCTTCTCGATATGAAATGTCTGTCATCCAGCAGAGCGGAGAAGAGGATATAGGACGTGACGCAACGGTCAGAGAAGTGGAAAATGTCTTGGAACATGGAGTCGAGAGGGAGGTGCCACGCAGGGAGAGACGGGGGAGGAGAGGGAATGTCGAAGGCCCTTAATATTGAAGGGGATGTTGGGGGGGGAAAGGGTTGAGCTGGGATAAAAGAGGGCGGGACACAAGACCCCTACAGACACGATAAACAGGATTGGTAGTGGAGATTTAAGAATAAAGAGGAGCGGGTAAAGAGGGAAGAAAGCGAAGAACACTGAAAAGCAGAGAAAGAGGGAGTCAGGCAAAAGCAAGAAGGGGCAGAAGAGACAGAGTTATGGGGGGGGACAGAGCAGAGGGTACAGGGGAAAGGCAGAGGGGGCGGCCAGCATTGTGCCTCACAATGGGGGCTTTGTGCAGTCTGAAGGGGGCTGGGACCAGGGTGCTGTGTGTGTGTGTGGGTGTGGGTGGGTGTGTGGGTGTGGGTGGGTGTGTGTGTGTGTGTGTGTGTGTGGGTGCAGGCAGGGAGGCCTAGAGCTACAGAGCTCTTCCCTGGGAAATGAGGCCTCTCTTGTTGGGGCAGTGAGAGCTGGAGAGCGAGGGACTGGTGGAGGACACACCCAGGGGCCTGAGTGACAAGACAGGTGTAGAGGGTCAGGGACTCCCCCCCCCCCCCCCCCCCCCCCCCCGGGTCTTCAAAAAGACTGTCTGTGCTCTGTACATGTTGAAGAGATGACTTTCAGACAGCAGCATGCCTGCTTGCATGAATGTACCGCAAACACACTCATACACACAAATACACGCAGGCAGATGCGTCTTTAATGGCAGACAGCTGTAGAGTTCATACAGGATAACATCATATTTCTGTGCGGGGGTCGTACATCAGGTCTGATTTATAGTTACGCTTCTCCCCACATGTACACACATAGACATTTTTTTCCTACCTAGTCTGGACAGGGAGGTCATTGGGGAAGCTGCTGCGTGTCAGTCGTCATGCATATGGATGTGACTGTTTCATGCAAAGGAACCTGAATCTTGGCTTTTTTTTAAATGCCTTGTATCCTCAGTTGACACAGTTTGTTTTTTTCTCGATATTCCAGGCTGATGAATTACAGACATTTGGCTTAAATCACAGAATAACTATGAATGTGGAGACTGAAATTCTTTTTTCACCATACATTATATAAGTGATGATTGAGATATCCAGGTTAGCCAGACCCACAGGTGAGTCCACCTGTATATCAGCTAATCTGTATGACTTTACACATGTGTGGTCAATAGTCGACACTCTCAGCTACCGAGCCATGGTGGTAGGTGTGTGTCTGTGTGAGCGTTGGAGACGGTTGTGCAGCCGAGAGAGGGTTTCTGAGAGAGGAGATGATTTAAGGTAGAGCTGCTGTCATGTATTGCCCTCGTTCTTAGATAGTGTTGTCATGAGAGACGCATAGCAGCGATACCGGGAGCGTCAGCGCCGCAGATAGGGTTGCCTGACCGATGCCGTGACTGCCCTCTCGCTAACACCCGTAACCTTACAACCCGCCGTGACCAGGGAGCCAGCAGCTATCTTGACGTGCTGCTTGTTCCACTCTGTCACTCTGTTTAATGAGCTACTGATGACATGTGTGTAGTTATTCATCTATAAACTGAACGCATTCGCTAAAAATCTGGCGCTTATCCAAGACTCCAAATCATATCACTTTTTTTCATTTTAGATGGCATTTAACTTTTAATCTGAAGATATTTTTAATAATAGTTTCACCTCTACTTGACACTGCTGCAGTGACCCATTAATAATAGGAACTTAGCACTCTTGTAACTTTTTTATCCCCTTCAGATTTAGTGTATTATTTGATATTCTTCCTGTGATTCCATCAGATTCAATCACACAGTGACTGAACCTCTGCTCCCCCTTGTGTGTCTGGATTCCTGCGGGGCTGCGGAGCTTAACGCTGTGATATTGGAGGTGCCAGGATAAACACACACACATACACACGAAAACGGCCGGGATTATGGTGGGCCTAGCCATCACAAAGAACCACTGTGGACCAAACAAGCCACCCGACGGCTGCCATCTGCAATCGATTACATTGCCAAATACTTTCTGCCATATCTCCCTGCAACTGCTTTCTCTCCCCTTTCATTGGCCTAAAGGCAACACCCAACAGCACAAGGCTAAATTTAAACGCTCTGTAGTCATGCTGTTGTGCAGCACTTGCGCTCTGTTAGCATCAACAAAAATGTACATGTGTATATACACTATACCTATAGTGCAAACTGCAGCTTGAGACATCTTAGTTCATACTTAGGGGGAGAACCACGGGCCAGAGAAGTGTGGAAAATCTATCAGGGACCTTTAAGCAGCACCAGTGATAACGTGTAATATGTTCCCGTAGGACCCTCAACAGGTAATCCTTGTTGACAGTGACAGGAATGGATGATGGATGGACATGATGAGGTGTGACAGTAGCAGACGTCGTCCATGAAGCTTAACAGGAGTTGTTTCCAGGCAGATGTGATAATAAGTAGAAAACCAGACTGGAGTCCTGCTGCTTTTTTCTACTTTCTCCTTCTTTATTTTTTATTTAGGATTTTCATTGTATTTTTGTAAAACACCTTCGAGGAAAACTCGGAAACCAAAAGCAGGATATCATATATTTAAAAAGGGTAGATGACATTCATGCTCAAATCCTGCCCCATTGCTTACGAAGCGTACAGTGATGTTTTATGCTGCACATGTTGGCACTGACCCTGGATCTCACCCACCCTGTGCAGCAGTGAAACGGTTGTCTTGTGGGTCTGCTGGTCCTTCATGTAGGTACAAAAGGCAACTCGTCTCATTCTCCTTGGTGTTTTGACAAAATCCTGAGTTTCTCATTCAGAAACTTTGTCTGTAAACTTTCAGGAACTGTGATGAACTGAGGTGAACTTTACCCACGGAGGATTGAGTAGAGTCGAGACGGCTGAAATAAAAAACGAAATGAATCGTGAAAAAATTCAGATTCACTCTGTTAAGAATGTTTTACATGGTTTAAAATGACAGAATTGCACCGATTTGCAGCAATTGCTGCTAATGAGTTTATGACTGGAATATGATTAAAGTTCGTACAGACAGGCTGAGGAACAATGGTCTGACTAGAGAGTGTATCAGAGGCAGAGAATAGACGCCACACCCCTTCGCTGTTGTTGGAAATTAGAGCATGAGTGTGTTTGTGTGTTCTGCTGTTTTGTCACTGCGGGTGATGTCTGACACATCTCACTGTCTCTCTCCTCCGTGTAGCGCTCTGTGTGTTCGTCTCTTAGATGTATTGCTCTTCTCTTCCTCCGCATCAAACACAAGTTACAGGTGGAGCAACTATTCAAACTGCATTAAACTGTCCCACTCCCACCCTCACACCAGATGTTACAGTCCCGCTCACTGACTCCCCCGCGGGGGGGGGATTCCACCGACGACACCCGTGTGTTGTCTCTCTGCTGTGCTGCCGTATGGATGGCACATATCTTCAGGGCAGCAGATAATAGACTACACTTAATGCTGGAGAATAGACATATTAGATTACAGAGTTCTGTAATTAGCCCAAGGATGTTTACCACACCGAGTCCAGCGCATCTCCATGAGAAACATGTGGGACCTGGTTTTCTACAACTCACATTCCCTCTCTCTCTCTCTCTCTCTATTGCTCTTATCTCTCTATACCCCTCTTTTTCCCTCCCAGACTTTTCTCATTTTACCCCTGCATCAGAGGCATTTGAAAAATGTGCTTTGTGGGACTTGAAAAAGGAAAGACTCCAAAATCCTGTCTAAATGCTCTCTGTAGAGAGCAGCTCAGACAGTATAACACAAGCGCCACAAGCCAAGCACAAGCCCGCAGGGCATAGAGCTCCGAAAATGAATTTAACACGCAACAGATTCTACCTTCCTTAAGTGTGTGACACTATTCTTAAATCCACCGTTTGAACCTGTTAACGCCATTGCTCTTACTTGCAATTTAATCACGAAATACTTTTCACGTGTAGCAGAGGAACTCGTATGTCGCACATCCGACCTCATGTGAACGTTGTTTTTTAATACGATTAGCTTCAGATGGAGGCCTGAGTGGCCTGTGAACATTCTGGAAAATATACTCTTATTCACAAATAATTCTGGCGGAGGGCAAGATGAGAAGATTGATGCTGCTCTTATGTTATTTATGACACGTCAGAGGTCCTTCCTTTTTTATAAGATGACATCCCTGAAGTCATTACATCGCAGCGGGCAAAAAACAAAAAGGCAGAAAAACTAATGTGAAAAAGGTCAGATTTGTTTGATCCACTCACAAAGCTGGTGCTTGTGTTCTGAAAGAGAGGAAGACAGAGGTGGAGAGAGACAGACAGGAGAGGTTAATGCTTCAGAGACCAGAAGTTCAAGGTGTAAATGATGAGAATAGCTCCCTGGTGTGTGTGTGTGTGTGTGTGTGTGTGTGCGTGCGTGCGTGCGTGCGTGCGTGCGTGCGTGCGTGCGTGTGTGTGTCGGATCTCTCTCCACTTTTCGCACGCTCACCCAGGTGGTCCCTCACACGCTGCTGTCATTTCCGAGAGGGGGGCGGGGGGACGTTCGCTCACTCGCCTCATGATGACAATCTATTTCTGTCCGTGATCTCAGCTGCCAACTGTCATCACTGTCCCGCAACTGAAATCAGAAGTCCCGAAAAACACCCATAGGATTTCATCTCCAAGTATGTCAGCAGGTGACATGGCATTATTTATAGCCTGGAAAGCTCCTATTTCTGTTTTCCTTCTTTCCATCGAGACTCCCAACGTGCCACTCCGATCTCTGCTATCTCCATTTTCCACTCTCCGTCCTCCTGTCTGGTCCTGTCCCACCACACCCTTCGCCCCTCGCCTGGCCAGCCACATCCCTGAGCTGCTCTAAAGTCTCCCTCCCCTCTCGTGGGAAGCATCCAGTTGTGCCAAAGGTGCAGGGGACCGTCCTGTGACTATCAGTTGGATTATTTTTAGGACAGTCTCCACCCGATTGTTCATTCAGCGACAGTGTGAAAATGTTGCACTTCACCGATATGACATTTTTGTTTTTCCCGGCACAGGGGGGGGGGGGGGGGTTGGGGTTCTGTATTGTTTATGGTTGATGATGAAACACACAAGCTAATAAGTGTAAAAGCAGGTATAACCTCCACATTCTGACCCCGCCACGCCTGCTGCTCATTTTCCCCTTAACGTCAGCTCTGTTGCTCTGCCAGCCGCCTGAAAACAACGCCTGTTCCACACCCAAGAGGCCCCCGGTGCTGGCAGGGAGGGAAACCAGGGGCATCCGAATTCCAGGACACACACACACACACACACACACACACACACACACACACACACACACACACACACAGAGTGATACACGTAAATGGCCAGTCAGCTCTGTGGGGCTGTCTGCCCTTCTGTTCGTAGGCTCATGAATGCCGAACTGGCAGCTGGTTCAACAGCATTACAGTGAATAACTCAGTTGAGCTGTTTGGTCACTCAGTGGTTGCAAAAGGCCGTATGTACAGAAACGTGCATTGTAGTAACTGAAGAGAGCTCGATCTCTGAGCCAGAATATCCATGAATGATCTCATATCTATGAATAATATTATGAATGGTCTCAGTCATGAAGCCTTTAACTGCTGACGCTTAACTGTTTGGTATTAATTGGTACAGATCCTGTTCCTGATGCTCTCAACTAGAGCTGAGTGATTATTATCATAATCGATTGTAATTGGCAAGTTTCACATGCCAATTACAATGTCTCAGAGCCCAAGATGACATCATCAGATGTCTTCTTTTGTCTCAACTAAAGTACAAAAAAAATATTCACTTATAAGCAGTGAATTTTCACAAGAAAATGTGTCAATGTTTTTGCTACAAAAATGACTTAAATGTTAAATCCACTGATTGAAATGAAAGAAATTGTTCAGATGTATTATGGGAAATGTAGGATCCAGCATTTTAACCCATACTAACCCATAATAAAATGAGGATATCTTGGCCTGTGCTGCTTTGATTTTGACCGTTATTATTTCTGCTGTTTGCGGATCCTCTAACTTAATGGAAGTGCATTACTAAATCTCTGGAGTTCCCCTTTAACACTGAAATGAAAAACAAATTCTTCACCTGATGCCGTTTTGCATACTGTACCCTCACGTTAGTGCATGTTTTAATAGCTCTGTGCTAAGCCCCAAGCACTTTGATCATTCAGACACTTCAGACTCCCGCCACACAGTAAATGAAGTAAGACGACTGTTAGTGTAACCGCGATCACTATTGGAGGATTTACGGCTCCTCGGTCTGTTTATCTTATCGCAGCTGCTGTTGGAGGATGTAGCATATTACTTTTCCTCAGCCCTTTTTGCTTAAGTGTGTTTAATTTGCGTCTTATCATAATTGTTCAGAAGCTTCTAAGTGACAGTTACACACTGCAGGCGGCCGCGGACCACAACACTTCCCAGGTCACGCTGACTCTTTTCTGCTGCCACTGTCTGGGAATGTGAATGAGCTCTGTCTCACTTGTGTCATACGTGCACACACACGCACACGCACACACACGCACACACACTTAGAGCTTTGTTCGTCTAGCTTTAAGTAGCTCCGGATTCAGTCCTGTCTCTGTTCTCGGCCTTTATGAGTAAGCAAGCCGCCATTTCTATATTACCTTTCTACTAATAAAATCACTATATTCTACTAGGGAGTTGTGTGTGTGTGTGTGTGTGTGTGTGTGTGTGTGTGTGTGTGTGTGTGTGTGTGTGTGTGTGTGTGCGTGCACCTGTGGGGTAACCCTCTCTACATATAAAAGTAGTTTGAGAGAGAGCAGCTCACTGGCTTTATCGCTGGGGATTTCTTATGTGTGTGATGTGGTTGCCATGGTGCTTGAATTTTCACTGTGTGCAGTTGCACTTTACGACTTCTTTTTACGAAGCAAATTGTGAGAGCCCGAGCTGCAGTGTGGAGAAAATGTGTTACATCCAGTTGCAAAGACCCCAAAAGGTCAAAAATCCTGTTTCATTTTTGTAGCTTCGTTGGGTTTTTGTTTTTATAACTGGCAGAATATTTACACTTATATACAGACATATGTGTGTGTGTGTGTGTGTGTGTGTGTGTGGGTGTGTGGGCAGTGAGTTCCTTGAAAACATAAATAAGTCTAGGAGGCGCGAGGGGCTGGTTTCAACTTTTCCTTTTAGTGATCTTTTCGCAGGAACCAGACTAATGAGGATAAGTGTGAACGTAATCACGGATTGTTTGACAGTCGGCTGATGGACAGAGTTACTATTAAAACAACAGTTGGCGACAATTAGGAGCACCATTTGCGGGTTAGACTTGCATTGAACTGGAGCCATATTGCCGAGGACCATTGACAATAAATTGACATAATTATGATCCTTGCGCCAAGAATGTTTTTGCACACCGAGGGTTGGTTTGAGCCGGGGATGTGAAGAATGTGTTTGCTGGTTGCGGTTAGTCTGGTCTTCAAACCTTTTTCAGTTTGGAGACCAAATGATAATTTTTTTTTTCCATCCTCAGACTCTGGCTCTTTAAAAGACATTTTTTAGCCTATTAACTACAAATCACTTCCTTTTACATTATGGTGGACCACTTCCCAAGATATCCCATAGTGTCGTAGATTATTTAACACGCTCTTCCTGCCTTCCAGTTTACAATAGGTTACCTGTAATGGTGTGAAAACAGAGCGATTAACTGAGTTACAGTCGGGAGAGGCTGTACGAGGTTAAATGAGGTCAGTAATGGGGGGGTTATGGTAACGATTGGGGCTTTTGTGGAGCCGGAGGGAGCAGGGGGGGAATTCGCTGGAATGTGAAGAATGAGGGTTTGTTTAATCCTCGCGGGGGATAAATTATTAGCAGAAAAGGGAGCCCTGCTGTGTAAGACGGGCCGGTCTCCTAGCATGGGAGCCTGCGGTGTGATTTGTGCATGGGAGTGTTGGTGTTGTGCACCCATGAGACTCACTCTGTGCAGTTGTCTTAAATAACCGGAGAGAGAAGATAGAGTAAGACCTGCACAAAGTTGCATGATTTGTGCGCACAAGTGAATGAATGCAGTGCTCACTATAGACCCCCTTTTCTACCAGCTCAGGCCAATGTGTAGTAACAGTCTGGAAGCGCCTGTTAGATCCACTGACAGTGTTGTTTTTAAAACTGCCGGCTCTGTCTCTTGAACATGGAGTCGGAGTGATGTGCTTCACCCTCCAGTGAACTGTGGTATGACGCTGCAGCAATACTGATTGGTCTGAAAGATCCCTCTTCCTGTGCTGTCGTTTGAATTTGTATGAAACTGGCCTCCAAACAGAGAGTGAACTGTGGTCTAACCTAAAACTTGATGAATGAATGGATTAACTTATTTCCCCTGGCTGTGAGTTGTTGTGGAGGAAATAACTAAAGCAGCGAAAAGTTCGGATGATGAGGTGATCAAATTAAAAACATCTGTTGGTGTGGAAAAGCGATTTTTGTCTCCGCTCAGGTCCCACTCTTCAGTGGTCTGAGTAATCTGGCGTTGCACTGCTCATGGGGGGGGGGGGGGGGGGGGGGTAGAGGGGAAATGAGAGCAACAGAGAGAAAAGGGGAAACACAAAGCGGGTAAAGATTTAGTGAGGCAGTAATGAGCTACTGGAAGAGAAGAACACGTTCACTTTCACTGGTCCACCTACCGCCTAGCCAGCATGGCATCTTGGGTAAATATGACCCAGCAGTTAGTTGCCATGGCGATCTAGGAAACAGCAGCTGCCAAGAGGGCCAAGGTGGCAGCATGGACCAGATGGATGAACACACTCACCCACTGAAACAGCACAGGTCACGTTAACTGGTTTTAAGGGATTTTTTTTTAAAAAGTAAAACTCTAAAGAAAAACATCTTTTGTCATGACTAATCTGTCAACGATTGCAAGATGTGCAAATTCACAATAACATATATGAAACGCATATGTAAGAGGCTGTATCCAAAACTGAATGGATGCTGAACAAGATAATAAAGGATTGTGTTATAATGTGTGAGCCACAGAAACATCTTGGATGACAGCCGTGTACTCGGCGGATCAGTATGTGTTTCATGGGAGAGGACACCTCCGGCACACTAGGTCAGTATCTACTTTGTTTTGACTGACATTTTAGAGGGTTGAAATCATAAGGGGGGGGGGTGAAAGGAAGTGTCTAAGGATTGTCTATCGGGGAAAGAGTGGAGAGGCTCGGACGTGGAGGCGATGGATGTTTGCAGAGGGATAGAAGGTCAAATGAAAGGTGTTAAGAGGTAAGCGAGGTTAATAGATGTCAGATGATGAGCAGAGAATGAAGTGACTGTACATCTAATGGAAGTCTAAAGGTGTGTGTGTGTGTGTGTGTGTGTCTCACTTTCATAGGTCAAGCTGTTTCCTCATGTCGGATAGAAGGACATTGTGCAGAGACGCAGCATGCTGCAGTCGTTTTTTCTGTCTGACACTGATTTATTCATGACGATAGAAACACGGGAGAACCGTTACGACTTCAGTAAAAGCCTCTACTGCGATATATTTTCTGCATCTTCTTTTGTTTTGTTGTAGTCTTCTTGTCTGCAGAGCCTCAGTGTCTATTACTGCTCATGCCATCACAGTTCCAAACAAATCACTGCATCTGCCAGAGGGACAAAACATGTGGTAATTCCTCTGCGCTTTGTTTTTTTTTCTTCTCCTGCCACACGGCGTTTATAAAGGCATCAAAAGCAGCACTTTATGTAACTATATGGGAATTCGGGCTGAAACGTTTAAATACAAAATCACAATTTGTAACAGGTTTTTTTGGGGTTTTTTTTTTCTTATCTGTGACAGATTGCAATCAGGTGCTAATTTCAGAAGCATGAGGTCACACATGAGAACTGCTTCTCTCTTTAATCATCAGCTGAGTGGATGTAGCTCCAAAGGCCGTTCACCGAGTGTGTGTGGTTTTCATATTCACGGTAGGGTTACGCAGTGTTGCGTGCCTCAGTCCAGACTGGAGGGGAGGCCTTGTGAAAGTCAACATTAGGTGCATCTGATAAGCATCAGCTTCATGCAGACGTGGCTGTGAAACACGGGACAGGAAAAGTAATCAAACTTTGACCCCGAGTTTCAAAGGCTACCTCATTATCAAGAGATGGCGGCAGTTAAACTGAGCGGCTCGTTCATCATCATCACGGCGACTCTCATCCGACACGAGTGTTTACGCATATTTGTGAACAAACAACTTGCATTACAGCTCGTCTGCATTACATTTGCTTTGATGAGGAAAAAGACAAGACAGAGAAAGAGGAGCACACACACACACACACACACACATGCACACTGTCATTGTTTTACTGTTTATGGCTTTCAATTCTCTCTCTCTCTCTCGTTGACTGTCCAGATGTTCTATATGTGGTTATAAATGTGAAACTGTGGCAGGGCAAATTGAATTTGATATTAATTTAATAATACAAATACTGAAAATAATAAGTTAATACATTTATGGGAAAACAAGCCGAATATCGTCACGGAGATCATCGTCCCATCGGCACAACCCACATTTTAACCTTCAAACAGCCATTTAAACTTGTGGGGTGAAAGGCATTTTGGTCCAGACAAAGCTCCCAGAACAAAGACCAAACTCATTGGTCACCAGCTTTTGTCACACGAGGGAAGTTCACGCTTTAGTGCAAAAGCAAAAGGTCGTTTCATCTGGTGAAAGATAACAGCTTAAAGTGAGAACTGACCCACAGCAACAAGGCGTGACCGAGGGCTGCTCATCCCTACAGAGTGGATGACCGTTAGAGAGACCGCTACAATTATCCCGTCAGAGAACATTATCACAGAGAACTGCATTGGAGAAAACACAGAACACATGAAAAGAAAACGTTTTAGCCATAAGAGCTGCTGCTTTTCACCGACCACGTCTTCAATTATAACCTGCAGGCAGGTTTTCTAATGTCCCCGCAACACAGTGTCATATCCAACAGCAGTGTTTGCTCCCGTTGCCCCAATAATACGTACTCGAAGTCAGGAGCAAGGAGGAGCATGGTTACAACAGTGTGTGTGTGTGTGTGTGTGTGTGTGTGTGTGTGTGTGTGTGTGTGTGTGTGTGTGTTCGTGTGCGGCCCTATTCCTTTCAGTTTTATTGAGTTCAGGAATGTGGAGGTGTTGCCAAATTTGTCTTTTTCAAGGAATGAAAAATCTCCTCACTTCCTGCCACAGGAATGTCAATAAGTGTTGAAGGGCAGCGGGAGGACTCGCATCACTGGCACAAGTGTTACTTTAAAATCATCATCAAACCTTTTGTCGTCTTACGTGGAAACCAGAATAGTTTTATAACAGCAAAGGTGTGTTTTTCAATAAGAGAGGAAGTTTACATTTCAACTGTGTGTGTGCTGATAGACATTATGTGTTACCAGTAAGGTATTCCTGCAGCTTCTCCCACACCTCGCATGTTGTTTGTCCTCTGGGCTTCAGTGTTGACACATGGGACGAGCTCTTTTTATCTTTGTCACCTGTCCACTAAAGAGCCGTGTGATGTCAGGCTCCATTCCACATACTAGCACATTTTAGTTTTAGCTCCTGACTGTAGGTTTCAGTCACAGTAAACAGTGACTGAGTGACGTGTCTATTAGATGGCGCCTTTCATTTTAACTGGAGTATGCATCATTTCTATTTGTTTATCAAATTGACATTTAGTTTGTTTGTTTTTTTATCATTCATTAATAATCTCACGAGGTCAATTAATTCAATTTAATGCCACTAACTCACCTAAGAAGTTGTTTTAGTTAAGTTGAAATAGATCATTAAATATTAAAACTACTGGAAACAGTTGAAGTAGTTGATTTAGCTAAAAAAAACAAACAATTGAAGCAAGTGATAGAAGAAGGAATACGACCTTTTAGACCAACTCAAACCACAGCAACCTAAACACTTGATAGTTCAATTGTATGAAGAATGATTTAAATAACAACCATTTTATATTTTATTCCATAAGCATATATTTGGAACATGACTGATAGTTTGGGAAAGTAAAACTCAACATATTCAGAGACCAACACATCCCCTCTGAATATGAGGGAAATATGTGACCTGTTGTTTACCAGTGGGGTCGTATTAAATGAGGGCGAGCTCTTATTTTGACAGCATGAGAGGGGGGTCTCGAGCCTCTGCTGATAAACAGGTCAGTTCCCTCTGGGTTCTGGTCTTTGTAGTTCTTTGTAGTGCGCAGCAGGACCTTCAGAGTTGAGAGGTCACACGCTTTCAGTGGGGCACGGCTAATCCTGTCATCTGGACCCGGGTCTGAATTCCTCTGTGATGAAAGGTGTAAGAGCTTCGGTTACTGGTCCTGGTGTCGGTTTATGGCCGGTACACGGGGCAGCTTTGCAGGGAAGTGCGGGCTGAGGAATGGACTCGTGGCTGTAAAATTCACTCTTTACATCACACCGGGTTAACGGGACTTTGATGTGCATGGGGCAATATTTTAGTGTGTCCTGTTATTCTCAAGGAAAAAAATAAAAATGATGTACCGTACAATCTTACCGAGCATGGCTCCAGTATTTGCATGTTGATGCGAAAACAACTGGTCAAGTCGCAGTTGCATTTTACTGTGTTAGGGTCCAACAGCGTGACCGCAGAAAGGCTGTCTTTGTAATTACTGCTGTTGCTGTGAAGGTTAAAGCCTCTGAGAGGATGGAAAGATGCTGACTGTGTTTTTCTTTTTTCTCCGAACAGATCGTGAGGACCAATCAATCCTTTGCACGTGAGTAATACAACGCTTCAGTCTCTGTTACATTTCTGCCTCCGCCTCTCTTGAGGGTCATTTCTCTGTGAGGTCAGGTGGTTGTTCTGTTCTTTAAGGCCGGTTCTGCTGAAACTGTGGAAAGATGAGCATGACACAGCTCTACCTTAACCGGATCATCAAGTCGGGGTCTCACTGCTTGTCCTTAAATGTTTCTACATGTACAAGAGTTAGAACAACATGGTTATAATGAGGCTTATTTTGAAGGGTCATTACTCCTGGTTTACCTGGTTATTTTGTCTTATAAATCTTTTTTCATCCCCCTTCATCTTTCTCTCACCCCAGGTCAGTTGGCCAGCTCCCATCACCCTGCTGTGTTTTATTTAAAGACTTGTTCCAAATAGCTTTTTGCGGACGCTGGGTTGTGCCGCAGCTCTACCCGATACTGAGGGAGTTATGAGTGTGGTTTGGTGCCCTGCCTTCATCTACTACGGCAGAGAGTAATTAAGTGCCACACTCTTTCAATGTGCCTTAAACTGACGCTGCCAACGAACAGACAAGAGCTGTTGCATAATCCGTCCTGAAGTCTGAGAACGTACACCCCCTGTTGGTGACAGTTCGAGCTGTGTCACCCCACTGTTTAATAAGCAGGGTGGTCAAAGGCCCAGTTTACAGCGGCTGCTCCCTCACTGTGAAACCATTTATATTGATTTCAGTATAAAAGAGAAGAGTTGGAAGTGTTTAATGATATTTCCAGGTGAAATACTGATTAGAAAAACACACAAGTGAAGCCAGTGAACGACTTGTGTTTATGGTTTACGCAGATGTGACGTTAACTTTGCAACAACCACTTTTTAATCACATGCTTTTACTGATGAGAAGTCTCATGACCAAACAGGGGGTGAACCTGTGTTCAGTATCCCATGTCACACACGGGATGTGAGGGTGAAGGACGAGCGAGGAGCAGCCCCCTCGTGTTGTTGCATGATGTCCACATGTCGTATCGTATGTGAAGAACAGGGAGCGTCCCCCCCCCCCCCCGTCCCCCCCCCATGAAACTTGTAGAATTTCTCGCATTGCAGTCGCGAATTCTTGCTGACATCTGAGAGCTGTGAGAGAGCGGGCGACAGAGGCGGATGGGAGATACAGAGTGGTCACGTAGTGAGGTGGGTCCTGCCACACGTGACCCCCCCCCCCCCCCCCCCCCCCCC
>NW_019525116.1:2449727-2452885 GCF_002814215.2 Seriola lalandi dorsalis
TCTGGAGTAAAGCATAAGATGTGTCAGCGAATGCTTATTTTCCTTGAGAAAATATTCTTTTGCCAAACTCGGATGTGTAACTAACTTGACCTACATTGCTTATCCGTCTGTCCCGCGCTCGAGGACTCGCCCCGTAAAAATTCTAGATAAAACCGCCCCTGCGTCTTGCTCGGTGCAGTAGAGCTAATTGCCAGCTAGACTAAAGCCACTGGTATGTATCTAGATGTAGTGTTTGCTGGACTGGTTTTCGGTGTTGGCCCTGGTTGTCTGGGCTCTGGGACCTGACTGTGGGAGCTGTGCATGGCCCTGCCTGAACACAGCTATCATTAGCGACGGCCCAAAAGCAGAGCCTGGAAACTTTGGAGACCGGCCCGTCGAACCACAGTGTTCCCCAGTGAAACCCACTGACAAGGGGGGGGATGGATGGATTTAGAAAGCAACAACAGATAGCCTGATGGTCATTTTCTCTCTCTCTCTCTCTCTCCTCCACTTTTCCTTTTTCTCTTTGTTTATTCGTTCGTTGGGCTTCATCCAGTCGCTCCTGACCGCCATAATGATGAGTAAGAGTGATTTTGGTTAATGTTTTATGGTGTTTTGTCAGTACTTTGTGGACAACTTACACGGATTATTTCCTGTAAAGAATAAGAATAACTTCAATATCTGTCACAGAGGAACATAAGTTTTTCTTTGACAAGGCTCAGCAATGAATGAATAATGCACATTTAAAAGACACACACACACACACACACACACGTAGAATAGGACTAAAAGCTGGTTATGCCTCACCAGTAAAAGCTTGTGATTCATGATTACAGACAAAGGGTGCTGTAATCTGAAAGGGATGACAAATCAAATCCTTTCTTTCACTCATCGGTCATCCACTCACACTTCTTTCATCCTCTGTCTGCTCATGCGTACACCATATATATCCACGCCGTCCGTGCCCTTTGTTTTTTGTTTTTTTTTTCCAGAGGTGAATCAGGCGCTGGCAAGACGGAGAACACGAAGAAGGTCATCCAGTACCTGGCCCACGTTGCCTCCTCACACAAAGGACGCAAAGACCACAACATTCCTGTGAGATCCCCACTGCCTACATTTTTCCTTCTCTATCCTTGGCCAAGCCTGGGCCTCTACTTTCTCCTCTTCTTCTTCTCTCTCTCCTTCTCCTTCTCCTCACCTCTCCTCTCTCCTCCTCTCGTCTCACCTTAGATGAAAAATTGTATGGCTTTATTGGTACTTGTCAATTACCTCTGCATCATTATTGTAATTTAAAATTAATAGTTTGACATTTTTTCAGAATCATGCTTATTTGCTTTCTGGCGCAGTTTACCGCTCTCACATCTGCCCATTACACGTTAACGCCACAGCCGGCAGCTGGTTACCTCAGTTCAGCAGAGAGGCTGGAAACATGCTAACCTCGGCTCTGCCCGCCAGTAACAATATCAGCCTACCAGGATTTCGGTGCGTTATTTATTTGATCTGTCTTTCACTGGGACCAGTAACTTCCTGGAGTCCCTCTTTTACACGTATTAAACAGGCACAACATGAAGCTTTACAGGTGTCGGTAGGCAGATTTTGTTTCCCTGTGTTTCCAGCCTCTAAGCTGAGCAGCTGCCGCCCAAAATGTCAAACTATTCCTTTAAATGAACTGTGACATTACTGTGCTCTCTGTTTTTTGTTTTTAAGTTTAAAGTGCATAGATAAAGAGTCATGTATTAATCCACAGCTAACCGGACAGATGTTAATGTTAGTGTCACCGGTCACGGCTCCTGCTTCATGTTCATCCGGTGGCGTCCTGTGAGAGCGCAGCCGACGCTGGGCTCAGTGTGTAACTGCTGTTCTTGTTTCCTGCGGCTTGTGTCTGACATGAGACGCTTCAGGGGTTTTTTTTTTAACACTTGCATTTGTTTATCCATAACAAACAGCCCGAATCTCCCAAAGCATTCAAGCTACAGGCAAGTGTTTCTCCCACTTTCTAAAACAACACAAAACAAAAAAAAGTGTGTGGTCCCTTTTGATGTTTGTGTATATGTGCATGCCCTCCTCTCCAAAGCTCTGCCGCTTCCGTAATGATGTTGACGGACTAATCTAAGCTTCTTTCTTTATGAGGTATTTGTTTGTGCTGGCTCAGTCTACTCACATGATTATTTGAAGCCCGGTGAATCCTGCCATTAAACCAGCGGGCTCATGATTATAAAACACTTTGTTTTATCAGTTGGTTCAGGTTTATTAGAACAGTTGGAAATTGAGATGGTTTATTAGAAACACATGTCTCAAGTTAAATGCAAACAATTAGGTCGTACCTGCCGTTAAAAACTGTTCACATTAAGTGCTGGTTGGAGTGTTAACGGACTCTTGTGTATCCACACTGTGTTGGTTTGTTAGTCACTCATTTTAAATGCACACGTTATTTAGGAAGAGAAAATCAGACCACAGCCACAGTAAACATCTCTCCTCGAGCTTCATCTTCTACATTTTAGTGAATCCACAACGCTACGAAAAAAAAACCCCCCAGGTGTAAATATGGAGATATTAAAGATGATTGAAGATGACGGCAGTTAGTTAAATCTTTCCTATATTGATGCATGTTTTCCATTGGTGATGTTACTCTAGATGCATGTGTGTAGTTCTGAAGAGCATTTTCAATTAATATTTCATTTCTAGCTTGGCTTATTGTAAAGCCCTGGCTGTGGTAATATTATTCCAGTTACCAAATGTGCCTTGGAATTCATGTGTGGTTTTTGTTGCCCAGTCAATAATCAAACACAGGGGATGTTTCTATGCGGATCTCGATGCCTAACCTGGATTTTTGGATTTTAATCTGCTATATTTTGTCCCAGAAGCAACACAAATGAGACTCTGCTGACACAATACTGACTTTGCTCCAACCTCAACTCCAACTCCAACAAAACTTGATAGTTTCTGACTCACCTCCCCTCTGCTTGATTTATCCGGTAGCTATTTTTTTTTTTCTTTCTCCCCTAAACCAGTACCCGATGTTTTCTGTGTCCTCCCTAAATCTAATAACTATGGAAAGCAGAGTGAGTCCTCTGACCGGCAGCTCTGAGCGCGCACACACAATCCAGGTGAATGCCCTCTAATATGCCGCGTTTCAGAAGCTTTGGGTGAGAGGCTGTAACTTGGCCTCCGTGCCCCCC
>NW_019525116.1:2452905-2453080 GCF_002814215.2 Seriola lalandi dorsalis
CCCCCCTTTGCCTGAGCACACCATCCGCACTGACCTCCTTAACGCTGCTTTCCCCTCTGCGTTGCATTACGGCTGCCTCTGAGCACAGGCCAGAGGAATGTAGAACCAGGGATCGAGGGAAAGCAAAGATGTGGTGCAGGAGAGAGGATTGGAGGGGGGGGGGGGGGGAAGAGGG
>NW_019525116.1:2453100-2471222 GCF_002814215.2 Seriola lalandi dorsalis
GGGGGGGGGGGGGGGTGAAGTAGTGGAGGAGAAGTAAAGCAGACCATAGGAGACCAGACTTTCATATTTCACTCAGTGAGTAAAGACAAATGGGGAAGCCTGTTTATTCACGTTGCTGTGCAGGGGATTTATAAACTGCTTTCTGTGTTGTTCTGTTAATCAGAGCCTGAAAGATAAAGGGGGGGGGGTGGAGGAGGATAGTCGCTCCCCACTTCTGTCAGTCAAACCCACGTCCTTCAGGAGGCAATGGGGTTTACACACCCCAGACAGACAGAAGACTGCACAAAAACACTGAAATGCTGCTTGTACGGAGATATTAAAGTTTGTGTGTGGACCTTCAGCAGAGCTCCGTGGTCTTAGTCAAGAAAAAGACTCTTGACCTTGTTTCCCATTATCGTACTGACTGAGATGAGTCATAAGGGGCCAAGAGACACTCACACAGGCCAGAGAATTAGTGTTGTCTCTCTCTCTCTCTCTCAGTCTCACTTGCTGTATAACAACACATCTGAGCAGGACTATAGATAGTCTTAGGGTCCGATCTCCGCTGTGCTGCAGGTGGAGCCGCCGGAGCCCCTGGATAGTGGAGATTGTCTCATGCGTATGGGAATTAGAGGTTTCATAGGGAATTGTCCCAACCACCTACCAAACCCAGGTTTTGAGATTTTTGGGAGGAAGCCATCGTGAGTGTAACCGTCACGGTGGTGCGGTCTTTGGATATAAAGGGTATATATCATCACAGCCACGGGAATGTGCAAGGCCGGAAGCACGCTCTCACCCCGTCGGCCCAAACCTACCGCGTTGGAACAAAACTCTTTGTGGTTTCACGAGTTCTGTCAAACTGTTTAGTTGCCTTTGCCCCCTTTAAACTTCTCGAGATCCCTTGACAAAAATCACATTGTACTGCAGTTGAGTAAAGTAAAGCCAGCACAGCCGTGATAAATGGCTCGGTTTAGCATATTGACTTGGCGACATTTTCCCTCTACCTGCTCTGTTACCAAGAATTTATTTGCCTTGCCAGCTTGTGTATGTTTTGGCAGACGCAGACAAATTTGATAAATAGTGATATAAAAAAAAAAAAAAAAAGATTTATTACGTGGGGCCAGGCGTAAGAAATGTTTGACAGCTTGTTGGACTCTTACCTCTCTGTCTTCTCTGCACAGGGGGAGTTGGAACGCCAGCTCCTGCAAGCCAACCCCATCCTTGAATCTTTTGGCAACGCCAAGACGGTGAAAAACGACAACTCGTCTCGCTTCGTGAGTCCCCCGTTCTTGATTTAAACACATGTACAGATAGTATTATCAGAGAAACAGGTTCACTCACATTTAAACACACGACAAGTATTTCCTCATGTTAGTTTTATAGAAGAGATAATCTGATGTTTTATTGGAAGTCTTTTAACCTTGAACTAAACTGTTTTGCTTTTGTTTTCGGGTAATAAACAAACAAACTGCTAATTAGTAGGAATATACCATGTAGAGAAAGATAATTAGTCCTCCTTGGAATAAACTGCAGAGCTTTCATGAAACCAGTGAGAATAAAAGAAAGAAAATCAAATTAAATTGTCTGGATAGATTTTTATCTCTGTCTCTAAAGCATCATCATTAGCTCCTCGTCCCTGAATTTTAATAGGATGACATTTTGAGACACATGCTTATTTGTTTTTGTCCTGAGATTTAAATGAGAAGATCGGTATTTAATTTTTTTTTTCATGGTGAATATGAAGCTGTAGCCATCAGCCTGTTAGCTTAACTTAGTACAAAGACTCTAAACAAAGGAAAAAAGGTGGCCTGGGTCCGTCTGAAGTTATCTGCCTACCACCCATCTCTAAAGCGCATTTACTAACACGTTATATTTCTTCATGGCCCAGAAACCAGCAGACCCTCCAGGAAGTTTCTGCTCCCTGCCAAGAAACAGTCCAGATAAAACCCCTGAAAAACCCCAGTGTGTTGTTCTTTACGTTGGTTTTTGTAAGGATTTAATAAATGAGATATAACTTGTCGATTAGTGAGCGTTCAAGGTGCAGGTCGGCAGATTTTGTTACCTTTGGACGGAGCCGGGCGAGCTGCCTTCCCCCGGTCTTTGTGATAAGCTGACCAGCTGTACGGACATGACAGTGATATCAGCCTCCCGGAAGTAAATAAACATATTTTCCAAATTAAACTCCTTTAATTTATTTATTTAATTTTTTTTTATTATGTAACTTTCGTATATTTGATAAACGATAATGATTTTGTTCATAGGTTTAATGTTTGCTTTCTAATAATTTCCTAAAAACCCGGTAATGTAAAGTGAGCCGATGCCATACTTGCCAAAATGAACTGGTGTACTCTGTACTCATGAATCACCGGCTGACCACCGGTAGACAGATGGGCACACACACATTTACACACACGGACTCACTGTCAGGAAACCGCAGACATGCCTGAGATTCTTTCTGACCTGTGAACCTGGCTTTTCCTAATATAGACATTTTATTCTTCACTGCTTTTCTATTCATCGGCGAGAATCCACAAGGGCCGTATTTTAAAACGCAACAGCGGCTGAAGGGAGGAGGAATAGTTAGTAGATAGTTGACAGACACACACTGACATCCCTGATTAACCTGTGGCGTTTCAATAACTTCATGTTTTGTGTTTTTGTTTTTTCTTGCAGGGGAAGTTCATCAGAATCAACTTTGACGTGACGGGCTACATTGTCGGGGCCAATATTGAAACTTGTATCCTCCTGACTGTGACTGAGAGAGAGAGAGAAGACCATTAAAGGACTGTTTTTTAAATAAAATAAAGAGCTAAAATAAAGAGTTCACATTGAGTTAAGAGCTGAGAGTAGTGGTCAGGCTGTTTGACTCACCACTGCTTCTGCTCAACCACAGAAATGCCTTTCCCGTCCTGTGTATTCCAGAGTTAGAGAGCGCTGGAGCTGTAATGAAACCATTTTTTATTGGTGTTCCTCGTTTTATTGAAGTTTATTAATGCCTGGAAAACGAATAAGGGATTAGATTCATTTGGATAAAATTTCTTTGTTTCCGACACTTGAAGAAAAAGAGAATTTATTTGTAGATTAGAATCTGATTTGATTCCCATGGGAATTCTCCGGTTGCTCCGTAATGTAATGATGTTTCTTGAAAGATTGATTCGCGGTGACGGTATCCGCTGTCTTGATTTTCATGATGTCAGTCCTTAACCTCTGCTCTCAGACCTTCTGGAGAAGTCGAGGGCCATTCGACAGGCCAAAGATGAGAGGACCTTCCACATTTTCTACCGCCTGCTCGCAGGGGCCGGAGAACATCTCCGGAGTGAGTGTCCGACTCTCGCTTTAAGGAGAAATCGGGATAAACAGAACCATGAGAGGAAGGACAGTGAGGTTTCATGTGTGTGTTAATTTCCCTCAGGCAGGGAACAGAGCTAAAGACAGATGGCTTGAGTTAGCACCAGTGAAACAAATCTTTCTCTCTCGTTAACTTTTAATTTAGCTTGTTAGTACATTGTTTCGTGATGATGCAGAAGATATTTAGACAAAATATTTTACCTGTGAGCTAATGGGTTTTAAAAGGTGACTGGATCTCTTCCTCACTTACGCACTTACTCTCTGTGTCTAAAGTGAATGGATGCAAATCTTAACAAACAGAAGAAAAATAAATCAATCAGCAGCACAGTAAATACAGTAGAACAACAGACAGCAAAATTAAGTTAAAACATGAAGAAGAGAATATTGATTAAAATGACCTTGTTGATGTTTTTCTTTTCTCGCCTCGTCCAGCCGACCTGCTCCTCGAAGGCTTCAACAACTACCGTTTCCTGTCGAATGGTAACATTCCCATCCCTGGTCAGCAGGACAAGGAGAATTTCCAGGAGACGATGGAGGCCATGCACATCATGAGCTTCAACCACGAAGAGATTGTCTGTGAGCAGTAGTTCCAGATGTTTGTTATTTTCCCCTCCCTCTTACTCAGCCATTACCTGTTCTCCCCACGGGCTCCTATAAAGTTTTATCTTATCCTTGCCAGGCATGCTGAAGGTGGTCTCTGCCGTGCTGCAGTTTGGAAACATTGTCTTTAAAAAGGAGAGGAACACTGATCAGGCCTCAATGCCCGAGAACACAGGTAAACACACCCACCATCCGGTCGCAATACGACGCGAACACACACACACACACACACACACACACACACACACACACCCTGGAGTCAGTCATGAACCCAGCGAGTGAGATGACCGGGGGCCCTTCAGCTTCCACCACCAGCAGGTGATGGAAAACAGTCCGCTCATGTCCACGTAGCACATGCTCGCGCTGTGAGGACACGCTTTATTAGAAACACCATTACAAGAAGTTAGATTATATGTCTCTCGGTAACTGAACGCTTGTAATGTCTGGATCATGTCAGCACCGTCACATGCTCCTGCAGTCCGGGCTGCTCTGTACACACACACACAGCTCAGTATAAGAAATGAAATGTCAAATGAAATGTAATATTGTGAGTTTTATTAACTGAGGTCTTGGGGCAAGACCAATGAAACATATAGTGCTAGTCCTCGAAGACCTTAAAGAAAGCTCTTGGGGTCTCAGCCCAGACAGACTGTGCATTGAGGTATAGTCATATATCCCGGGCTGTTAGTCAGTGTTGCTTTTAGACTTCTTTCATTTTTGATTCAATTATTTGAGCCTTGCATTAAACTGAAGCTCTGATGTTGTGTTATGAAACCCGATCTATCTGAACACTTTATTTTAATGCGCTGAGGTTCTTGCTCTCTTCTCCCTCGCTCTCCCAGCTGCGCAGAAGCTCTGCCACCTGCTCGGCATGAACGTCATGGAGTTCACCAGAGCCATCCTCACCCCGAGGATCAAAGTGGGACGAGACTATGTGCAGAAGGCGCAGACCAAAGAACAGGTACGGTGCCATCGAACACTATAAACAACCCTAACGTCCGCAAACCATGTTTTTTTTCTTTTCTGTTTATTTGCTGTTAAATGATGGAAAACATCAAGTTGAATTCCAGTCATCTCTACTTTGATATCTATAATAAACTTATGAGTTACACAGTATATGTGGACAGCTGAGTGTAACAGCAACACAATGTTTCTATTCTTGTATTTGTGCTCATTGTTCAGCGGGTTTGGTTTTATTAATAGTGTCTTTCATGGTCCTGCGCTCTCTCTCTCTCTCTCTCTCTCTCTTTTTTTTTTTTTTTCTCCCCTCAGGCCGACTTCGCTGTCGAAGCCCTGGCCAAGGCAACGTATGAGCGGCTGTTCCGATGGCTGGTCCACCGCATCAACAAGGCCCTGGACAGGACCAAACGCCAGGGGGCGTCGTTCATCGGCATCCTGGACATCGCTGGCTTTGAGATCTTTGAGGTAGTGACTTGCTTTAACACCAACAAACTCATTTCCACAAAACACAAAACACCTTGTAGACCTTGTAGTTTCTTTCCTTCACACCCGGATTAAACTGAATGTTTTACTAGCAGTTCGATGGGCCACGACCGAACCCAAATGAAATACGACTTCTTTGCACCTGATCATTAAACTGCTAAAGTGGATCAATGTGCTCCAGCATTTCATTTGGGGTCAGTTGTTCTGAAGTGGCCTATCTAACTATTTGTACCCTGTCCTGCTCTGAGAGCGCCGATCTCCTTTAGTGGAGGCCGAAGCGCAAGAGACGCCTTTCACAAGAATGATTCACTAGTTTAACCAAGTCACAGGGGATTAAAACACACACCTAAACTGGTAATATAAGATAATAACTGAATAACTTCTCTTCTGCTTTACGCCTTCGTTGTAGCTGAACTCGTTCGAGCAGCTTTGCATCAACTACACCAACGAGAAGCTGCAGCAGCTCTTCAACCACACCATGTTCATCCTGGAGCAGGAGGAGTACCAGAGGGAGGGCATCGAGTGGAGCTTCATCGACTTCGGCCTGGACCTGCAGCCCTGCATCGACCTCATCGAGAGGCCGGTCAGTGTCTCTTGGCCTGTGTGTGCGTGTGTGTGTGTGTGTGTCTGCTTATGAATATTTGTATTTAAACCAAATCTTGTCTCCTCAGAATAACCCCCCTGGTATTCTGGCTCTGCTGGATGAGGAGTGCTGGTTCCCCAAGGCCACTGACAAGACCTTTGTAGACAAAGTGCTGCAGGAGCAGGGCACACACACCAAATTTCAGAAGCCGCGTCAGCTCAAGGACAAAGCCGACTTCTGCATCATTCACTATGCAGGGAGGGTATGTATGTCAGGCCCACTGAGGGGTCTTGTGCTCCGACTGGTAGCTGGTTGCACTTAAAGCTAAACTAAAAACATAACGTCTTCTCTATAGCCTCACGTGTGTCCATGCTTTCTGTGTTTTCCTTACGCCAACAACGCTCTTTCTGTTTCTGGGATGTTTCGTAGTCTTTTCTCAGAGGCACAGACTCTAAAGGAGCAGTTAACCAGGTCATTGCCTGAAAACAATAGCCCGGTTGTCGCACTGCTTCTGCAGGAAAAAACCCACATCTGGTTCGCATTGGTGCGAGATTGAGTCTTCAGTGCCTGGTGGTTACATAACGGAGGTTTTCAACTTTCACCCTTTTTTGTACGGTGGTCTGCCATCTGCAAGGAGAAAACGGATACTCCGCTACTTTCCAGATGCCTGTCAGTCATAGCGTGAAATCCGATGTAGCCCCGTGAGTGATAGTTTAATTAGGTTTACCTCACATGAATACTGAATGTGAAAACAGTGAGGAGCATCAGTCGGCCGTGTCTAAACATCAGCCCGAGCCTCGCCGTGACAAACAGGTGAAAACCTCAGATTCAGCCAAATATTAAGCGTCCGGTGTCCGACAGCGCGGCCAGGTTTTAATTTGAACTTCATCAAATAAATCCAGCATGACAGAGCGATACCGAAGAGAAGAAAATAAATGCAAACACCGCGAGTTCGCTTCTCCAGGATTCTGATGAAACCCATATGGAGATCTTCCATTCCTCATCTCAGGTTGCTGACCATGTCAATTACTTGTTACGCTCCGCTCCAATCCAACGCTCTTCACTGTGTGTCAGACGTTTGAAAAACACACACAAGTCAAAGTTATCGCCGTGTCCCAGAGACTAATCCCATCAACACAGGACGTTCCAGTGAGAGCTGACTGTGCCGTCGCTCAAATGTAATGTGCAAATGATTGAAAGTCTTATTGGTTCAGTGTTGTATGTGATTGTTTGATCTGATTTTGAACCTCCTGCTCACTGTGTAGTCACATAGCTCATTCAGCACATCTGGAACACTACGAGAGCTGTCAGTTAAGACGCAACAGACCCGGCGGCAATTAATCAGAGACTGAAAACCAATCCTCTAAAAGAGAATTATGAAAGCACTTTCTTCTTTTACGCTGTTGTTGTCTTTGGGGTGTAAGAGTGAAGGATGGAAAGAGATTAGATCAGATGAAGCGGAGACATTTTATTGTGCAAATGTTAAAACAATACTGAGGACTTTTCTTCGCTTCCGCAGGTGGACTACAAAGCTGATGAATGGCTTATGAAGAACATGGATCCCCTAAATGACAATGTGGCCACGCTGCTGCACCAGTCAACCGACAAGTTTGTGGCTGAGCTCTGGAAAGATGGTGAGTGATTGTATCGACACAGGGTGCAGTCAGTTGTATTAGCTGTAAAAAATCTAATTAAACCGGTCCCACACTTTTTCTATTTGAGACCAGAAGGATGTTACTCAGCACATCTCTTGGGAATTGCGTTCTTGTCCGTATCTCTTTCGGGTTTATACTCGGTTAATCTTTTCCCTGATTGAATGAAAGTTAGAAAGCTGTTCTCTCCTCTCTCACACCTCCTCTATAAGGTTCATCTGGCAGCTTCACTGCTGTCTCTGATGCAGGATGAGTTTTTACCAGCTAGTCAGATGGGAACCATGGCCCTCATTGTCCTTATTTTAATTTGACATTAATTTAGTATTTTTATGGAGTCGCTGAGAGCCCCCCCCTCCCCCCCCCGAGTAATGACCAGCTATGATAACCCAACACTAGTTTAAATGATACGGTTTTGATAATATGCATGAACTGTAGTATTGCAATGGATGAACTGACATTAACTCTTTAATCCTCTCCTTTAACAGCTAATCGATGCGTGTGAAAGTTGTGTGTGTGTGTGTGTGTGTGTGTGTGTGTGTGTGTGTGTGTGTGTGTGTGTGTGTGTTTGCACGCTCTCTTTTTTCTCTCTCACTCTCCGTGTCTTCTCTCTCTGTGTCTGTGTCTCTGTTGCTGTAGACATTCAGACGTTTCAGAGAGCTTCTTTCTATGACAATGTGTCTGGGCTCCATGAAGCTCCAGGTGAATGATAGTGACACGTAAACCTCAATGTACCACTGGCTTCTCCTCACCCTCTCCCCCTGGAGGGCTCATCGGTTTTTCCCCCCCGTCTTGTCATGGCTGCAGTGTGCCACCCCTCTGAAAGCCCCCCCCACCCACCCCGCTGGCTTTGCATGGCTGCACTACTGTTGTATTTAAAACCTCTAATACTGATCATCTTCACTCTGGTGGCTCGCTGCCACTGTAATTATCACAGCAATTATCGCTTGAATGATCAGCCAGGTTCATCATGAAAAAAATAGCTTTGTTTTTCTGAAAAACAGATATAATACAATTATTATAAGTCTGTAAATCTGAGACACTGAACGTCTGCCTGCTGCTGCTTTTAGGCCCTGATGCATTTTGCCTGATTAAAAGAGGCACATAAAAGGAGGTTGATGTGGTGGGACTCCACGCTCAGACAAGGTGCCACCACCATCTAAAAATTGCAAAACGATGCAGCGATTACCAGTCCCCTGACTCCACCGATACAGTTCTATTTAAAGATGTCCCAATGACTTTATAATCTCCTTTTTTTTTTTGCATTCAATAGTCTCAACCCAGAGAGTTTCAGAGCTGACAGCAGATGGAAAAAAATAAGCAGTGACCGAACTCGAGGGAGGATCATTGATTCAAGCTCCTGTTTACTGAGTGCAGACATTTATATGTACTGAGAGAATGGAACATCTGAGAAACCTGCATGCCAGTTATCTAATCCGGCTCCGTGTCATTAATCTTTTTCTATGAAAAGACAAGGGGAGGAGGGAGAGAGAGAGAGGGAGTTGCTGAACTGTTTTCTTTCCATTTGTGGGTTTGACAGAGATAATCTTAACAGGGTTGATTTAAACAGTGATCATCTACTTTCTCCAGAGAAATTAAAGCAAATTTGATTTTTGTTTTTTTTGGTTGTTATGCTGCAGGAGTACACAGCTGTCTACTTTAATCTATCGTTATTGTCCAGGATAATAGAAGCTTTGATTCATTAGTGCTGTGGGGATGCAATTTTATAGCATCAGTGATTGTTTGAGTTAAATATGACCAAGTTGTCAATTGTCAGTTTTATTTATATTGTGCCAATTCACGCCAGAAGTACGCACTCTTTATAAGTCACATACAAGGTTTAATTCAATTCAGTTGCAGTTGTAAGAAAAGAAGAACTTAGACCCTAACCCGGTGATTTGCACTTTGCTTTTACTGGATAGGTGGCAGCAGGGTGACAGGGCAGGATGTAGTGATGTAGTCTAATGTGGCAAAAAACGAACAAAAGGTTTTACATGTGCATTTATATCTGTACATAAAGTCAATCAGTGGGTAAGTCATAAATGCTGTTATGTAGCAGTCTGCTATTTGTTGTGATTCTTTTAGGTTTTAATCCAGTGGTCGATATAAAATCATCACAATATCATAATGTACGTTACATATTTTAGATTTTGTCTCCGTGTCTTGGCTGTGAAACTCCGCTGCTGCCCGGTCGACTCAAATCCACTAGATCCTGCTTTAAAATCCCGTTCGAACACAGGAGCGTTGGGGAGATGGCTGGCTGACAGAAACCAACAGTGTGTCTGCAAAATGTGACGTCTGTGTTACGTTGCGTCAAACCAGCTGATGGTCTGCGGTCACAGCTGGTGTGACACCATCGTCTGTCTTCATGCTTTATCACAGCAATAGAAAAGAGAAAACCCTGCTTCAGTTGAACACATGAACGTTTACTGGCAACGTTTCCCGATGAAAATTCAGACTTCAAAGTAAATTTATTGGCTTTTCACTTTTATCCCCTCTACACATAAATATCAGCAAAACCAGTGTCACAAAAAAATCACAAAATGTTCCTGCATTAATATAATTATCTCTCTTTCTTTGCATCTCCGATTCTTTAATCACCAGTCGACCGGATCGTGGGGCTCGACCAGGTTGCGGGCATGAATGAGACGGCATTCGGTGCCGCCTACAAGACCAAGAAGGGCATGTTCCGCACCGTGGGTCAGCTGTACAAGGAGCAGCTGTCCAAGCTGATGGCCACACTGAGGAACACCAACCCCAACTTTGTCCGCTGCATCATCCCCAACCACGAGAAACGGGTGAGTCTCTAGTTAACGTTACCGTCGGTTGACCACGACAGGTCAGTTACTGTCGCCATGTCAGTACGTGCTGTGAGGTCGGTGAATTATGCACCGTAATGAATCCTTGGGTTGCACTGTACTGAGTGAACACATCTCCCTCCTCTCACAGGCTGGTAAACTGGACCCCCACCTGGTTCTGGACCAGCTCAGGTGTAACGGCGTGCTGGAGGGGATCCGAATCTGCAGACAGGGTTTCCCCAACCGCATCGTCTTCCAGGAGTTCAGACAGAGGTGATGTTCTACCTTTGCATTTCCTGTTTTTTTTTTTGGTTCGGTTTAGAAAATTTAGAAGATGGCGTCGCCTCAGTGGCTCAACTCGTAGAGCGCATACCACACAGGCTTGGTCCTGACCGCGGTGCCCATGGGTTCGAGTCCAACACCATGATATAAATTTGGCACTATGCTTTTACACTTAATGAAAGATTGATGATGGATCTGGTTTTATTTCCTCTTTGTGACCTTTGATCTTTGCAGTCTCTTGTTTCTCTCTTTTAACCTGTCATAGTTTCAGCCTGTGATTTTGTCCCTTGTGACTCTGTGTCATCTCTGCTCTGTGTCCAGGTATGAGATCCTCACTCCTAACGCCATTCCCAAAGGCTTTATGGATGGCAAGCAGGCCTGCGAGAGAATGGTAAGGACTTGAGGGGTCTCTGTTTAGGTCCCGTTTGAAACAAGAGGCTTCAGTTATTATGATTTTCTCATTGTCGGGCAGTTGCATGAAAGAATCGATATGTTTATCATCCAGCACCACCTTGTTACTGAAGCAAAAATGTCTAAAATATAAAACTACAACAAGTTTTCCCCTTAATTCACACTGTGTCTGTTAACTTAAGCCATCTCTCCTCCTTTCAATGTCTCTCTTTCTCTTTGCTAGATTCAAGCCCTGGAGCTGGATGGAAACCTGTTTCGTATCGGCCAGAGTAAGATCTTCTTCAGGGCTGGGGTCTTGGCCCACCTGGAGGAAGAGAGGGACCTGAAGATCACAGACATCATCATTTATTTCCAGGCTGTCTGCCGAGGATATCTGGCACGCAAGTAAGTGCTGTTCTGCCGCTGCTGCCTTATGTTTGAGAGCTCCTCCTTCCTATATATTTAATTACAAAACGTAGATTTTACTGTTGTCTCACTCTGTCCTCTTTTTGTGATGCTTCAGGGCTTTTGCGAAGAAGCAGCAGCAGCTCAGCGCTCTGAAAGTTCTCCAGAGAAACTGCGCTGCCTACTTAAAGCTGCGTCACTGGCAATGGTGGAGACTCTTCACCAAGGTGTGTGCATATGTGCATGTGCTTGTGTTTTTGTTTTTCTGGAATGTGTGCCGTCCTCTGAAGCTTCCCCCGATCATGTGATCCTGCAGGTGAAGCCTCTGCTGCAGGTGACCAGGCAGGAGGAGGAGATGCAGGCTAAAGATGAGGAGCTGGTCAAGGTGAAGGAGAAGCAGACCAAGGTGGAGGGAGAGCTGGTGGAGATGGAGAGGAAACACCAGCAGGTCAGTCACAGCCGCAGCTGTTAGAAAAAAATCATTTTGATTTATACTTACATGGTTTTTCAATGATCAAAAACTGAAGGTTTTAACATTATTTTTGCGCAGTTGGTGGAGGAGAAGAACATCCTGGCGGAGCAGCTGCAGGCAGAGACAGAGCTGTTTGCGGAGGCCGAGGAGATGAGAGCTCGTCTGGCCTCCAAAAAGCAAGAGCTGGAGGAGATCCTTCACGACCTGGAGTCCAGGCTGGAGGAAGAAGAGGAGAGGAACCAGGGCCTGCAGAATGAGAAGAAGAAGATGCAGTCCCACATCCAGGTGTGTTGAAATACTCATGCAACATCAAAGTAATGGCTACTGAAAAGCTCATTTTGCACAGTTGGAAATATGCTCTGAAAGATTACAATTTCAAATGACTTAATTACAAAAGTGTTTTTGCTAATTGTGTTTGCTGCCATCATTAAATACTCGTGTGTGTAGGACCTGGAAGAACAGTTGGATGAGGAGGAGGCTGCCAGGCAGAAGCTGCAACTGGAGAAAGTGACAGCGGAGGCCAAAATGAAGAAATATGAAGAGGACATTTTGCTACTGGAGGATCAGAACTCCAAGTTCCTCAAGGTGAGAGAGAAGGGAGGGATCTGGAGGTTGACGTTCAGGCTAAAGGGTTTTGAGTGGAAACAGGTAACGTGTGGAATAGTGAAGATGGAGGATCTCGCAAACAGAAGTTTAGCTGTGTGCTAACCCGCCTGTACGTCTATCTCTCCTCAGGAAAAGAAGTTGATGGAGGACCGAATCAACGAGGTGAACTCATTGCTAGCTGAAGAGGAGGAGAAGGCCAAGAACTTGGGCAAGATCAAGAACAAGCAGGAGATGATGATGGTCGACCTGGAGGGTAAAGGAGTAAAGTCAAATACAGACTAGAATAGTAAAGTGCAAAAATGAACCTGCGAAAAGAGTTTCCTTTCTGTTTTACTACAACATCATTGTGTCCTCTGTCTTTTCTAATTCAGAGAGACTGAAGAAGGAGGAGAAGACCCGTCAGGAGCTGGAGAAGGCTAAGAGGAAGCTGGACGGTGAGACGTCTGACTTCCAGGACCAGATATCTGAGCTACAGGCCCAGGTCGAGGAGCAGAAAGTTCAAATGGGCAAGAAGGAAGAGGAGCAGCAGATGATGCAGGCGAGGTAGGAGATGTAGGAGAATGGAACAGAAGCTACTCAGTGACAGAGAAAATCCCCTCACCAACAACTATTACATAACTGTGTGAGCTAAATATGGGTTTTTAATATCGAGTCATTGAGATTCTGCTTCATGATGTGAGTTTGAGATAAGTGCCACATAGCTGCACGGAACGATCATCACGCATTCACACCTGCCATTTTATATACTGCATTTTATCGGACTGACAGCGCAGCCGAAACAGCAGCGCCTTCATCATCCTGTAAAAATAGTCTGTTGTTGTGCTCCTTCGTGCACATGCCCGTGCCTGTGTTTATCCATCCGATTCTCACTGCATTGGAATCTGGTGCGCATGTAATTTTTATGCGGTATTAACATCCAGCGCTGAGCCATGAAGTGGCCTGTACAGCGCGCAGCTCCTTTAAGAGTGTTTGGTCAAAAGATAACTGAGCATCAACTGCTTAATGAAACAGTGATTCTAAAATTCAGTCTCTGCTGCCACCTAGTGGGTGTTCACTGCAGGGACTGACTATGTTGCGTAAGGAAACTGCAAATAGAATTCATGAGTGTGTTGTGGCCAAATTTCAAATAAATGAGCAGTTAAAAGAAATGAAATAATTCAGGTTCATCTTATTTTGCTGGAATATTGCAGTGAGTTCCTTGGTCATATTTCTCCGATAGCATTTTATATTTTTTTTCTGACATCACACCGTCACAGTCCCAGTGTCGTGCCCGGCTTTTGTCACATGTTCTTTCTTGCTGTTCTCGATGTTTGATGTAGGGGGGAGGACGAGGTTAGCCAGAAGAACAACGCTCTGAAGCAGGTGAGGGAGCTGCAGGCCCAGCTGTCTGAGCTGCAGGAGGACCTCGAGTCGGAGAAACAATCCAGGAACAAGGCCGAGAAACTCAAGAGGGACTTGAGTGAAGAGCTTGAGGCCCTTAAAACCGAACTAGAAGACACCCTGGATACAACAGCTGCACAGCAGGAGCTAAGGTACAATACTGCATTTTAATTTCACTTATTTTAAATCAACAGGAAAGTTAAGACTTTTCTGCGTCCCTGTTCTCCGTAGGACCAAGCGTGAACAAGAGGTTGCGGAGCTGAAGAAGGCCATCGACGAGGAGACTAAAAACCACGAGGCTCAGATCCAGGAGATGCGACAGAGGCACGGCACAGCCTTGGAAGAGCTGTCTGAACAGCTGGAACAAGCCAAGAGGGTAACATCCCCTTTCCGCAAAAGATTATTTAAAGTGACGTCACTCCATCATCATAACGCAACACTAACGTTTGCCGTTCACTGATCACGTCTAGTTCAAGGCGAACCTGGAGAAGACCAAGCAGAGCCAGGAGAGCGCCAACAAGGAGCTGGCCAGCGAGGTCAAGACCCTGCAGCAGGCAAAGACGGAGTCCGAGCACAAGAGGAAGAAACTGGAGGCGCAGCTGCAGGAGTTCATGGCCAGAGTCACCGAGGGAGAGAGGGCCAAGGGAGAGCTGGCTGAGCGCTCACACAAACTGCAGGTGAGGAGTGTAGATGTGAATATGTTTGATTTGATTCAGTGGAATCAGAAGGTCTTTGTTTTGGAGATAATAACTTCAAAATAACTTCATTTAGGGAAGGTTTGTTTGTTTGTGTAATTCCTGCATTTTTAGGTTGAAACTAGAAACTCTGAGGGAAAATAAACAATATATATATGTTTTAACTACTTAAACTTCAGCCTTCATGTCACAAACTTGTAGTTGCATAATGCTCCTGCTCTTGATTAGTGTTGTTCATGATTATTCGCTGAACTCACAATAAGCATTTTGACTGACTGACTATCAGTTGAACAGTTAAAACATCCTCTGGCATCAGTAACATCTGAGCGTGTATTCTCCACCGCGGGTCTCACAGTTGACAGACTGAGCACCAAACTAACCCCTTAGTAGCCAGACGTTGAAATTTGCTTTTTTATTTTAATAAATTATTCAATATTTTCTTACATGGGAGAGGCTTTTACGACAGTTATACACAGCTCAGAGGATTTTATTCTCCTTTATATGTGATTTCAGAAATGCATTTGATTTAAATTGATCATTTTAATGTCTCCGCGCAGACGGAGTTAGACAATGTGTCAGCCATGCTGGAAGACTCGGAGAGGAAGGGGATCAAGACGGCCAAAGATGTCGCTGGACTGGAGAGTCAGCTACAAGACTCGCAGGTGACGTGCGGTATCTCTGAGCTTTTAGTCACCGAGCCAAATGCAACGAATGCTTTCTGTTGAACCAACTGGACAAATATGACTTTTTCCCCGTAGGAGCTGCTCCAGGAGGAGACACGTCAGAAACTGAACCTCAGCAGTCGCATACGGCAGCTGGAGGAGGAGAAGAACGCTCTGCAGGAGCAGCAGGAGGAGGATGAGGAGGCGCGCAAGAATCTGGAGAAACAGATGTTGACCCTACAGGCTCAAGTAAGACAGGTGGTCTCTGGAGTAAGAAAACAATGATTAGATTCTTGTTGTTGGTTTTTATTCTGGATCTTTCTCTTTCTGCCGCTCATAGCTCTCAGAGAGCAAGAAGAAGCTGGAGGACGATGTTGGGACAATAGACAGCCTGGAGGAGGTTAAGAAGAAGCTGCAGAAGGACCTGGAGCTGGGCAGCCAGCGTCTGGAAGAGAAAACCATCGCCTTTGAAAAAATGGAGAAGACAAAGACTCGTCTGCAGCAGGAGCTGGATGATCTAACTGTCGACTTGGATCACCAGCGACAAATTGTCTCCAACCTGGAGAAGAAGCAAAAGAAGTTTGACCAGGTGAGAAACACTTTATTTGGGATATTCTGACATATAGCGTTTATGGAAAACAATTTTGGATTAAGCTTCTAAGTTGTTTGAGATAAATCTTTAATGTAACCCTGCAGCTTGTGTAGTGTAGATAGATTTCAGGAGTCAAAATTCAATAATTTCATCATTCATCAAAATACCAAATAAGATTTTCATGAAATTCAGGCCTATAATCTGCCGTCCTCCTCCACAGATGCTAGCTGAAGAAAAGAGCATCTCAGCTCGCTACGCTGAAGAACGTGACCGTGCTGAAGCTGAGGCCAGAGAAAAGGAGACCAAAGCTCTGTCCATGACCAGAGCTCTGGACGAGGCGCTGGAGGCCAAAGAAGAGCTGGAGAGGGTTAACAAGCAGCTCCGCGCTGAAATGGAAGATCTGATGAGCTCAAAGGACGACGTGGGCAAGAATGTGAGTGTCAGGGTCAACAAAGTGCACACAGTCCGAGATCCTCACCCTGGGACCCTCTTTTCGGACCCGGCTGTACGTCTGACAGTAGAGCAGTAATCCTGTTTGTCTCCTGTCTGTCAGGTCCACGAGCTGGAGAAGTCCAAACGCACTCTGGAGCAGCAGCTGGAGGAGATGAAGACTCAGCTGGAGGAGCTGGAGGACGAGCTGCAGGCCACGGAAGACGCCAAGCTGCGTTTGGAGGTCAACATGCAGGCCATGAAGGCCCAGTATGAGAGAGACCTTCAGGGCCGGGACGACCAGAATGACGAGAAGAAGAGAGCACTGGTCAAGCAGGTGCAGAACAACACTTACCACTGAATCACAGCATTATAAACAATCGTTTAATCCCATCACACTAAAGGCTTGTTCCTGCTCCTCCCTCCAGGTGCGAGAGATGGAGGCGGAGTTGGAGGATGAGAGGAAGCAAAGAGGTCTGGCTGTAGCTGCGAAGAAGAAACTAGAGATGGATTTGAAGGATATAGAGGGCCACATAGAAGGAGCCAACAAGGCTCGAGATGAAGCCATCAAACAGCTGCGCAAGTTACAGGTGCGGATCTGATACGTATGTTTGAATCAGTTTTGCTTTGTACATATTCTCCATTCATACCTCCTCATCCATTTCTCCCTTCAGGCCCAAATGAAGGACTACCAGAGGGAGTTGGAGGACGCCCGAGCTTCCAGAGATGATATCTTTGCCATCTCCAAGGAAAATGAGAAGAAACTCAAAAGTCTGGAGGCTGAGATTGTTCAGCTACATGAGGTACAGCAGAACAGGATGTTCCTGGTCTCTAAAACCCAGACTGATGTTCAGACCTTTTGCAATGTTTGTTGTGCCACACGTGGATAGTTAGGGGTTGTAGAGTGTTGGTTTACGGGTGACAGTAAACTATATTTACTCCATATTTTAATAACTCATGTTAATGCATTGAAAGGTCCCTCTTAACATGAGATCAGAGGACGTGCTGATTCACCTTTGACCTTTTCTCTGCAGGATCTGGCAGCGTCTGAGAGGGGCCGGCGCCACGCAGAGCAGGAACGGGACGAGCTGCAAGATGAAATCTCAAACAGCACCTCCGGAAAGTGAGTTACCCCCACACACACACACACACACACACACACACACACACACGTGAAAGACACCATAATATCTGTGCACAGATGCATCCTTCTGTGATATAGTTTATCCTTTCTAAAGTACGGCCAGGAACCATCCCATGGACGGCCTGTACGTCGGTTTACCTGTCAAAGGGAAATATTCATGGACAAACTTTTAGAAGTCACAGTTTGGGGTTTTAACCTTCTCCAGAAAACAAATTATCTTCATATGTGGTGAAGCCAAATCCCCTGAGCAATTTACATTTAGTTCCTGTGTTTTCTGTTAAAGTTAAAATAATACAGCCTGGTATAATATACTTCATGCTCGTACATTTATTCTATAATAATTTGGAAAGGGGCTGAACGACCTCAGCTGTAATAGTCTGGTTAAAAACCTGTGTCCATATTTACCAGAGTCATTTCTGAGCAGCTGCTTTCAACATCTCCTCCTTTTCGTGTGTCAGGTCTGCTCTGATGGATGAGAAGAGGAGGCTGGAGGCTCGTATCGCCCAACTGGAGGAGGAGCTGGAAGAGGAGCAAGGCAACATGGAGCTCCTCAACGACCGCTTCAGAAAGACGACCATGCAGGTATGAAAACTCTACCGTCTGTGAGTTGTAATAGTTTTAAATATGAAATGCAGTTTTTTTTTTTTCTGTATCAATGTATGAAC
>NW_019525116.1:2471242-2479610 GCF_002814215.2 Seriola lalandi dorsalis
TCTTTCTGCCCCCCCCCCGCCCCCCCAGGTGGACACCCTGACCACAGAGTTGAGTGCAGAGCGCAGCACAGCCCAGAAGAGCGAAAACGCTCGCCAGCAACTGGAGCGTCAAAACAAGGAGCTCCGGGCCAAGCTGGGCGAGCTGGAGGGCTCTGTGAAGAACAGGTTCAAGGCCTCCATCACTGCCCTGGAGGCCAAGATAGCACAGCTGGAGGAGCAGCTGGAGCAGGAGGCCAAGTGAGAGTTCTTCCCCTTGCTTAAACTAATCAACATAATCAGAGGGAGCACTTTTAAAAACAATAAACAAGGTTCAAATATGAGATGGGAATTGAGTTGACAGTTAGAATATACGTGTGGGTGTAACATGTAACGCTAAATCTTCTTCACTGAAGGGAGCGAGCAACAGCCAACAAGATCGTGAGGAGGACCGAGAAGAAGCTGAAGGAAATCTGCATGCAGGTGGAGGATGAGCGTCGCCATGCCGACCAGTTTAAAGAGCAAGTACGTCTGTCACTGCTGAAATTAACACTGCTGTTGTTTGCTGTTTTCAAGCACTTGCCACTTTATTTTTAAAAGGCAAAACATTTTGAGCTTTATCAACCGATTTCTTTTTCTCGGCACTTTCCAACGTGCGTTTTGTGTCTCATCTCGTGCTGTAATTGTTTTCTAATTGTTTCCACTGGGACAAATAAGCTTTAATTAGTGTCTGCCATTATGCAAATGACACAGTTACGACCTAATGATACAACAATCACTAAAAACTGCTGCAAAACTTTCTGAACTTTCCTACAAACCAGTTAAGAAAAACAGATCAGGTCCTTTGCACACGTTTTGTATTTATTGTAATGTGTGTTTTTCTTTGTTGTGTGTGTGTGTGTGTGTGTGTGTGTGTGTGTGTGAAGGTGGAAAAGGCGAGCTCTCGCATGAAGCAGCTGAAGCGTCAGCTGGAGGAGGCTGAGGAGGAGGCCACGAGGGCCAACGCCTCACGCAGGAAACTGCAGAGGGAGCTGGACGACGCCACCGAGGCCAGCGAGGGTCTGAGCCGTGAGGTCCACACGCTCAAGAACCGCCTCAGGTACGGTGTGGTAGACAAAACACCCACTATCTGTCAGTCGCCATTTATCCTTTTATTGTATTAGCTATATTCCTGGATGCTTAGTTTTTAACAACTTGGTGCTGACCGTATTCCAGTGACATTACCACACACTGTTATATCAATATTTGCTATTATTAATTTTTTTAAAACAACATTCCCTTTCCCTCCATTCCTTCTCCTCCTCCTCCTCCTCCTCCTCCTCCTCCTCCTCCTCCTGCAGGCGTGGCGGCCCCATCAGCTTCTCCTCCACTCGCTCCGGCAGACGTCAGCTGCAGGTGGAGGGATCTTCCCTGGACCTCCTGTCCGACGACGAGCTGGAAAACAAGATCACTGACAACAACGCCAACGAGACGCCGGCGCCGCAGCCGGAGTAGAGGAGCGGAAGCCTTCACTTTTGCTCTCCCATTCACTTCTCACCCCACACACACAGAAAACCCCAGACACTCCCAGCTTGAATAGGGACCCTCTTCCCGCCCCTCTGGCCACTTCAGCACTTAATTAAAGGACCCTCGCAGCCCCCGTCTGGACAGATCTGCTCACTCCAAACCACACACAGCATGATCTAAGAAAACCCCTTATCCCTGACCTTTCTCCTCAACCCTTAAACCTTAGCACACACCAGCAGTTGGACCCCCAACGCTCCCTTTTAATACCCCACTTAAGGTTGTAAGAAGCACTACTTTGCCTTACCCCTCCTTGTCAAGCTGCAGGGCTTTATAAAAGCAACTCCAATCATGCGTTGAGTGAAGACTACTTCAGTAACCCCTTATAACAACTCCCTAATCCCTCCGTGCACATGTTAGAAATGAGTAAATCTTCAGATTGAGTTCTGCTCGTCAATCAGTGAGTGCACGCGTGTCAGGACGGTACTTCTCCTCGGTCGGACCAGTATTTAGCTCTTTCAAAACGCTTCCCAACGCTAAAATAAAAGCACTGCAATATTTGAAAGGAACGGATCCTGATGAAAGCGAACGACCTTCTGACATTATTTTTTCATCAAGTTTCTGACATACAGTATCATATCAGTCAGTTTAGTCGTGTTAGTTGAACTGTAACTGAATAGTATTTTTCCAGTCCTATGGCGGGATTGTTTGCTTGCATATGAATATAGTCATGTGACTGTAAGCTGCCTTGTCGCCTCAGCGCTACAGACCGTTGCTCCTTTGACCAGTATTGGTTTCTCCAATGTTTGACAGTAGGTCAGTGTTGACTTGTAATTATTTGGTGTGAGTGCTGAAAGCGGCGATCACACTCATCTTCTCTTGCGCTACTTCTTCTTCTTCTTCTTCTTCTTCTTCTGTGCCTTTTTCGCTCACTCAAAACTCAAAACCCATTTATGCCTCATATACTGTTCATATATTGAACCATTTTCATAAAATATTCATAAATTTGCATATGAAATGAGATATTAGTGGAAACCTGATTTTCTTTGATTTGTATGTCTTCCTCCAGCGTTCATGTGACCCCGATGATCGATATGTCAAACAGTTTGGGATTCTTTGTAGATGGGTGCTATGACTTTTCTTATTGATAACTTTTATACTTTTTGTGTTATTAAGATTTAAAAACAATCCAATAGACATCAACTGTATTTATATCTCTGCTATTGTATACAGTGCAAACTCCATTCATATTTCAAAATGCTCAGTATTGCACATTGATCAACTGTACTCATCATTATGACATGTACAGTTCATGAGTTATTAGGAATTATATATAATGCATTAAAGTCTATGGAGCCCATTTCACTCCCATTGTGTTTCTCACTCATCTGTATTAACTACAAACTCCATTCACAATGTAAAATCCTGCACAGTGATGAATTGAGTCCACGATGATGCCACTGAATTAGTAATGTCATCCATTTTTCAAACTTTGACAATCAACATGACAACAGCTGCATTTTTTTTTTTTACGTTTTTTGCATTTTGCCAAAGACAGTATGACACAGTACAAAGGTCTCTGACCGGAACTGAACTGGAGACGTTGCAGATATATGGTAAAGTCACTTGTGAAGTAAGTTCTGCTTTTACTCCACAAAACTCCAGAGGGAAATTTTTACACCACTAGATTTATCTGACAGCTATAGAAACCACACGCTACTTATAAAATGATGATTTTATTTTGATGATTTTTTTTAAATATGATACGCTTATAAAATTCAATTCAAGATTAAACCAGTGGTTCCCAATCTTTTTGGCTTTTTGGAGCCCTTTGTCAAAGTCTTTGAGGTGTTTGCAGTTCCACCAAATAGATGTCAGGTTTATGTCAACTGGACCCAAACGCAGACAAACATAAGACTGGAAGGTGGACTGAAAATACTTTATTGATGAAAAACTCTTGCAGACAAACAACTTACAGGCTTGACAAACAAAAATATCAAAGGTCCAACCATAGGAGGCAAAACTGGTGGAAACTGTGGCACAGGAACAAAAACACAAGGAGCACGTGAGTAAGAGACGCAAGGAAACATCAAAAATCCAAACTCAAGAGGAAAAATAGGACGAACTGACAGACAAAGGGGAAGATAGAGACTTAAATACACAAGGGTAATCACACACAGGTGAAACACATTAAGGCGAGTCAGACAATGTACATGGGGGGAAACAGGACAAAAGCAGGAAGTAAAACGCGTAAAATTAATAAAGTACAGTTCTTAAGTAAATGTAGTTCATGACACGATTAAAAAACCGACAACTTAAAAACAGATAATCAAATAAAGTTGCTCAGTCTAGAAATGCCCTTGCGCACAAGTGTGCACATGTGTCTTTCCGTCACTGGGGTGTTGATGGATTATGAAGGGGCCTGTGTTGGGCGAACACCAGGCCTTCAGTGTTGCAGCCTGCAGCCGAGGGTCGTGACCCCACAGTGGCTCAGTGTAAACAAACCATCTTACAGTTGTTATTTTTTAAGGTTAAGCCAGGTGGTCCATTCCCGCTGATCCCTCAGATTTCTTGCATCCATGCTTTGGGGAAATCCTAATGAAAGTTTGTGTGGCTGCCACAACCGCAACCACTCATGACCCTGCAACTTACATTTTGTCTTTTCATTTCATTTCTCAAGAGATCCAAACCACCCTCTTCATATCACATACATTTTTCTGTGAAATGCAACTGTGTCGGTTTTTCGAAAGGCTGTAAAATGCTGTCATTGTGCTGCCAGTTTAAGATGATGACAGTGGAGGATTAGCATCCCAACAGAAGCTGCAGGAGGGAGAAAGCTGGAAGACACAAGGGTTTGAACAGAGATCTGATATGTCATCGTCGGAGTCAGAATAAAACTGTGTCGTCTAATCTATCTCCATCAACTGTGGGACTGTGAAGCCGGGCAGGCAGGAGAAAACTGACAAACTATAGTAAGGCATAAAAGTCATAAAAACGTCATGACTTATTTACATATATATAGTTATATTTCTTTTTTAAAAGTTATGATAATTTGTTTAACGAAATATAATAAATCAGATATAATTAATGAAATGATGGATCAAATATAATAAATCAGATAGAGTAAAATCACTGCAGTGTGTCTGGAAATATTTCTGTAAATTTCTATAATAGTATTACTGTCATATTATTCCTGAAAACAAACAGTTAATCTGCAAATATATTATGAAAAATATTCTTGTAATAGATTGTCATAACTTTTAAAACCTAAATATTGACGATAGTATTCACGATGTGGATCAGCACGTCATTGATGTGATGTAAAAAAGTGACTTCAGGACATCGTAATATAGTATGGCATTAAAAGTCATTAAAAACATAGTACAGTAAGGCATAAAGATGTCAGTTAGGCATAAAAAGTCTTTAAAAAGTCATGGTATACTAAGGCATGAAGACTCATAAAAGCGACATAAGGTCATAAAAACACCATAGCATAGTATAAATGCATAAAACATAGTATAATAAGGCATAAAAAGGTCATAAAAACATCACAGGATAGTGAGGCATAACAAGTCATAAAAACGTCATAGTATAATAAGGCATAAAAAAGTCATAGTATACTAATGTTAGGATTAGGACCTTGTGTTCCTTTTCTTTCCCTCTTGTGCTCTGCTTTTTTCCCCTCCCTCCAGTGTGTGTGTGTGTGTGTGTGTGTGTATGTGTATGTATGTGTGTCTGTGTCAGCTGGTCGAGGCTTCCGGATTCCTGCTCCCTCCAGTTTCCATACTCACCTGCTTCTCATCATACAATCAACTCCACAACCGGCCGCAGTATAAAGGACCAGTTCAATTTACCATTCCCTACCATTCTCTCGTTTGTAAAAGTGGTTTTAAATCTGCGGCCAAGCTCAGCTTGCTGTTTGCTCTAAGTCTTTCTGAACTTTTTGTGGTGTAAAAAATGTCATAGGACAGTTAGGCATTAAAAGCCATAAAAACGAAATAGTATTGTAAGGCATTAAAGGTGGTAAAAATGACATAGTATAGTAAGGCACAAAAAGTCATAAAAACTTCATAGTACAGTAAGGCATAAGAAGTCATAAAAACGACATAGTATAGTAAGGCATAAAAAGTCATGAAAACATCATAGTATAGTAAGGCATAAAAAATCATGAAAACATCATAGTATAGTAAGGCATAAAAAGTCATGAAAACATCATAGTATAGTAAGGCATAAAAAGTCATGAAAACGACATAGTATAGTAAGGCATAAAAAGTCATGAAAACATCATAGTATAGTAAGGCATAAAAAGTCATAAAAGCATCATAGTATAGTAAGGCAAAATAAAGTAAAAATATAGTAAGGCATTAAAAGTCATAAAAACGACATTATATAGTAAGGCATAAAAAGTCACAAAAACGACATAGTATAGTAAGGCATAAAAGTCATGAAAACATCATAGTATAGTAAGGCATAAAAAGTCATAAAAACGACATAGTATAGTAAGGCATAAAAAGTCATAAGTATAGTAACGCATTAAGAGTCATAAAAACGTCATAGTATAGTAAGGCATAAAAACGTCATAGTATAGTAAGGCATAAAAAGTCATAAAAACATCATAGTATATTAAGGCATAAAAAGTCATGAAAACATCATAGTATAGTGAGGCATAAAAAGTCACAAGTATATTAATGCATTAAGAGTCATAAAAACGTCACAGTATAGTAAGGCATGAAAACGTCATAATATAGTAGGGAATAAGAAGTCATAAAAACGACATAGTGTAGTAAGGCATAAAAAGTCATGAAAACATCATAGTATAGTAAGGCATAAAAAGTCATGAAAACATCATAGTGTAGTAAGGCATAAAAACGTCATAGTATAGTAAGGCATACAAAGTCATGAAAACATCATAGTATATTAAGGCATAAAAATTCATAAAAACGACATAGTATAGTAAGGCATAAAAAGTCATAAATATAGTAAGGCATTAAAAGTCATAAAAACGTCACAGTATAGTAAGGCATAAAAATTCATAAAAACTACATAGTATAGTAAGCCATAAAAATTCATAAAAACGACATAGTATAGTAAGGCAAAAAAAGTCATAGTATAGTAAGGCATAAACAGTCATGAAAACATCATAGTATAGTAAGGCATAAAAAGTCATAAAAATAACATAGTATAGTAAGGCATAGAAAGTCATAGTATAGTAAGGCATAAAAAGTCATAAAAACGACATAGTATTGTCAGGCATAAAAATTCATGAAAACATCATAGTATAGTAAGGCATAAAAATTCATAAAAACGACATAGTATAGTAAGGCATAAAAAGTCATAAAAACGACAAGTATAGAAAGGCATAAAAAGTCATAAAAACGACATTGTATAGTAAGGCATAAAAAGTCATAAAAACGACATGGTATAGTAAGGCATAAAAAGTCATGAAAACATCATAGTATAGTAAGGCATAAAAAGTCATAAAAATGTCACAGTATAGTGAGGCATAAAAATTCATGAAAACATCATAGTATAGTAAGGCATAAAAAGTCATAAAAACGTCACAGTATAGTAAGGCATAAAAATTCATAAAAACGACATAGTATAGTAAGGCATAAAAAGTCATAAATATAGTAAGGCATAAAAAGTCATAAATATAGTAAGGCATAAAAAGTCATAGTATAGTAAGGCATAAAAAGTCATAAAAACGACATAGTATATTAAGGCATAAAAAGTCATAAAAATAACATAGTATAGTAAGGCATAGAAAGTCATAGTATAGTAAGGCATAAAAAGTCATAAAAACGACATTGTATAGTAAGGCATAAAAAGTCATAAAAACGACATAGTATTGTCAGGCATAAAAATTCATGAAAACATCATCGTATAGTAAGGCATAAAAAGTCATAAAAATAACATAGTATAGTAAGGCATAGAAAGTCATAAAAACGACATCGTATAGTAAGGCATAAAAAGTCATAAAAATGTAACAGTATAGTAAGGCATAAAAAGTCATGAAAACATCATAGTATAGTAAGGCATAAAAAGACATAAATATAGTAAGGCATAAAAAGTCATAGTATAGTAAGGCATAAAAAGTCATAAAAACGACATAGTATAGTAAGGCATAAAAAGTCATAAAAATAATATAGTATAGTAAGGCATAGAAAGTCATAAAAACAACATAGTATAGTAAGGCATAAAAAGTCATGAAAACATCATAGTATAGTAAGGCATAAAAAGTCATAGATATAGTAAGGCATAAAAAGTCATAAAAACGACATAGATATAGTAAGGCATAAAAAGTCATAAAAACGACATAGTATAGTAAGGCATAAAAAGTCATAAGTATAGTAACGCATTAAGAGTCATAAAAACGTCATAGTATAGTAAGGCATAAAAACGTCATAGTATAGTAAGGCATAAAAAGTCATGAAAACGTCATAGTATATTAAGGCATAAAATGTCATGAAAACATCATAGTATAGTAAGGCATAAAAAGTCACAAGTATATTAAGGCATTAAGAGTCATAAAAACGTCACAGTATAGTAAGGCATGAAAACGTCATTATATAGTAGGGAATAAGAAGTCATAAAAACGACATAGTGTAGTAAGGCATAAAAAGTCATGAAAACATCATAGTATAGTAAGGCATAAAAAGTCATGAAAACATCATAGTGTAGCAAGGCATAAAAACGTCATAGTATAGTAAGGCATACAAAGTCATGAAAACATCATAGTATATTAAGGCATAAAAATTCATAAAAACGACATAGTATAGTAAGGCATAAAAAGTCATAAATATAGTAAGGCATTAAAAGTCATAAAAACGTCACAGTATAGTAAGGCATAAAAATTCATAAAAACTACATAGTATAGTAAGCCATAAAA
>NW_019525117.1:0-371 GCF_002814215.2 Seriola lalandi dorsalis
GTGTGTGTGTGTGTGTGTGTGTGTGTGTGTGTGTGTGTATGCGTGTGTGACGCGCTTATGCAAACTCATATATTAATATGAACAAGTCTATTTTTGATTTTCAACAGAGAACCCCCCTAGAGTAAGGGGGTGAGGGAAAAAAAACAATAAAAAACAATATAAAAATACCACTCTCCCAAACTACCCTATATTTCTACCTACCATTCTCTCCCATGGTTTCAACCAAAAAATCCTGATTTTAGGCATCATGGGAAAATAGAAAGACAGAAAAACCTTAGTACCACCCCTTTAGAAGAAAAACCAGGAAATAACAAAATGGGTGGTAACTAAACCCCGCAAAGCATCATGGTACCACACCTTTTGTCAAAACC
>NW_019525117.1:1433-2038 GCF_002814215.2 Seriola lalandi dorsalis
GGTACAGCTTAGGAGACCAGGCCGTGGATACAACGGGACCTAGCATCGCCTTCCGAAACTCCTGACCTATTACTTCCAAAATCATTTAAAACTTAATAATTCCCGGGAAATTACCAATTCTTTCTCCTTATATAAAACAATACCGAATAAGATCAAAAGAAACTACTAACCTTTTTTCAACCAAAACCAGATTTTAATTGATTTGATTAATTATTCAATTAATTTATTTAATTATTTGGTTGACTAATTAATTAATTAATTATTAATTAATAATTACTTGATCACGACCATAATATCCTGTCTCTTATACACATCTTCTCTATGTCCTTTGGTTACAGAGTTTGTTCCAGAAGGGCGCCACCTAGATGGCCCTGACATATGTGATAGATCTCTTGGAGAGCTTTCTAAAGATGTTTGTCTCTCCTCCCCCGCAGATTCCGTTAATTAGTTACAGCACTTAAGCATGTAAAAAATGTCAACGTTTGGTGCCCCCTAGCTCTGGACAGGAAGGGGTAACAGCTATGCTTTCAAGACAGAGCGACTCGGCTCGAAGAGACCTCTCCGTCCATAACTGGCTTGTGGCTTTATGGCGCAATATGACCGAG
>NW_019525117.1:2088-3374 GCF_002814215.2 Seriola lalandi dorsalis
ACAGCTTAGGAGACCAGGCCGTGGATACAACGGGACCTAGCATCGCCTTCCGAAACTCCTGACCTATTACCTCCAAAATCATTAAAAACTTAATAATTCCCGGGAAATTACCAATTCTTTCTCCTTATATAAAACGATACCGAATAAGATCAAAAGAAACTACTAACCTTTTTTCAACCAAAACCAGATTTTAATTGATTTGATTAATTATTCAATTAATTTATTTAATTATTTAGTTGATTAATTAATTAATTAATTATTAATTAATAATTACTTGATCACGACCATAATATCTCCCTTTTTAAACCTCTTTTATATATATAAATAACTGGCTAAAACAACAAAATGATAACTAAACCAGTAATATACTGTAACCAACTAAACCCACTAAAATGATTAGAACAAATAAATTTACCGATAAACAATCCTAGTCCTCTTCTATCCAAAAACCTCCCAATCTGGCAAATTAATAGACACACACCGGGATTTGATCAACCCCGGCTGGGCCTTCCTCGGGTGAGGGTGTCTAGTGATAAGTGGCCGAAACACCCAATGAACCTGAGGTCCACTACTGACGATGTGTCCAAAATTTTAAGAATTTTATCTTATACTAAACTCCCTAATATAGAACAACAAAAAATTCCACATAAAATATATTTTATCCTACCTACTATAAAATATTAATACTTACCAATAACCAAGAGGACTAGATATAATACTTTACTAAACATCCAACCTGAAAAAAGACAAAACTTTACGGTACAGGAGTTCGAGAACTACGGACATCAGACGTCGACTAGTACACAACCTTTAATTCCCCACTTTCAACTGCCCAGTCGTCGGACGAAACAAGGATAATCATCAAGATAATTAAAAATCTTTACTTACCCGATAAAAAAATTACAACTACTTACCTTACCTACCTACCAAAAATTACAATTACTTACCCTACTTACCTTACTTACCTTTTGAAAAATTACAATTATCCACCTTACCTTCCTACTAAAAAATTACAATTACTTACCTATTAAAAAATTACTTACCTTACTTACCTGAAAAAATTACAACTACTTACCTTACTTACCTGTTGAAAATTACAACTACTTACCTGAAAAAATTACAATTACTTACCTTACTAACCTTTTGTAAAAATCTAAAACCACAATTACTTACCTTACCTACCTATTAAAAAATTTAAAAATTAATACTTACTTACCTATTAAAAATTACAAATACTTACCTTACTTACCTGTAAAAATTTCAATTACTTATCTACTTACCTATTA
>NW_019525117.1:3394-4528 GCF_002814215.2 Seriola lalandi dorsalis
TTACCTTGCTTACCTAATAAAAATTTCAATTACTTATCTACTTACCTATTAAAATTACAAATACTTACCGTGCTTACCTGAAAAAACCACAACTACTTACCTCACTTACCTGTTAAAAATTACAATTACTTACCTGTTAAAAATAAAACTACAATTACTTACCGTACTTACCTACTAAAAATTTAAAAAAAATTACAATTACTTACCTTACTTACCTGAAAAAAATCACAACTACTTACCTTACTTAACTGTCAAAAAATAAAAATTACAATCTTACTTACCTAATAAAAACCAACCAAAAAAAATTACAATTAAAAATTACAATTACTTACCTAATAAAAACTACAATCACCTACCCCACTTACCTGTTAAAAATTAAAAATTACTAAGCATCAAACCGAAGAAAAAAAAGAAAAAAAGACAAAACTTTACGGGACAGGGATTCGTTTGGAATTGAGAACTGCAGACAACGGGCGTCGGCCAGTGCACTGCCTTTGATTCCCCACTTTCAACTGCCCAGTCGTCGGACGAAGCAGGGGGAATCATCGAGATAATTAAAAAATCCTAACCCTAACCCTAACCCTATCGAGATAATTAAAAAATCCTAACCCTAACCCTAACCCTAACCCTAACCCTAACCCGAATTAGTGGGGGCGAAACTTGGTTTCAGGTCTCTACGACCTTCCTATCAAAAGTTACAGACCTTAACGAGTATGGTAGGGGGTACGATAGGTGGCAAAACTCTGTTAACCTAACCCTAACCCTAACCCTAACCCTAACCCTAACCCTAAATTACCAATTCTTTCTCCTTATATAAAACGATACCGAATAAGATCAAAAGAAACTACTAACCTTTTTTCAACCAAAACCAGATTTTAATTGATTTGATTAATTATTCAATTAATTTATTTAATTATTTGGGTGACTAATTAATTAATTAATTATTAATTAATAATTACTTGATCACGACCATAATATCTCCCTTTTTAAACCTCTTTTATATATATAAATAACTGGCTAAAACAACAAAATGATAACTAAACCAGTAATATACTGTAACCAACTAAACCCACTAAAATGATTAGAACAAATAAATTTACCGATAAACAATCCTAGTCCTCTTCTATCCAAAAA
>NW_019525117.1:4657-5235 GCF_002814215.2 Seriola lalandi dorsalis
AAAAGGTGGGGAAAGTGAAACCTAAGGAAAACGAAACAGTATAAAAGGAGGAGGAGACTCCAGCTCATTCTCACTCTGACATTCAAAGAGGCAACAGCTCCTACAGTCAGTTATAACAGCCAGCTCTTTTATTTCTTTTGTTGTTGCACCTTGGCCTGAGGAAGATCCATACAGGATTGAAACGTTGCTTTTTGGTGCACAATAATTTAATTTAAAAACAATCTCATTTTTTATTTATTTTTTTTATTTTGTTTGAATAAAAACAAATTTGTTTGCATTTTACACATTTTTTTATTTATTTCATTTACATTTAAAAGAAAATATACACATAAAAAAATTAATAAATATTATAAATACATTCAATTTATATCTATTATAAAGAATAAATAATTTGATTAATAAATAACAAAGCTAAACTAAATTAAGAAACAGAGATAAAGCCCAAAATGGGCTACGAAGATGACGAGGGGGGATGGACGACCGTACGCTACGGGCGGAGGCGTCAGCGCTCTCGTCAGCGTCGTTGGGACTGGAGTGGGGGAACCGAGCGAGGGAAGGACCGTGCACCTCCCGGACCC
>NW_019525117.1:7593-8030 GCF_002814215.2 Seriola lalandi dorsalis
AAAAAAAAAAAAAAAAAAAAAAAAAAAAAAAAAAAAAAAAAAAAAAAAAAAAAAAAAAAAAAAAAAAAAAAAAAAAAAAAAAAAAAAAAAAAAAAAAAAAAAAAATTTGTGACATTTGGAAAAATAAAGATATGGGACCCAAAAAGTTGTACTCCTTTTATACACCTACATCATACCTCTTGAAGTTGAGGGTCAACAGTACCAAATAGAACAAATTCTTACTAATATGGTTAGTATTAAAGTTTGATGATTGTGGTTATGATTATCAACACGGTTGTTATTGTTGTTATTATTATTATTATTATTATTATTGTCAAAACTGGCGCCCTAACAACAAAAAAAACAAGAAAAGAAGAAATGCGGAAGGAAACGTGGAAGGAAGAAGACCAGAAGACTAACAAACCGTCTGGAAGAAGAACCCGTAACGACAAAAAAAA
>NW_019525117.1:8050-9037 GCF_002814215.2 Seriola lalandi dorsalis
ATATATATATATATATATGTGTGTATGTTTTTTGAAAAATAAACATACGAAAGAAAAGTTAAATTAACATGTGAGAGAAATGCTAAAGATAATGGAACGACGGTACTGTTGGTAAATTATAATGGTAAAATGGGTCATATAATATCCTTAAAACTTAGTTGCTTGTTGTTAACTTCAAAATATATTTGTAAATCGAAAAGGATTTTATTTACGGAACTAGATTAATAAATAATTGTAATCTGCTAAGGTTAATTATTGGCTTAAATGACTTATGGTTGACTCCTTACATTTGTATTCTGCTACGGTCAAAACATTTTCAATACCTATAAGTTCACTACAAGTTGCAAGTAGAAGCAAAAGTACAACTACTTACTAATGAGAATATTTTGAATGATAAGTCAGATATTGTAAAAATTAAAGTACTGTTTTGGATGTTTACAATTAAAAATCACACAAGGATGGAATCTGAATGAAGATATGGAGCTGACATGGCTGAAGGCCAAAAGTTGGCCAAATTCTGACAGATTCCCATATCCGAGTTGTGAAGTCGATGTCAATTTGATAGGTGACATATCGGAGGCTAACCAGAACGGGGACAAATACTGTAATAGTTTAAATTTAAAAAAAAAAAAAAAAAAAAAAAAAAAAAAAAAAAAAATTTGTGACATTTGGAAAAATAAAGATATGGGACCCAAAAAGTTGTACTCCTTTTATACACCTACATCATACCTCTTGAAGTTGAGGGTCTACAGTACCAAATAGAACAAATTCTTACTAATATGGTTAGTATTAAAGTTTGGTGATTGTGGTTATGATTATCAACACGGTTGTTATTGTTGTTATTATTATTATTATTTTTATTGTCAAAACTGGCGCCCTAACAACAAAAAAAACAAGAAAAGAAGAAATGCGGAAGGAAACGTGGAAGGAAGAAGACCAGAAGACTAACAAACCGTCTGGAAGAAGAACCCGTAACGACAAAAAAAA
>NW_019525117.1:9057-13551 GCF_002814215.2 Seriola lalandi dorsalis
AACCCTAACCCTAACCCTAACCCTAACCCTAACCCTAACCCTAACCCTAACCCTAACCCTAACCCTAACCCTAACCCTAACCCTAACCCTAACCCTAACCCTAACCCTAACCCTAACCCTAACCCTAACCCTAACCCTAACCCGACCGGGTGGAAGGCCAGTGCACCCTCCCATCCGTACCGGAGGGAGTACTTTCCACACCCTAACCAGCCAGTGCCTCCCCCACAGGCCAACTGGTTCTCCGGTCCCCGTAGATCCTACGCGGACGCAGTTCGCCAGAGAGGATTCCAGCCAGCCCGTAACCAGATTCCTCCTAGGAGTGGGGGACCAGAGGTACGGAGGCAAGCAGCGGACCCCCAATTCGGACGCTTGATCCGCAAAATTTATGTGGTAGTAAAGACGGTCCACCATCTTCAAAATGTGGCTCCTAAACCTGGGAAAGCGGAGCCACAGATGATCACCAGGATGGTTCAGGTACTGTCAGACATGATTAAACCTGCAGCGCCAACACGGCAGACGACTGACCTCATCACGGGGAACGCAAAGAACTGGGGCCACAACACGTGCATCATTCTTATGCAGCATTATGAAAAATGCCTGGAAGACTTTTTAAAGGACCTTACTGGTTTCCTCACTCCACGTTGGAAGGAGGCCTTTGAGGTAGCGGTGCGTTGGGCACAGAAGAACCTACCACGGATCACTCAAGATGCTATTGACCACACGGAGGCCCTGATCTCTGCACAGGTAGATGCTAGGGACCCAGCACCTGCACAGGATCCTCCACAGCAGACGGTCACCACAGCTGAGACGGCCCAGGACCGAGCCCAGAATCAGCCTCAAACCCGGAGCCCAGAGGGACGATCGACGAGGACAACGGTGGGCACCATGACGGAGAATGAGGATCAGCGGCCCAGGGACCAGCAGGATTGGCATTTTACTCCTCCAGTAACATCGGTGGTAGATTTTCCCTCCCTTGATCAGAGACAGGTCAAGGGAAGGAAAAGAAGGATCAGAGGGATAATCCTAAATGAGGACAGAGTTATTGAGGACCCAGAACCAACAGTTCAACATGAGGTGAAGGCGACCTCAACCCATCACTCCCCTGAACATTCTGATCTTGAAGCTCTATTTGATGAGCTTTATGAGGAAGAGGAGGGAGAAAAAGAGGGTACCAAAGAACCTACTCCACCAGGAAGTTTGGAGAGGTCTATGGTTCAGGTCCATCGGCAGGAAGAGGAAGATGATGAAGAGGAGTATGTGGACTCACCAGACCACTTCATACAGCGGGCACCACAGAAATTCAGGGTGTCCAGGCACATCAACACCCAAAGGAAGTTGACAGACTGGTCCTTGGTGGTGCACAAGAAGTGGTTAATCATGGGAGATTCCAACTTAACCAACTTCCCAGACTTTTTCAACAAGAACCTGCAAGTGGACAGTTTTCCAGGGAGCCACTTCAGACATGCACAGGCCCTGATGGAGAAGATGGATCCACCACAGGACCTAGTGGTGGAAAAAATAGTGTTGGCGTTCGGGATCAACAGCCGGAGCAACAAATCCAAAGAAACAACGATTAAGACAGTGCAAGGTGCACTTCGGTCGACCAAGAGACAGTTCCCATATGCGGACATTTGGATTCCGCTGATTAACTTTTCAACAGAACTTCCCCAGGAAGAGCAGGACAACCTCCAGATCCTCAACGAACATCTGGAAAAGAACATGCCCTTCATTCCCCTTCTACCGGAGGGGTTATTTGAGACAGGGCCAGATGACATTCACTGGACGGCGGAGACAGGAAAGGCCATGTTTCAACATTGGATGGACTTTTTAAATGCCGGGACCCCCTGAGCCCTGCACAGGTGGGGGTTAACCGTGTTTGTTCCTTACAAGGTAAGGATGTTATTGTGTTGGCAAAAAATTTTAAACTTTCTCAAGCTCAATACAGGTTACTAAGTAAGGGTCTATCTTTCATCTCAACTACGACTATGGGTAGGGAAGAAAAATTTCAATTTCAATTGGACACCCAAAATTACCATAGAAAAATTAAATTAGAAAGTTTTTTTCAAAATACTAGTGGGAAATTAATAGTGCCATTCGTGGGTTCTTCCAATTGGATGCCACCACCAGATAAATTACCAAAGGAGGTAAAAGATTTGATAACCAGGGATTTAAATTCATTTAAAATACACTATAAACCAATAATTGAACAACCTAACATTTCACTACAAGAAGCTAGAGCATTACGGGAACTAAAAAACACAAAACACATTGTCATTAAACCGGCAGATAAAGGGTCAGCTGTAGTAATTTTGAGCAGAGATCAATATATTTTTGAAGTAGAGAGACAATTAAAAGATACCAATTATTATAAAAAATTAGATAAACCTATTTACCTTGACACGATTCCAATGGTGGCCAAAATTTTAGATACCCTGAAAAAGAAGAAATTTATTAATGAAAAACAGAGGAAATATTTAATTGGAGAACTACAACCTAGAGAAAGGAGATTTTACATCTTGCCAAAAATTCATAAGGATCCAGAAAATTGGACAGTCCCATTTGAGATCCCCCCGGGGAGACCTATTGTCTCTGACTGTGGAAGTGAGACATATTTCACAGCAGAATTTTTAGATCATTATTTGAACCCACTTTCGTGTATACACCCTGCTTATGTGAGGGATACCTATCATTTTATTGATCTTGTTAAAAATTTAAAGATACAATCAGAATTTCATTTTTTTTCTATGGATGTCGATAATTTGTACACCAATATTCCTATCAAAGATGGTATAGATTGTGTTAAAAAAATATTTGCTGAGTACCCGGACTCTAGGAGACCGGATGAGGAACTATTAAGTTTATTAGAAATTAATTTATTGAGAAATGATTTTATGTTTAATGGAAACTTTTATTTACAAACAAAGGGAACAGCAATGGGGAAGAAATTTGCCCCGGCGTATGCTAATATTTTTATGGCAAATTGGGAGAAGGAAGTCTTTTTAAAGTGTTCTAACAAACCGGCTTGTTATTTGAGATACCTGGATGACATTTTTGGTATTTGGGATGGATCACAAGAAGAATTTAAGGAATTTGTGAAGATACTGAACTGCCATGACCCGTCAATTAAACTGAAAGTAGAGTCAAATTATAATTCAATTAATTTTCTTGACACAACAGTCTTTAAAGGTACAGAATTTACTTCAAATTTCAAATTGGATATAAAAGTTTTCTTTAAATCTACAGATACCCACGCATTACTACATAAAAAGAGTTTTCATCCAAAACACACTTTCAAGGGAATTGTGAAATCTCAAATTCTCAGATTTAGACGAATATGCACAAGGGATGAAGATTTTTGGGAAGCAGTTCGTATTCTATTTAGGGCCCTGAAGAAGAGGGGATACTCACGAACCTTTTTGAGAAATTGCCTCAAAACCTTTGAAGACAAAGTGGAAAAGAAAAATGGTAATTCAATTTCAACAATTCCATTAATTACTACATTTTCTTCAGTTGGGAAAATTTTGAATCATAAATACAAGTCAAATTTTGAGGAAATTTTAGCAAATAGTAATGTAATTCCTAATTCCAGGGTGATTTCAGCTTATAGACGAAATAAGAATTTAGGTGATCTTTTAGTTAAAGCCAAGTTACCATCTTTAGTTATTTCAAAACCATTATCATTGGAGTCACAATTTTCAAGACCAAAATTTGTTATGAATAATAGAAATAAATTGATGTATAGAATTCAGCAAAGATTTAGTCCCAGATGTAAAAATTGTATTTATTTGATTTTTTGCTCAAATTGTAATAATCAGTATGTAGGTGAGACAAAGAACATGTTAGCCACACGGATGGCACAACATCGTTATAATATTAGAAATAAAAAAGACACTGATACACCATTGGTGAAACATTTTATTGAACATGGGTTATCATCTATGAGGGTGGCAGGAATACAAAAAAACATAAATTGGACAGATTTGGAAAGAAAAAAGAGGGAAAAATATTGGATTTATACATTGGGGACAAGACAACCATATGGTTTAAATGTACGATACTATTAGTGATTTTCAGTTTTACTTACCTGTTTTACTTACCTTGGTTTTCCAGCCCTAAACCTAACCATTTACTTACCTGTGGTCCTAAATCTAATTCTAAAACCTACTTACCGGTTGTCTTAATCCTAATCCTAACCACCTACTTACCTGTTTTCCTAACCCTAACCACTTACCTGTAAATTTAAACCTAAACCTAACCATCTACTTACCTGTTGCCCTAACCATAACCATAATCTTCATACTTACCTTTTCCTAACCCTAACCTTAACCAGATTCCACTTACCTTTTCCTAACCCTAATCTTAACCATAATTTATATACTTACCATTTTCCTAACCCTAACCATAACTTTATTGTATATACTTACCTTTTTCCTAACCCTAACCACTTACCAAACCGGAACCTCTATATTTTATCATTCTTAATCCTAATTTTAA
>NW_019525117.1:13601-14860 GCF_002814215.2 Seriola lalandi dorsalis
AACCCTAACCCTAACCCTAACCCTAATCTTCATACTTACCTTTTCCTAACCCTAACCTTAACCAGATTCCACTTACCTTTTCCTAACCCTAATCTTAACCATAATTTATATACTTACCATTTTCCTAACCCTAACCATAACTTTATTGTATATACTTACCTTTTTCCTAACCCTAACCACTTACCAAACCGGAACCTCTATATTTTATCATTCTTAATCCTAATTTTAAGATTATACTTACCTTTTATGAAAAATAAAAATAAAAATTAATTTTTGTACACTTAAAGATAATTACCAATAATTTCCTTGTTTCTGGTGTACAAATAAATATATTTAATTATTAATGGGACAGTTTTAAGTTAAGTTTCATTTAAACACAATTGTAAAAAGTTTCAATAAGTTAATATGATGTTTATGTGTTCAAAAATGTTTAAAAAAATACTGTATTACTGTAATGTATGTTAAAACATAATGCTGTCATTTATTTCATTTTTCTAATTTAATTTCATACAAAAATGCAAGTGTATATAGTTCATAAGGGGATTTTCAATGGTTGACACGTTTCGAAACGTTTCGAAAGGTGAGAAGAAAGTGGGCGGGATCCATTAAGGCTATAAAAGAAAGGGAGGGAGGGAGCAGGAGCTCACTTTCCTTTTGACATTTGAAGAGGCAACATCTCTGCAAAGGAAAGAGAAAGGAGAATTGTTATTTATTTTAGCTAGGTGTGCATGGCCTGAGGAAGACCTTTTAAAGGTCGAAACGTTGCCGCAGCACACCATATTTTCTTTGTAAATCTTTTATTTGATAATTTATTTTTGACTTTGTATTTTGTTTTTTACTGAAAAATAAACATTTTTAATTTAAGAAGAAGTTTAATCATCATTTTTTACCTTTTTTTATAAAAAACAACAAAAAATCAACCAAAAACAACGAAAAAGAATGGATGATTGGACCACGGTTCGGTACGGCAGACGCCGTCGCCAGAACCATCAGCCATCTTCCTGGGACTGGAGTTACCGGAGGCCGACCGGGTGGAAGGCCAGTGCACCCTCCCATCCGTACCGGAGGGAGTACTTTCCACACCCTAACCCTAACCTACCCCTTGCCCTAATCCTAACCCTAACCCTAACCCTAACCCAAACATGAAATCCATCATATTCTTCATGAATGCTACTCAAATAGACAGGAAAACCGCCACACCTGATAGTGTTCTGTATCCACCTTCTCTCACCAAACCACTGCCCTACACCGCATCATTA
>NW_019525117.1:14918-15615 GCF_002814215.2 Seriola lalandi dorsalis
TTTTTTTATAAAAATTCATTTTTTCTTTAATTTAAATTTATAGAAAAATTAAAAGAAACCCCCCCATCATTCCTTATGGCCTTTGCCGATGAGGATGATGGGTGGCAAGTGGTTCGCCATGGAAGAAGGGGTCGCTTCCGTGGGCGAAACTTTGACCTTCGACCCCAAGACCGGAGTTGGTCTTCTTGGGACCAGGGAGGGATGAGTGCCAGGGGGAGGGCCCGTGCATTTCCCGACCCTCAATGGAGGGGACGGGCTAACCCTTCGCCTAACCCTAACCCTATTATATGCATGTTTTTTTACTAATTTTTATGATTAGCACTTATATATGTTTTTACTTCTCAAAGCACTTATGTTTTTATATGTTTTCATCTTTTAGCACTTACCTTTCCTTCCCCAAATTTTAATTCCAAATACACCCCTCCATCTTAGTATTCTCTTATTTCACAACTTACTCTTATTCAGCTTTTGGTTAAGATAAATTCATTTTATATAAAATAAAAATTATCCTCTCAGTTATACTACAGATGGTCTTTTAAAAAATTTTTTTTTTTTTTTTTTTTTTTTTTTTTTTTTTTTTTTTTTTTTTTTTTTTTTTTTTTTTTTTTTTCCTATAAAACTTAATAATAATGTTATAAAATGTATATCTTATATTATTAGATAAACTCAATTATGATCTTAATATATGTATATACAT
>NW_019525117.1:15635-16481 GCF_002814215.2 Seriola lalandi dorsalis
CCAGTCGTCGGACGAAGCAGGGGGGATCATCGAGAAAGATTTAAAATCCTAACCTTAGCCAGAGCCTTCGGACTGTCCGCTTTTCTGTATACTCCAGGAATTCAACCCTCCCCTCTTAAAAGGTGTTAACTCACCTCAAATATGAGTATGGTACTAAAAAAAACCAGCGTTCTCTCACACACACACACACACACTCTCTCTTCTCCCCTCTCTTCCCTCATGAAAGTGAGGGAGTAGAGGGAGGTAGAGTGTACAGCCCGATCCGGCGGGGGAGAGTTCTAGCCCCTACAGGCTCCTCTCCCTAACTCTACCTCCTTCGTCCTCATCCTTATCCTAATCCTAACCACTCACCCTATGCCTAAACCTAACCTTTGACCCTTGACCTTTAATCCTAACCCTGAGCCTTTACCCTAAACCTAACCTCTCTCTCTCTCTCTCTCTCTCTCCTTCCCCCCCTCTCCCTCTCTCCCTCTCTACTCATCCTTATCCTAATCCTAACCACTCACCCTATGCCTAAACCTAACCTTTGACCTTTGACCTTTAATCCTAACCCTGAGCCTTTACCCTAAACCTAACCTCTCTCTCTCTCTCTCTCTCTCTCTCTCCTTCCCCCCCCTCTCTCTCCCTCTCTCCCTCTCTCTCTCTCTCCCTCTCCTACTCTTTCACACACACACACACACACACATATACTCTCTCTTCTCACCTCTCTTCCCTCATGAAAATGAGGGAGTAGAGGGAGATAGAGCATACAGCCCGATCCGGCGGGGGAGAGTTCTAGCCCCGTACAGGCTCCTCTCCTTAGCTCTATCTCCTTCGTCCTCGTACTCTTCTTTATCCTAATCCTAA
>NW_019525117.1:16501-20876 GCF_002814215.2 Seriola lalandi dorsalis
TATTGGAGTTTAGTGTTATTATTATTATGGTGGTTAGTGTTATCATCATTATTATCATTATTATTATTATTATCAGTATTATTAATATTATTATTATTATTATTAATAGTAGTACTATTATTGTTACTCTTATTAACCTTGAACCTAACCCCCATCCCTACTTCTAACTTCTACTGCTAAATATCCTACACATGGCCATGTCCCCAAAACAGCTGACCCTAACCCTAATCCTAACACTAATTTCCGCCCAATTTCTGATTCTAAATTCTTTTTATATCAATAAAATAATTTAATATATAATATAATGTAATATACAACAATATAATAACATACAGATGTAATTAATACGAACTTTTTTAATGTGTTATATAATCTCTTGCAGTTATAATTTTAATATTTTTATGGTGAACATTATTTACCTGGGACCTGGCCCCTATCCCTTATTCTATCTGTTAATACTAAAGATCCTACATCTAACCCTAATACAGTTGACCCTAACCCTAACCCTTACCCTAACCCTAACCCGAACCCTTCTAATACTACGGATCCTACACCTGGCCCTAACCCTAATATGGCTGTCCCTTACCCTAACGTCTACCTTAACCCTAAACCCTACCCAAATTTTTAACTTTAAATTCCTTTTAAAACAACAAAATAATTTAATAAATGGTGTAATATATAATATATGATAATATTTCAACAATAAGATAGAGTAAAATGGATACTATCAATGTTTTTTAGTATATACTATAGTTTATTCTTATTCTTCTTGTTATTATTATTATTTATTTATTTATTTTTTATTTTGTTTATTTATTTATTTATTTTTTTATTATTTTATTATTTTATTATTATTTTTTATGTATTATTATATTATATTATTATATTATTTTATTATTATTATTTTAATTTATTATTTATTATTAAAACAAATTTTTACATTATATTATTATTATTTTATTATTATTATTATTATTATTGATTATTTATTTACTATTGTTTTTCTATTTTTTAGTATTTTATTCTTTTATGCAGGTATTTTTATTAATAAAAATAAGATTTTTATTTAAGTTACTATTTTTATTTTATCTTTTCTTTTTTTTCTTCTCTTTATCTACTAAACCTGTCAGTTCCTATGGAATGACAACTTTTCTCTCTCTTTTTCTCCTTTTTTTTCTCTTTTCTATGACCTTTTATGCCCCTTTATCTACATTTCTAACTCACTCAGGGTGACATTTACTTTTACTAAAGTATCATGGGAAATATCAGACCAGGAAATATGTTCATCACAATATTCACGAAACAACCCTATTGGATAAAACATCCTGAAATGCACCATGGGAATACAATATTTTGGACCCGCGAGCGTGTTTCGCATCGCCAACAGTGACTACCCTCACATACAGAGGTTATTTTTTATGGGCGGCGGCCTACTTTTGCTCAGGCAGAGGTGAGTTTACGCTTTGCAATTGCCAGTGAAATACCTGGTGATTGTATGCAGTTTTTAACCCCTTGGGGGTTGATTACTGTACAGAAAAGAAATCAAATTTACCAACAGATCCTGGTAACAGGATATTGCACCTGTTGGTAATACAGTTACTGGATCTAGTATCCGGTCTCTGTCAACTTAACCAGCAGGCCCTTATAATGGGGCATTGCACCTGCTGGCTCTGCAGCCTCCGGCCCTCGGGCTGGGGGTTGCTGTGAAAAATCAAACCCCAACTAGCTTCGGCTAACCTTTATTCAGGAGGAAGTACAATACCCTGGGGTCGTGCGGTGTATGGGGCACAGGGATTGTACCGGGGAAGACAGGCTACTGGAGTCGTGCGGTGTATGGGGCACAGGAGCTGTCTTGGGGAGGGAAATAGTATGGACACCCTGGGGAGATTTGGACTGGCGGTGCTATAGTGCGGCTAGTCTCTATCCTCCCTGCTCTGGGGGGAACTAGGAAGGCAACGTATAAGCGGGGCTGGTCCTGGTGATACCTAGAGGGGTGTTCGGGGTGGCCTGGGGTTCGACCTGGGTGCCTGGGGAGCTTGGAGGCACCTGACTTCGGTGGGGTGGGCTCTGAGTTTCCCAGCGACTGAATTGACCAGGAAGGCACTGCTTGGTAAGGGCTGGTCCTGGTTCTCTCCGGTCGTGGTGCCTGTGTTGCCCCTGGAGGGATTGTTCTGGGGTCCCTGGAGGACCGAGGAGGCAGTGTTTCATCGCGGCTGGCCTCGGTCTTCCCAACCTGGGGATTGACTGGGAAGGCAACGCTTGTTCGTGGCTGGTCCTGGCTGTTCCTGGGGGATCTCCGGACCTTCCTTAATGGCAATCAAAACCAAGTTGGAGCCCGGGAACCATTCTTCAACAACGAACCTGTTGGGCCAGATTGGAGTAACCTAGCGGTGTTAACAACCAATCTTGGCTAGCAGGTAGGTGAGTAAGATCGTCCTTGAGTCCGATTTAGGAACCGGATTGAGGATACTCCGAAAGAAAAGGACATATGTCCGCCTCCCTGTCCCCTTGTCCATGATAGAGGACTAAAGTCATAATGACCTTGGGACCTGGCTTTGACCACTTTCTTCCTCATTCCCTCCGAGACCAACTTGTTGGATTAAGGGAGGATTCTTCAGGCATCTCAGCCGGTGAACTTGGTACTACTTCTTGTCCTACGGACACACAGTGAATAGTTTTTTAACTAAACTAAACACAAGACGGCAAAACAAATATCTAACCTACGTCTAACAACGTATTTATACTATACAGGACAACAAAACAGACAGTATGGAGATATATAAAGGATGAACGATTATTCTAGATGTCAACCAATAATGTTTTGGAAAAAAAAAAAAAAAAAAAAAAAAAAAAAAAAAAAAAAAAAAAAAAAAAAAAAAAAAATCCAAACTACAACCTGCACAACACAATATTGGCTACGAAACACACTGCGAGGATTGATCAACCTCGACGGGGCCTCCCTCAGGGGAGGGTGTCTAGTGATAATGGCCGAAACGCCCAATGATCCTGAGGTCCACTACTGAGGATGTGTTTCGAAATTCACCTGAAAATAAGATAAAACAGACAGAAGACAAAATTGTTAAACTCAATACCTTCACCCATTACGGATATGAAATACACCTTACCTTACCCTAACCCTAACCCTAACCTTCCTTTACTCTATGGCGAGGCATACACACTGTGGGGGAGTTAAAAAGTAACATGCGCCGGCCAGTGCATTGCCTTTGACTCTCTATTCAACTGTGATGCCCAGTGGCATTATGGGGAGAGTCATCGTGATAATTCTTATAAACCTAACCCTAACCCTAACCCATTTTCCTAACCCTAACCATAACTTTATTGTATATACTTACCTTTTTCCCTAACCCTAACCACTTACCAAACCGGAACCTCTATATTTTATCATTCTTAATCCTAATTTTAAGTTTATACTTACCTTTTATGAAAAATAAAAATAAAAATTAATTTTTGTACACTTAAAGATAATTACCAATAATTTCCTTGTTTCTGGTGTACAAATAAATATATTTAATTATTAATGGGACAGTTTTAAGTTAAGTTTCATTTAAACACAATTGTAAAAAGTTTCAATAAGTTTATATGATGTTTATGTGTTCAAAAATGTTAAAAAAAATACTGTATTACTGTAATGTATGTTAAAACATAATGCTGTCATTTATTTCATTTTTCTAAGTTAATTTCATATAAAAATGCAAGTGTATATAGTTAATAAGGGGATTTTCAATGGTTCCTACGTTTCGAAACGTTTCGAAAGGTGAGACGAAAGTGGGCGGGATCCAGTAAGGCTATAAAAGAAAGGGAGGGAGGGAGCAGGAGCTCACTTTCCTTTTGACATTCGAAGAGGCAACATCTCTGCAAAGGAAAGAGAAAAGAGAATTGTTAGTTATTTTAGCTAGGTGTGCATGGCCTGAGGAAGACCTTTTAAAGGTCGAAACGTTGCCGCAGCACACCATATTTTCTTTGTAAATCTTTTATTTGATAATTTATTTTTGACTTTGTATTTTGTTTTTTACTGAAAAATAAACATTTTTAATTTAAGAAGAAGTTTAATCATCATTTTTTACCTTTTTTATAAAAAACAACAAAAAATCAACCAAAAACAACGAAAAAGAATGGATGACTGGACCACGGTTCGGTACGGCAGACGCCGTCGCCAGAACCATCAGCCATCTTCCTGGGACTGGAGTTACCGGAGGCCGACCGGGTGGAAGGCCAGTGCACCCTCCCATCCGTACCGGAGGGAGTACTTTCCACACCCTAACCCTAACCCTAACCCTAACCCTAACCCTGAATACTTACACTAACCCTAACCATTTCTGGGTGGCTGCCTAACCCTAACCTCAGTGGTTGTGGC
>NW_019525117.1:20896-21384 GCF_002814215.2 Seriola lalandi dorsalis
CCTAACCCTAACCCTAACCCTAACCCTAACCCTAACCCTAACCCTAACCCTAACCCTAACCCTAACCCTAACCCTAACCCTAACCCTAACCCTAACCCTAACCCTAACCCTCTTCTTGGGACCAGGGAGGGATGAGTGCCAGGGGGAGGGCCCGTGCATTTCCCGACCCTCAATGGAGGGGACGGGCTAACCCTCTGCCTAACCCTACCCCTAACCCTACCCTAACCCTAACCCTAACCCTAACCCTGAATACTTACACTAACCCTAACCATTTCTGGGTGGCTGCCTAACCCTAACCTCAGTGGTTGTGGCACCAGCACCCTCTGATTGGCCTACTCATGTTTGGTAAGGCAGGAGTTGGCCAATTAGAGAGTGCTGATGCCACAAGCAGTGAGCTTACCTGTGGAAGGAAAGTATCCTGTGGAAGAAGAAAACATTACAACACTTACCTGATACCTTACCTGACTCCCAGCATATCTCTGGGCACT
>NW_019525117.1:21404-22057 GCF_002814215.2 Seriola lalandi dorsalis
GCCTTTGATTCCCCACTTTCAACTGCCCAGTCGTCGGACGAAGCAGGGGGAATCATCGAGATAATTAAAAAATCCTAACCCTAACCCTAACCCTAACCCTAACCCTAACCCTAACCCTAACCCTAACCCTAACCCTAAACCCAAACCCAAACCCAAACCCATAACCCCAACCCTAACCCTTAACCCAAACCCATAACCCCAACCCTAACCCTAACCCTTTATTTTCTAATCCTAACCCTAACACTTACACTTACACTTACACTTACTTACACTTACACTAACCCTGAATACTTACACTAACCCTAACCATTTCTGGGTGGCTGCCTAACCCTAACCTCAGTGGTTGTGGCACCAGCACCCTCTGATTGGCCTACTCATGTTTGGTAAGGCAGGAGTTGGCCAATTACAGAGTGCTGATGCCACAAGCAGTGAGCTTACCTGTGGAAGGAAAGTATCCTGTGGAAGAAGAAAACATTACAACACTTACCTGATACCTTACCTGACTCCCAGCATATCTCTGGGCACTTACCTTGCATCCTTAGGCCCCGGGTACACCACACACCTGGTATACTGCCATTTGACCTATAGTAAAAATGTCAACATACCAAAAAATGTCTCTTGGAAATGGGTACCTATCGACTCCAAATGGTCTG
>NW_019525117.1:22077-23083 GCF_002814215.2 Seriola lalandi dorsalis
CCTATACCACCGTAAAAGCCTCTTGACTCTGATTCTTCCCCTTCCAAGAGAAAAAAATCCAAAAAAATTTTTTTAAAAAAACTAATAAATACGGATACCTAAAAAACATACAGTGACGAGATTGTTGGTGAGTATGAATTTAAATTTGAATTTTGAAAAGAATAAGAACAGAACTTGAGCTTCCTTTTCTTTAAAAAAAATATATACTAAAGATGGATACTCATGGACCCATACAAAATAACACGAGAATACAGTAAATGTGATAAAGATACATACGATACTTCGGATACTAATAATAAAAAAATATAAAAAAATATATATTACTTCCCTAATTAATACTCACTTACTACTAAAACGAAGAAAACAAACCAGAAACAAATAACTCCACAAAAATTGGAACCCTTTATTCAACACATACAAGACTAAAAGAAGAAAGGAATGTAAACAAAACTATAAAAGATTACAATTACCTGCTGAACATTCCCATTCACGTTAAAATCAAGAGGAAACCAGAACACCCGGATAACCAAGATCACCCAACGCCAACACTCTCTCTCGATTCCTAATCTACCCTTGCGAAACTCTCTTCTCCCCGCTCTTCCCTCATGGAAATGAGGGAGTAGGGGGAGGTAGAGCATTCAGCCCGATCCGGCGGGGGAGGGTTCTAGCCCCGAAAGGCTCCCCTCCCTAGCTCTGCCTCCTTCAAAACCTTACTTAAAAAAAACCTTAGCTTTTAAGATTAAAATCCGCCTTGCGGAACTCTCTTCTCCCCGCTCTTCCCTCATGAAAATGAGGGAGTAGGGGGAGGTAGAGCATTCAGCCCGATCCGGCGGGGGAGGGTTCTAGCCCCGAAAGGCTCCCCTCCCTAGCTCTGCCTCCTCCAAAACCTTACCTTAAAAAATCTTACCTTTGAAGATTAAAATCCATCCCGCAAAACTCTCTTCTCCCCGCTCTTCCCTCATGAAAATGAGGGAGTAGGGGGAGGTAGAGCATTCAGCCCGATCCG
>NW_019525117.1:23133-23714 GCF_002814215.2 Seriola lalandi dorsalis
AACGTCAGAAACAACCACAAAAAGAATACTCACCTTGTAAAACATTTCCGACGACATGGAATCACACAAATGCTCCTGAGAGGACTACAACATGATCCTACTTGGACAACTATGAGAAGGAAACACATGGAAAAACAATGGATACAAAAGCTGAATACAAAATTTCCCAACGGCCTAAATGAAAAGGATTCTGATGGACGATATTAAAAAAATCAACGAACATTCACAAGATTCCAAAAAAGAACAAGATACGGATTTCTCCACCTACTACTATTACTACCTATAATAATTGTAATGGAGACTGTTACTAATATAGTCATTATTATTGTTACTACTACTACCAAGGTTACTATTGTTATCATCGTCGTTATCATCATTACCATCATTCTACTATTATTAATATTACTACTGTTATCCAATACTATTACTACAATTTGTTGTTGTTGTTATTATTACAGTTAATACTATTTACAAGACCGAGGAAAAGAAAAATTTCTTCACTTACCTATTAATATGTGATTATCGCCATACTACCATTATTACCACCATTACTAACTATGGCGATCACTACTATTACCATT
>NW_019525117.1:23764-25245 GCF_002814215.2 Seriola lalandi dorsalis
GTAGAGCATTCAGCCCGATCCGGCGGGGGAGGGTTCTAGCCCCGAAAGGCTCCCCTCCCTAGCTCTACCTCCTCCAAAACCTTACCTTAAAAAATCTTACCTTTGAAGATTAAAATCCATCCCGCAAAACTCTCTTCTCCCCGCTCTTCCCTCATGAAAATGAGGGAGTAGGGGGAGGTAGAGCATTCAGCCCGATCCGGCGGGGGAGGGTTCTAGCCCCGAAAGGCTCCCCTCCCTAGCTCTGCCTCCTTCAAAACCTTACCTTAAAAAATCTTACCTTTAAAAGATCAAAATCCACTTGCGAAACTCTCTTCTCCCCGCTCTTCCCTCATGAAAATGAGGGAGTAGGGGGAGGTAGAGCATTCAGCCCGATCCGGCGGGGGAGGGTTCTAGCCCCAAAAGGCTCCCCTCCCTAGCTCTGCCTCCTCCAAAACCTTACCTTAAAACCTTACCATAACCTCAACCACTAAGAATCCTAATCCTAACAAAACCTACTACTCTAACCCTAACCCTAACCTATTACTCCAACCGTAACCCCTAAACCTAACCACTACCGAAACCTAACCCTAACATCCCGATAAAAAACTAGTACTCTAACCCTAACCCCTAAAACTAACCACTACCGAAGCCAAACTTAAGACTCTAATTCTAACCACTACCGAATCCTAACCTTAACCCTAACCCTTACCGAAGCCCTAACCCTAAAATACTACTTTAACCACTAAGAATTTTGACACTAACATACATCCACGACTCCAAACCTATCCACAACCAATTCCTAACCCTAACCCAACCACTACGAATCCTAATCCTAACAAAACCTACTACTCTAACCCTAACCTGAAAAACTCACTTACCTCTTAAAAAATTTTTTTTAAAATTTACAATTACTTACCTGTTAAAAATCACAATTACTTACCTTACTTACCTGTAAAAAATTACAATTACCTACTTACCGGCTAAAAATTACAATTACTTAACTTATAACTACTTACCTGCTAAAAATTACAATTACTTACCTTACTTACCTGTTAAAAACTAAAAAATGACAATTACTTACCTTATCTGTTAAAATTACAAATACTTAACGTACTTACCAATAAAAAATTACAGCTACTTACCTCACTTACCTGTTAAAAATCAAAAAATTATAATTACTTACATGCCAAAAAAATTTTTTTTATTACAATTACTTACCTTACTTACCTACTAAAAATTACTTAAATTACTTACCTTACTTACCTATTAAAATTACAATTACCTTCCGTACTTACCTGTTAAAAATCACAACTACTTACCCCACCTACCTGTAAAAAATTAAAAATTACAATTACTTACCTTACTTACCTATTAAAAACTAAAAAATGACAATTACTTACCTGTTTAAAATTTAAAATTACAATAACTTACTTACCTGATGAAAACCACAATCACCTACCCTACTTACCTGTTAAAAATTACTAAACATCCAACCAAAAAAA
>NW_019525117.1:25265-25721 GCF_002814215.2 Seriola lalandi dorsalis
GTGGAAAGGACAATGAAATAGAGGATATTCTCTATACAAGTCATATAATATGTTGAAAAATGGAATATTGAAATGAAATGAAAGAGGTGGAATTTTATTCTGGAATCGAAAAATTTTCCTGTATTGCCATCTAGAGGACACTGTAGGAACTTGGAAAAAAAAAAAAAAAAGTTGGAATAAAAAGGTGGAAGATGGAATTTCCCAATGACACCTTCAATACTAATAGATACGGACATGGAATCATAAAGTTGGCATTGGGAATCTCAATTCATTTTCAATGGAGATACCCTAACCCAGACCCAAACCCTAAACTTAACCTAACTGGATTATAAGCCCTAACCCTAACCAATGTCCCACACCTAATTAATCCTAAAAATATCATGCATAATTGGGGAATAAATAAATAAATAAATAGAAATATATAATTTCATAATTAAGTTAATAAAAGACATAGAT
>NW_019525117.1:25771-26502 GCF_002814215.2 Seriola lalandi dorsalis
CACCCGTCTATCCCAGCACCTCTACAACATTGGGGAAGGTCGACTTCCCACCCCCCTGGTACAACATTTCCAACTACATCCCCCCACCCATCTCATCATAACTGTTTTAGAAAATAATGACCGCTGGACCTGTGGACAGAGGAAGAGAGCGGAGAAGATTTGGATCCACAGGCTCGGGACCACTGTACCCGGAGGTTTAAACGACGACTGAAGTAAGGAAAACCACATCCACCACCTCTGGGTACGGTACTCCCGAGCCTGTTCCTGCAGTTTTCTTGGACCATGCGGATCCCATCCCAACTCAACTGGAAAGACAGCAGAATGGTCTAAGCCCTGGTCTGCCATACGGCAGACTGGGGTTCGAATCCACGCCAGGACGGGAGGTGCACATTTTACTTTTTTATTCTTAACATTTTTTAATATCAATAGACTTGGAATTTTAGAAATAGGGGCAGGAAACTAAACTTGTGTCTTACTAATCATTTTTATTACATGCATGCTTTTTATCTTACTAATATTTATTACTAACACTTGTATGTTTTTATTTCTATAAGCACTTATGTTTTTATTCCCTAGCACTTACCTTTCCGGCCCCGAATTTTAATTCCAAATACACCCCCCCATTTTAGTAATTTCGCATTTTACAACCCCCTTTTTTTTTTTTTTTTTTTTTTTTTTTTTTTTTTTTTTTTTTTTTTTTTTTTTTTTTTTTTTTTTTTTTTTTTTTTTTT
>NW_019525117.1:26522-29187 GCF_002814215.2 Seriola lalandi dorsalis
CCCTAACCCTAACCCTAACCCTAACCCTAACCCTAACCCTAACCCTAACCCTAACCCTAACCCTAACCCTAACCCTAACCCTAACCCTAACCCTAACCCTAACCCTAAATACTACGTAACCAAAAAACAATCTAGTCAAAAAAAACACAATCTAACCCTTTCCTAAACCTAACCATTAGGACTTTCTCCTAACCCTAAATCCAACCTTACCCTAAACCTAACCATTCTAACCTAATCCTATATCCAACCGTACCCTAAACCTAACCAATTAACCTCTTCTTAACCCTAAATCCAATCCTACCCTAAACTTAACCACTTAAACTTATGCCTAATCCTAAACCCAACCTTAACAATTAGTTTTCTTAACCCTAAACCAACCCTACTCTAAACCTAACCACTCAAACATATTCCTAACCCTAAATCCAATCCTACCCTAAACTTAACCACTTAAACTTATGCCTAATCCTAAACCCAACCTTAACAATTAGTTTTCTTAACCCTAAACCAACCCTACTCTAAACCTAACCACTCAAACATATTCCTAACCCTAAATCCAACCAGATCCTAAACTTAAACATGAAGTCCTCACCTAAACTACAAAATTATTCCTACCCTAAAACCAAACCATTAAAATGAAATGAAACTCTCTTCTCCCCGCTCTTCCCTCATGAAAATGAGGGAGTAGGGGGAGGTAGAGCATTCAGCCCGATCCGGCGGGGGAGGGTTCTAGCCCCGAAAGGCTCCCCTCCCTAGCTCTGCCTCCTTCAAAACCTTACCTTAAAACCTTACCATAACCTTAACCACTAAGAATTCTAATCCTAACAAAACCTACTACTCTAACCCTAACCCTAACCTATTACTCCAACCGTAACCCCTAAACCTAACCACTACCGAAACCTAACCCTAACATCCTAATAAAAACTAGTACTCTAACCCTAACCCCTAAAACTAACCCTAACCCTAACCCTAACCCTAACCCTAACCCTAACCCTAACCCTAACCCTTAACCCTAACCCTTACCGAAGCCCTAACCCTAAAATACTACTTTAACCACTAAGAATTTTGACACTAACATACATCCACGACTCCAAACCTATCCACAACCAATTCCTAACCCTAACCCAACCACTACGAATCCTAATCCTAACAAAACCTACTACTCTAACCCTAACCTGAAAAACTCACTTACCTCTTAAAAAATTTTTTTTAAATTTACAATTACTTACCTGTTAAAAATCACAATTACTTACCTTACTTACCTGTTAAAAATTACAATTACCTACTTACCGACTAAAAATTACAATTACTTAACTCATAACTACTTACCTGCTAAAAATTACAATTACTTACCTTACTTACCTATTAAAAACTAAAAAATGACAATTACTTACCTGTTTAAAATCTAAAATTACAATAACTTACTTACCTGATGAAAACCACAATCACCTACCCTACTTACCTGTTAAAAATTACTAAGCATCCAACCGAAAAAAAAGAAAAAAAACAAAGCTTTACGGGACAGAGATTCGTTTAGAATTGAGAACTGCAGACAACGGGCGTCGGCCAATACACTGCCTTGATTCCCCACTCTCATCTGCCCAGTCGTCGGACGAAGCAAGGGGAGTCATCGAGATAACTAAGACATCCTAACCCTAATCCTAACAAAACCTACTACTCTAACCCTACCCTAACCCTAACCCCTAAACCTAACCACTACCGAAACCTAACCCTAACCCTAAAACCCAAACCCCGATAAAAACTATTACTCTAACCATAACCCCTAAAACTAACCACTACCGAATCCTTAACCCTAAAAACACTACTCTAACCACTAAGGATTCTGACACTAACGAAACCCACGACTCTAAACCTATCCACAACCAATTCCCAATCCTAACCCTAACCCCAACCACTACGAATCCTAATCCTAACAAAACCTACTACTCTAACCCTAACCACTACCGTATCCCTAACACTAACCACTAAAAATCCTAACCCTAACAAAACCTACTACTCTAATTTGGACTAATACCGAATCCTGACCCTAACCCTAACCTCTAACCATAACCACGTAACACAGTAGTAAGGATAACCATTACTATCATTATCTTTATTAATATTACTAATATTACTAATATTATTATCATTATTATTATTGTGGTTGTCACCATAATAAATATTGCCATAATATCAAATTAAACATAACAACAACAAACGAATATAAAACACGAAAAATATAAATTTATATATTATATATTATATATTATACAAATTTTATCTTTATTATTGCTATCAACACCAATAACATAGAAAGTATTCAAATCTTACGATTGTTATCATCGTTCTTTTCATCATAGTGGCCGTTTTTAACTGTTGCTATTATTATAGTCATAATAGTGATCATTACTGCTAATACTATTATATTATTATTATTATTATTATTATTATTATTACAATTAATAATAACATTATAATAAATTAATAAAAGATACAAATCCCAAGGAATTTTTTAATAATATAAAGATATGAATGGATGGACGTGTGTCTTTATACACATATATGCATATACGTATATGAGGAGATATGTATGTGTGTGTATGTGGGTGTGTGTGTGTGTGTGTGTGTGTGTGTGTGTGTGTGTGTGTGTGTGTGTGTGTGTGTGTGT
>NW_019525117.1:29226-29887 GCF_002814215.2 Seriola lalandi dorsalis
ATGGGACAAGGGTTGATAGGAACTGTGAACCGGTGACGACGGGCGTCGGCCAGTGCACTGCCTTTGGTCTCCCACTTTCAACTGCCCAGTCGTCGGACGAAGCAGGGGAGATCATCGAGATAATTAAAAAATCCTAACCCTAACCCTAACCCTAACCCTAACCCTAACCCTAACCCTAACCCTAACCCTTCCTTTACTCTATGGCGAGGCATACACACTGTGGGGGAGTTAAAAAGTAACATGCGCCGGCCAGTGCATTGCCTTTGACTCTCTATTCAACTGTGATGCCCAGTGGCATTATGGGGAGAGTCATCGTGATAATTCTTATAAACCTAACCCTAACCCTAACGCCGGACGGCAGGTGAGCCAAAACACTTAAAGGTCCATGTTAGGAAATCTATACTGTACAATACGGAAATAAAATCCAGAATATACCAAAAATGAAAATTATTTTAATATTCAGCAAAAATCTGGACTGGACTGGTGACTGAAAAAAATAACTATAAAATCTAAACAGATTCATAATACTTTGAAAAAAGGATCAAAAATTAAAGGATTATGATATATAAAAAAAATAATAATAACAAATAAATCCAGCTTATATACCAGATTGGAAACAACCTATAAACCTAATATAAATCAGTTTGAATCCCCATAGGGA
>NW_019525117.1:29937-31062 GCF_002814215.2 Seriola lalandi dorsalis
GAACCCTAGAATGCCAAAAAAGACTACCTCACCACATAACATGCAAAATTCGACCTGATCTTCGATTGACCCATGGTGGTGAGTATAAATTATATTATTTCCTCTTCTAAAACATGTCTGGGAGTCGTGCGGTGTATGGGGCACCAGACATGAAAAAACCTTAAAATAGCCTAATGTTTTCCTGGAGTCGTGCGGTGTATGGGGCACAGGAAACATTCCTTAAAAATAGCTCTAAAAAAAATTACTCTAAAATAGACAAAAAAAATTTTTTTACCTTAAAGCTAAGGATAATTTCAAAAGATTTTTTAGCATAGGCGTCATGAGGCCCAGGGAGGCAGTGTTTGATCACGGCTGGCCCTGGCCCTCTTTCCCCTGGGGACATCCGGGAAGGCAACGCTTAGTCGTGGCTGGTCCTGACTGTCCCCTCCTGGGGCTGACGCCTTAGATTTTAGACCTAATTCGAACCTTTTTTAGAAAAATAACCGAGATAGATACTAGCATGGGCGACAGGAGGCCCAGGGAGGCAGTGTTTGATCACGGCTGGCCCTGGCCCTCTTTCCCCTGGAGACGGTCAGGAAGGCAACGCTTGTCGTGGCTGGTCCGGGCCTTCCCCTCCTGGGACTGACGCCTTAGACTTTAGACCTAATTTGAACCCTTAAGATAACTCAGATAGTTACTAGCATGGGTGTCTGGAGGTCCAGGTAGGCAGTGCCTCGTCACGGCTGGCCCTGGCCCTCCTTCCTCGGAGAGACTGGGAAGGCAACGCTTAGTCGTGGCTGGTCCTGATACCTCTTTCAGGGGGACACCCAGATAACCTAGCGCTCCAAAACTAACCTCTGAAGTTAAAAAATGGAACACGCAAAATCCAGAATCAACCTTCACCTCGAGCCTTGTTTGGTCGGATTGTGGCTACCTAGCGGTGTTAACAAGCAATCTGTAGCGAACAGGCGGTAAGTATGCGACCTCCCTGGGTTCCGACTCTAGGAACAGCACGCAGGAAAGGCGGTCCAGGGCATCAGGACCTTAATCGTAGCCCAGTCTTCTATGAGGGTTAGCCTCACTCACACAACAGCCCATATTGCACCTCATACGACAATTCGCAATACTAAAAACCTTCCCCTTTTG
>NW_019525117.1:31082-31992 GCF_002814215.2 Seriola lalandi dorsalis
ACATGAACTCAGGTGAGTAACCATAGCACTTCTAATGCTCCCTGTTGAAGACTAAGGATATTTAAATTATGGCAGATATTGCTACCAATATAATAATAATAATAATAATAATAATATTTAAAAATTCTAAAAAAGTTCTAAAATATGTACCACTGTGTCCTGAGGTTGTGCGGTGTATGGAACACAGGACATCACTCTCTTCCACACTGTGGCGCACCTCTGAGACCGTACAGTACATGGAATATGGAAAAATACTTCTGAAGGATGCCAGACGAACCCGGATTGGACAAAAGGAGGACACCCTGGACTTCAAACCCTGATATAAGGTTATCCACGATCATTTACTGCACGATTACGCCGGACGGCAGGTGAGCCAAAACACTTAAAGGTCCATGTTAGGAAATCTATACTGTACAATACGGAAATAAAATCCAGAATATACCAAAAATGAAAATTATTTTAATATTCAGCAAAAATCTGGACTGGACTGGTGACTGAAAAAAATAACTATAAAATCTAAACAGATTCATAATACTTTGAAAAAAGGATCAAAAATTAAAGGATTATGATATATAAAAAAAATAATAATAACAAATAAATCCAGCTTATATACCAGATTGGAAACAACCTATAAACCTAATATAAATCAGTTTGAATCCCCATAGGGAACTGAAAAATTAAAATATTAAACTATTATAAAACAATATTATAACACAATTGGCTACGGGACACACCCCGAGATTTGATCAACCTCGGCGGGGCCACCCTCAGGGGAGAATGTCTGGTGATAAACGGCCGAAACATTCGATGAGCCTGGGGTCCACTACTGATGATGTGTTCCAAAATTTAGAGGATTATTGTTGTTATTATTATTAATAACAACAATAAACAACACTGAAACAGACGTCTG
>NW_019525117.1:32042-33033 GCF_002814215.2 Seriola lalandi dorsalis
TAAAAACCACAACTTACTTACCTTACATACCTGTCAAAAAAATAAAATCAATGTATACGCGACTCTCAACAACCGATATATAAACATTTAAGGGAGAGGAGTTCGTTTGGAACCGTGAACTACGGACGACGAGCGCCGGCCAGTGCATTACCTTTGATTCCCTAGTTCAAACTGCCCAGTCGTCGGACGAAGCAGGGGGAATCATCGAGAAAGCTTTTAAAATCCTAACCCTAACCCTAACCCTAACCCTAACCCTAACCCTAACCCTAACCCTTACTTACCTGTTAAAAACTAAAAAATGACAATTACTTACCTTATCTGTTAAAATTACAAATACTTAACGTACTTACCAATAAAAAATTACAGCTACTTACCTCACTTACCTGTTAAAAATCAAAAATTATAACTACTTACATGCCAAAAAAAATTTTTTATTATTACAATTACTTACCTTACTTACCTACTAAAAATTACTTAAATTACTTACCTTACTTACCTATTAAAATTACAATTACCTTCCGTACTTACCTGTTAAAAATCACAATTACTTACCTCACCTACCTGTAAAAAATTACAATTACTTACCTTACTTACCTATTAAAAACTAAAAAATGACAATTACTTACCTGTTTAAAATTTAAAATTACAATAACTTACTTACCTGATGAAAACCACAATCACCTACCCTACTTACCTGTTAAAAATTACTAAACATCCAACCAAAAAAAAGAAAAAAAACAAAACTTTACGGGACAGAGATTCGTTTAGAATTGAGAACTACAGACAACGGGCGTCGGCCAGTACACTGCCTTGATTCCCCACTCTCATCTGCCCAGTCATCGGACGAAGCAAAGGGAGTCATCGAGATAACTAAGACATCCTAACCCTAATCCTAACAAAACCTACTACTCTAACCCTACCCTAACCCTAACCCCTAAACCTAACCACTACCGAAACCTAACCCTAACCCTAAAACCCAAACCCCGATAAA
>NW_019525117.1:33083-34002 GCF_002814215.2 Seriola lalandi dorsalis
ATAGGACTCACAACATTTAAAATAACAACATGGAGGATGGGTGGCACGAGGTGCGTTATGGCAGACGCCGCCAACGCACCCGTGCTCCTCCTGGGGACTGGGGCTATGGGCGGGCAGGGTGGAAGGAGAGTGCACCCCCCTTCCCCCGTAGGAGAAGGGATCAGTTCCCCTATCCTAACCCTAACCCTTTTTTATTTGTTTATTTTATTTTGACAAGCCACCTGCCAAAGAAGATGAACTGCACCAGAGGAATTTTCCATGACTGAAAGTCACATGACAACAGGACCCACCCACAACCAAGCCCTCTCAAGCCCCACCCCAAACACTGTCTCTTATACACATCTTCTGACAGCTCTCAGTGGATTTTGAGCCCATTGAAGCATCTTCCAATTTCAAAACCCCATTCATCTCTTTGGGAGACCAAAATTGGAAGTATGCTGTATGAGGTGTAACAGCCTTCTAGAGCATCAGGTCGGCTCAAACACTCACAAAAAACTTCTATTTGACATTCTGAGAGCTCTCAGTGGATTTTGAGCCCCTTGAAGTATCTTCCAAATTCCAAACCCCATTCATCTCTATGGGAGACCAAAATTGGAAGTATGCTGTATGAAGTATAACAGCCTTCTAGAGTATCAGGTCGGCTCAAACACTCACAAAAAACTCCTATTTGACATTCTGAGAGCTCTCAGTGGATTTTGAGCCCCTTGAAGTATCTTCCAAATTCCAAACCCCATTCATCTCTATGGGAGACCAAAATTGGAAGTATGCTGTATGAGGTCCAAGAGCCTGCTAGAGCATGAGAGCATCAGGTGGGATTTGGAGGTTTTTCTCTCACTTGATAACTCATCATGACATGTGCTTATACTGATGCTGCCACCTGTGTTATGTGCAGCAATCTCTAAGATTGCAGGTGGAATTG
>NW_019525117.1:34052-35612 GCF_002814215.2 Seriola lalandi dorsalis
TGATCAACCCCGGCTGGGCCTTCCTCGGGTGAGGGTGTCTAGTGATAAGTGGCCGAAACACCCAATGAACCTGGGGTCCACTACTGACGATGTGTCCAAAATTTTAAAATTAAAAACAATAAGATTTTTACCTTATACTTAACTTCCTAATACAGAATAAAATATAGTTTATCCTACCTACTATAAAATATTACCACCTACTAAAAACTAAGAGGACTGGATATAATACTAAACATCCAACCTAAAAGACAAAACTCTACGATACAAGATTTCGGGAACTGCGGACATCGGACGTCAAATAGTAAATTACCTTTGATTCCCCACTTTCAACTACTCAATCGTCAGACGAAACAAAAATAATCATCAAGATTATTATTATTATTATTATTATTAGTATTATTATTATTATTTTAAAAAAAAATTACAATCACTTACCCCCTTAAAAAAATTACAATTACTTACCTTACCTACATACCAAAAATTACAACTACTTACTTACCTGTTAAAAATTAAAATCTACAACTACTTACCTTACTTACCTGTAAAAATCACAACTACTTACCTGCTAAAAGTTAAAACTAAAAATTACAATTACTTACCTTACTTAACTATAAAAAATTCCAACAACTTACCTTACCTGTTGAAAATTACAAAATTACAGTTACTTACCGGTTAAAAATTACAAATACTTACCTTACTTACCTGAAAATTTAAAAGTTACAAATACCCACCTTAATAACTTCTTTTAGAAAAAAATTTTAAATAAATTTAAAATAAATTGCAATTTAGGAATAATTAAAAAAAAGCTTACCTTACCTACCTGTTAAAAAGTTAAAAAATTATTTCCCCACTTACCTATTAAAAACTACAATTACTTACCTCACTTACCTACTAAAAAATTACAATGACTTACCTTACTTACCTATTAAAACTACAAATACTTACTTACCCAAACAAAACACAACTACTTACCCAATTAAAATTACAATTACTTACCTATTAAAATTATAAATACTTACCTTATTTACCGGTTCAAAAATAAAATCACTTACCTTACCTACATACCAAAAATCACAATTACCTACCTACTTACCCGAAAAAATTACAACTACTTACTTACCTGCTGAAAAATTAAAAATACAATTACTCACCCTACATTCCCAATAATAATTACAATTACGTACCTATTAAAAATTAAAAATTAAAATTTACAACTACCTACCTTACTTACCTGTAAAAATCACAACTACTTACCTGCCAAAAGTTAAAAATTAAAACTAAAATTTACAATTACTTACCTTACTTAACTATAAAAAATTACAACAACTTACCTTACCTGTTGAAAATTACAAAATTACAGTTACTTACCTGTTAAAAATTACAAATACTTACTTTACTTACCTAAAAAAATTACAATTACCTACCTTAATAACTTCTTTTAGAAAAAATAATTTTTAATGAATTAAAAATTGCAATTTAGGAATAGTTAAAAAAGCTTACCTTACCTACCTGTTAAAAAGTTAAATTAAAACTATTTCCCCACTTACCTGTGAAAAATTA
>NW_019525117.1:35659-36346 GCF_002814215.2 Seriola lalandi dorsalis
TTAAAAATTACTAAGCATCAAACCGAAGAAAAAAAGAAAAAAAGACAAAACTTTACGGGACAGGGATTCGTTTGGAATTGAGAACTGCAGACAACGGGCGTCGGCCAGTGCACTGCCTTTGATTCCCCACTTTCAACTGCCCAGTCGTCGGACGAAGCAGGGGGAATCATCGAGATAATTAAAAAATCCCAACCTACCCTTACCCCACAGCCCATCCATCCAGACCCCTGTACGATGGGGGGGCCATCGGCGGACCCTGAAGTGGGAACTCAGCCCCTGATCCAGCTGCCAAAAAGAAACCCGAGACGTCAGGTGAAAGTAATCATCCACCCAGTCCCTAAGAAACAACTGGAGCGTCTCGGGTTGGTACGGGCTGAGTCCCAGGCCCGCCCTCCGGCCCCCCCTTCCGACCCCCCCCTTTCACCACACAGTCTTCACCAAGAGCAACCACAGTTTATCAGTAATGTTGCTCTACCCTGCAGTAACACCATTTCATCCTCTCCATCCACAGAAAACACTACACCACACCAACAACAGAGGGAGCCAGAGCTGTGTGCCACAGAGCCCTGTGAAAGAGAAAAAACCACTGAGGTGGATAATGACACGATGATGAAGGTTGAAAAGATGAAAAGCAACAAGCTGATTTCCTCCTCAACGCCTGAGTCATCCACCTCAAACTCTAACAGG
>NW_019525117.1:36396-36818 GCF_002814215.2 Seriola lalandi dorsalis
TTAAAAATTACTAAGCATCAAACCGAAGAAAAAAAGAAAAAAAGACAAAACTTTACGGGACAGGGATTCGTTTGGAATTGAGAACTGCAGACAACGGGCGTCGGCCAGTGCACTGCCTTTGATTCCCCACTTTCAACTGCCCAGTCGTCGGACGAAGCAGGGGGAATCATCGAGATAATTAAAAAATCCTAACCCTAACCCTAAAATTACAAATACTTACCATGCTTACCTGAAAAAAATCACAACTACTTACCTCACTTACCTGTTAAAAATTACAATTACTTACCTGTTAAAAATAAAACTACAATTACTTACCGTACTTACCTACTAAAAATTAATTAAATTAATTAAATTAAATTAAAAAAATTACAATTACTTACCTTACTTACCTGAAAAAATCACAACTACTTACCTTACTTAAC
>NW_019525117.1:36868-37273 GCF_002814215.2 Seriola lalandi dorsalis
AAGACACCAACCGACCAGAAAGGATTCACCTGAAATTGAGGTATTGGAGGAAGGGATTTTTGAAGGGCCTTCTAGATCTGCACCTCAACAGTCTCCTAAAGAACAGAGAATCCAGAGAAGGGATCAAGGCCGGGGACCCATTGAGGAAGGAGACCAACCATGTTTGGACAAAACACCTACCTTGGCTCCTACTAGAGTCAGTGTAGTTAAAGCGCAAGTCCTCAGGGATTCAATGCAGGAGGACTCATGGATGGGGGGGGATTCAGTAAATCTGGGGGAGGCAGTTCTTCAGAATTTAGGAACCAGCCAGGCCTCTACCCCACAGCAGCCCCCCAAATTTGGACCAACCAGACACATCAGAACCAATCGTAAACTGATTGATTGGACTTTGTCGGTATCCAAAAA
>NW_019525117.1:37293-37714 GCF_002814215.2 Seriola lalandi dorsalis
AACCAATCAAAGTCTAATCAGGATCTGAATACTCTTTGAAAAAAAGATCCAAACATTAAAGGATTATTGTGGAAATAATAATAATATAATCCTGATTATATACCAGACTGAAAACAACCTATAAACCTAATATAAACCAGTTTGAATCCCCAAAGGGAACTGAAAAATTAAGATATTAAACTATTATAAAACAGGATTATAACACAATTGGATATGGGACACACCCTGAGACATGATCAACCTCGGGGGGGCCACCCTCAGGGGAGAATGTCTAGTGATAAACGGCCGAAACATTCGATGAGCCTGGGGTCCACTACTGATGATGTGTTCCAAAATTTAGAGGATTATTATTGTTGTTATTATTATTAATAACAACAATAAACAACACTGAAACAGACGTCTGAAAAGAAAAAAAGAGCAC
>NW_019525117.1:37734-38373 GCF_002814215.2 Seriola lalandi dorsalis
CACCACCAAAACACAAATTGCCAGAGGAAATTCATTTATTGATTGAAAAAGATTTAAAAGATTTTAATAAATATTTCAAAATTCATATGGAGAAACCAAATTTGATCCATGAGGAAATTGAAGCAATTAGACAACTTATTAAGATAAAACATATTATCATTAAGCCTGCAGACAAAGGCAGTTCTGTGGTAATATTAGATAGGGAACAATACATTATGGAAGTAATGAGACAATTAAATGATCAAACATACTACAAAAAATTGGATGAACCTATTTATTTACAAACAATTCCAATGATACATAGTATTGTGAATACATTAAAAATTAAAAAAGTTATTAATCATAAACAAGAAAAATACTTAAAAGGTATGAGTGAACCAAGGGAGAGACGTTTTTATATCCTACCCAAGATTCACAAACCTCCAGAAAAATGGACAATTCCATTTGAAGTTCCTCAGGGGAGGCCGATCGTGTCCGACTGTGGGAGTGAAACTTATGCAACAGCAGAATTTATTGATTATTTCCTAAATCCGTTGTCAATTCTTCATCCTTCCTATGTGAAGGACACATATCATTTTATTGAAATTGTAAAGAATTTAAGGATTCCACCAAATGCATTTTTTTTCAGTTTAGATGTGG
>NW_019525117.1:38393-39021 GCF_002814215.2 Seriola lalandi dorsalis
CTTTATATATACATAAACATAAACATTTACTTTAACCTTACAGTCATCTTTTTATTGTTTTCATTTATTTGCTTGGCCCGCTACCCTTTGTTAAGTTTGGTTGCAGCAGGTCCCTCTCTTCCTTCTGCCCTGTGCTCTGCCTGGGATTCGAACCCTGGTCCCCGGTGGGAAGGACCACTGGACTTTCCACTCCACCATCCACCCCGTCAGATCAGTAGGCCAGTGCACATGATTTTAACGCAAACCCAGAACCCCAACCCCAACCCCAACCCTAACCCTAACCCTAACCCTATGGTGATCCGCATGGTCACAATTGGGACGGTTCCCAGCCCCCCCAACACAATTATTTTATATCAGCTTATGTTGTTTTATTATTCTATTTATATATTTTTTTTAACTTTTTATTACTTTTATTTATTTGCTGGGCCCGTCCCCCTTTATAAATTTGATCGAAAGCAGGTCCCTCTCTTCCTTCTGCCCGGTGCTCTGCCTGGGGATCGAACCCTGGTCCCCGGTGGGAAAGACCACTTCTCTCTCCATTCCACCATCCATTCTATCAGATCAGTAGGCCAGTGCACAGTATTTTAACTCAAACCCATAACCCCAACCCCAACCCCAACCCTAACCC
>NW_019525117.1:39041-39646 GCF_002814215.2 Seriola lalandi dorsalis
GAAATGATTTTGTTTTCAATGAGGAATTTTATTTACAAATTAAAGGGACGGCAATGGGGAAAAGATTTGCCCCCTCATACGCCAACATTTTTATGGCGAACTGGGAGGAGGAGGTTTTGGCAAAATGCCCAAAAAAACCCCTCCATTATCTTCGTTATTTGGATGACATATGGGGGGTATGGGCATACTCTGAAGAAGATTTTAAACAGTTTATGGAAATTTTGAATGCCCATGATCCCTCCATTCAATTAAAATTTGAAATTAATCAATTATCTATTGATTTCCTTGACACGACAGTGTACAAAGGTCAGGATTTTTCTTTAAATGGGAAACTGGAAATTAAAGTTTTTTTCAAAAAGACGGACACACATGCTCTTTTGTTTAAATCTAGTTTTCATCCCAAGCATACTTTTAAAGGGATTGTTAAATCACAATTATTGCGTTTTTTTAGAATCTGTACTAAAGAAGATGATTTTTGGGAAACAGTTAAGATTTTGTTTCGAGCCTTAAAGAATAGGGGCTATTCTAGATCATTTTTAAGACAGTGTCTAGCATCATTTAAAGTTCAAAAATTGGTACAGCAAAAAAGAATGGTTCCTTTAATT
>NW_019525117.1:39696-40885 GCF_002814215.2 Seriola lalandi dorsalis
TTTTTTTTTTTCTCCTCTCCTTTAGGGATACTAGTTAACCATTTTGAATGATTTTAATGAAGAAAATACCCAAGTGTTTTTAGACATCCATGGTTACCTTGAGCCAGAGCCCCCGGAACACTCTTCAGAGTGTTACGTTTAACCCCAACCTAACCCTGCCAGTGCCTCGGATACCATTTCTTTTATTTTTTTTCCCTACTTAAGACTTAATCTTTATTTTTTTTTTAATTTTTTTAATTTTTATTTTTATTCATTTATTTATTTATTTTTTTAATCTTTTTATTTATTTGGCATTTTAAAGTCCTCGTGCCTAACCCTAACCGAGCCCCTATCCCAGCTACTATTTTAACTTTTTTATTTTTTATTTCGAGAGCTATACCTGTATACACCTGATCCATTACTTTACTCTAACCTTAACCAGGTGTTTTTTACTTCCCTAACCCTAACCAAACCTCCCCCTTCCCTAAACCTAAAATCCCCCCCCCCCTTTTTTTTTTTTTTTTTTTTTTTTTTTTTAATTTTTTTTTTTTTTTTTTTTTTTTTTCTGCACCTCCCCATGTGGATCCGCATGGTCAATAATCGGGTCGGTTCCCAGCTCCCTAAGTTTCTTCTTTTTTCATATATTTATTATATTCTATCTATTCTACTTCTTTATATATACATAAACATAAACATTTACTTTAACCTTACAGTCATCTTTTTATTGTTTTCATTTATTTGCTGGGCCCGCTACCCTTTGTTAAGTTTGGTTACAGCAGGTCCCTCTCTTCCTTCTGCCCTGTGCTCTGCCTGGGATTCGAACCCTGGTCCCCGGTGGGAAGGACCACTGGACTTTCCACTACACCATCCACCCCGTCAGATCAGTAGGCCAGTGCACATGATTTTAACGCAAACCCAGAACCCCAACCCCAACCAAAAAAAATAAAAAAAAAACATCTCAGCCTACAGGAAACATAAGAGCCTCCATTCCATTCTCATCAGATCCAAATTCACTGATCATACACCCGCAACCCCTCTTCCATATAGCCACCACTACAAGAACAGGAAATTCATCCACAACCCATATAGTAATACAGCGTTTCCAACTCTAGGCTCCTTTTCCATCACCACTACGAACATAGTATACATTATTACATGCACACTCTGCAATAAACATTACATAGGCGAATCAAAACACTCCACCCACACC
>NW_019525117.1:40905-41995 GCF_002814215.2 Seriola lalandi dorsalis
GTGGCCGAATTAGTGGGGGCGAAACTTGGTTTCAGGTCTCTACGACCTTCCTATCAGAAGCTACAGACCTTAACGACTATGGTAGGGGGTACGATAGGTGGCAAAACTCTGTTAACCTAACCCTAACCCTAACCCTAACCCTAACCCTAACCCTAACCCTAGGGTCGAACAAGGCTACTCATGCCCTCAAAACAACCCACTCTGAGCCCTCTCCTCGAATTTCTGCCGGGGGTGCACTGTCCGAAACGGGCCCCCCAGGAGCTGCACCATCCTCACACCCACACACTCCCAAGACCCCCCTCATTTTGGACCATTCTTCTCCACCTCAACCGACTTCACCTCCTGTCTTTACCTCATCCCCTCTACAACCCCCCATCTCCCCTCCCTCCTCACCCAACTCCCCTCCTGGTCCCATACCCACCTCTCCCAGCTCCCCCCTTTCCCATCACTCTTCCCCTTCTTTTCTAACACATCCCTACCCCGAGCTACAACCGGACTCCTCAGACTCATCCCTAGAAGACCCCCCAGTTCCACCCGGCTGCAACTCCACATCACCCTTGATGACAACCCAAACCTGCGCCCCTCAACCCCCCACCGAAGAACCCAGGACTCCAACCACCACTCCACTTTCCATCCCCTCCACAACTTCAACCATAACACCCTCAGGACAGAACTTTTTCAGATCCACTTACCATATTGCACGCCCCAGCCGGAAGATCCAGGACTGGTTTTTCAAGCCCCGAAAACCAGTCCTGATCCTTGGAGACTCCAACATAAATCGCATCCCGCCCCATAACCACCCACAAGTACAATTGGACAGCTACCCCGGAGCCAACACTTACCATTTCCTTAAAGTATGTGAAAAATCCATTCCCAATCCTGATGTCAAGATAGTGGTCCTTTCCATCGGGATTAACAACAAGGACCAGGATCCCAGGCAGACCACCACGAAACAATTCAAGACCCTCTTCCGCCAGGCAAAGTTGACCTTCCCCAACGCCGACATCTACTACCCGATTATGAATTTCTCATCCCAACTCACCCCCACCCAGAAAGGTAATCTCAAACTCATCAACAACATCATGACCAC
>NW_019525117.1:42015-43456 GCF_002814215.2 Seriola lalandi dorsalis
TTTTTTTTTTTCTCCTCTCCTTTAGGGATACTAGTTAACCATTTTGAATGATTTTAATGAAGAAAATACCCAAGTGTTTTTAGACATCCATGGTTACCTTGAGCCAGAGCCCCCGGAACACTCTTCAGAGTGTTACGTTTAACCCCAACCTAACCCTAACCCTCTGAATGCCTAACCCTAAACAATGCCTAAACCTAACTAAATTTCTAAATTGACGACTAAACCTAACCTAATCCTAACCCTAACCATTGTAATTGGATGCCTAAACCTAATTAATACCTAATCCTAACCATTTTAATTGAATACATAATGTTAACGAAGTTTTTAGCCCCAACTTGCCTAATCCTAACCCTAACCATTTGGTTTAATCTAAAAATTAAAAAAACCCCTGTCTAAAACCTAAAATTAATATTAAAAACTGTTTAAATTATATAAATACTGTTTAAAACATATATATGATTATTTGCTATTATTTAATTCATTTAAATTCATTGAAAGGGTTAAAACATAGAGCCAAATTCATTATATGGGGATTACATTAAAAAACTATTTGAATTTAAGGGGTTAATTTGATTTATTTCTAAAAACTAAAATTTAGACGACAAAATTTAAAAAGACGACGAGCGAGTATAAAAAGGGCGAAAACACATTGAAGGCTCATTCTGAGCTGAGGCTTTGCAGCAGACAGCTGGTTTTTAGTGCTTGGGAGTCACTGGCCATTATTTCATTTTGCCCTGCCTGAAGAAGGCACAGAGTGTGCCGAAACGTCGCGAGAAGGGCACACATTTTTGTTTATTAATATTAAAAATATAAAAATATAGTTTAATTTATTAAGGGAGTTTTTTTAGTTTGTTTTTTAGTTTTTTATAAAAATTCATTTTTTCTTTTATTTAAATTATATAGAAAAATTAAAAAAGCAAACCCCCCCATCATTCCTAATGGCCTATGCCGATGAGGATGATGGGTGGCAAGTGGTTCGACATGGAAGAAGGGGTCGCTTCCGTGGGCGAAACTATGACCTTCGACCCCAAGACCGGAGTTGGTCTTCTTGGGACCAGGGAGGGATGAGTGCCAGGGGGAGGGCCCGTGCATTTCCCGACCCTCAATGGAGGGGACGGGCTAACCCTCTGCCTAACCCTAACCCTAACCCTAACCCTTACACTAACCCTAACCATTTCTGGGTGGCTGCCTAACCCTAACCTCACTGGTGGGGCACCAGCACCCTCTGATTGGCCTACTCATGTTTGGTAAGGCAGGGGTTGGCCGATTGGGGAGTGCTGATGCCACAAGCAGTGAGCTTACCTGTGGCAGGAAAGTATCCTGTGGAAGAAGAAAACATTACAACACTTACCTGATACCTTACCTGACTCCCAGCATATCTCTGGGCACTTACCTTGCATCCTTAGGCCCCGGGTACACCACACACCTGGTATACTGCCAT
>NW_019525117.1:43476-44319 GCF_002814215.2 Seriola lalandi dorsalis
GGGAAAATGATTCAATAAAATCAACTCAAATTAATTCCAGGTGACGGATCTGACTGGAGACTATTTGAAAGAAAAAAAACTTAATCTCGGACCTTGACCTTTGACCTCGGAAAGAGCGTTCCTTTATGGGACAGGGGTTGATAGGAACTGTGAACTGCGGACGACGAGCGCCGGCCAGTGCATTGCCTTTGATCTCCCAGTTTCAACTGCCCAGTCGTCGGACGAAGCAGGGGGGATCATCGAGAAAGATTTAAAATCCTAACCTAAAAAACTCTCTTACCTCTTAAAAAAATTTTTTAAAAATTACAATTACTTACCTGTTAAAAATCACAATTACTTACCTTACTTACCTGTGAAAAATTACAATTACTTACTTACCGGTTAAAAATTACAATTACTTATCTTATAACTACTTACCTGTTAAAGATTACAATTACTTACCTTACTTAACTATTAAAAACTAATAAATGACAATTACTCACCTGTTTAAAATTTAAAATTACAATAACTTACTTACCTGATGAAAACCACAATCACCTACCCTACTTACCTGTTAAAAATTACTAAGCATCCAACCGAAAAAAAAGAAAAAAAACAAAGCTTTACGGGACAGAGATTCGTTTAGAATTGAGAACTGCAGACAACGGGCGTCGGCCAATACACTGCCTTGATTCCCCACTCTCATCTGCCCAGTCGTCGGACGAAGCAAGGGGAATCATCGAGATAACTGAGAAATCCTAACCCTAATCCTAACAAACCCTAACCCTAACCTAACCCTAAACCCTAAACCTAACCACTACCGAAACCTAACCCTAACCCTAAAACCCAAATCCCGATAAAAAC
>NW_019525117.1:46008-51679 GCF_002814215.2 Seriola lalandi dorsalis
ATTGTGTATATATTATAATTTGTAAACAATGTGGGTTACAATATGTTGGTGAGACGGGAAACACAATCCGAATTAGATTCACACAACATAGATACAATATTTTGAAAAGGAAAGACATCCACACTCAGCTGGTTAAACATTTCATAGAACATGGCTGGCACTCAGTACAGGCCTCTGTCCTCCAGTGTAATCCAAATTGGACAACAGCCCAGAGACAGAGGACAGAGAGGACCTGGATCAGCAAATTGGGCACTAGATTCCCACAGGGACTTAATGAGAGATAAGAGGGGGACTACATGGGACTGGATGGAGTGTGCACAGATTGCACCACCGCTTCGCGGTGGCGCAATCCTTTATTTTCTAATCCTAACCATGCCGGTGCCTCCAGTCCAAGTGGGGTCTCACCTTTGCCCTCTCATTCCCGTGGGAACTCACACTCTTAATTAGGCCGACATCTTTAATCCAATCACCGAGCCTTTTTGCTCTAATCCTAACCAGGTCATCCTTTAAGCTAAACCTAACCCGGTTATTTTATCCTAACCCTAACCACTCGATTTGGAGCCTAATCAACTGCATTTTTGCCTAATCCTAACCGGTGTAGTGGTGGCCCTAAACCTAACCAGGTCACTGAGGGCCCTAACACTAACCGGTTTCATCTGATCCTAAACATAACCACATCAACAAGGACCTAATCTTAACCAGACTCATTTTGTCAACGCCTTAGCCGGGTTCTGTCTAGCTACATGTCCACTGGATCACCCTATTTGCTCTTTGTTCCTGATAGTTTAATAAATGTACATATTTTAAAGACGAGGATGTCAATAAAGACACAAAGTCAGAGGATTCAGGAACAGGATTTTGTTGATAAATAGCACAGGTTTTATATTTTTTTCCTCCTTGTGTTCTTTCTTTTCTTTTTCTTGTTTTTTTAAGAAATGATAAACCAAAAACAGAGGGTGATCTAGTGTGAACATTAGAAATAATTTACCTTTTAGTTTAATAATAAATAAATAACATAACAATATATGTGAGATTATGGTGAGAGAGATATATATAGATGTAGATATATATATGTGTGTGTACATGTATGTTTCTCTCTCTATATATATATATATATAAATAATGAATACAGTTACTTAATAACTGATACCATAGTATCTAATAATAATAAATATATAAATAGAGAAACAATCAAAACCCAGGGGGGTTTACTGTACAGAACTTTGAAATAAGGAATAAATAAATAAATAAATAAACAAATAAATAAATAAATAAATAAATAAATAAATAAATAAATAAATATACATATTATCATCACATAAATATTCAATAAAGAAATAGCATAAGTAATAAATACTATTGTATACAGATGGATTAAAAACAGGTTAATAAATAAATAAATATATAAATACATTCATTTTAGTTCTCATAACATACGGATGAATTAAAAATACAAAGGGGTGGACAAAAGGTGAAAAAAGAAGAGGATTTCATGTGTAAATAAAGATATTAAAAACAGGAAGTTATGTATGTAGAAACGGAAACGGATATGTTGTTTTGGATTCATGTAAACCTTTTTTTTCGTTAAAAACAATTAATGTAAATGGAACAAAAACAACTTGTTTTCTTTTTCTGTGTTGGATGTTCAGTTATGCACATGTATGTTTATGTTCGGAGTTCATGATGGCGGACATCCGAGTGTGAAAGACCGTCTCTCTGTTTAAGAGATCGGTGCGCCGCGGTAGAGAGCAGTGTGGTGGCGACCGGCTGGCCAGAGGGGGCGGCAGAGGGGGAGAGGGTGAGCTCCCCACTTCCGCCCCCGCCCCTCTTGGGCGGACCGCGGGGGTTTTAAACTTGTTTGGTCTTCTCGTGCTAGCCGGTGACAGCTACTGTTGACAGCATCCTACCGAGGGCTCTGTCACCGATCGCCGTGCAAATAAAAGTTTGTATTTGCCTGAAGAAGGTCCGATTAGCGACCGAAACGTTGCAGTGTGTTAATGTGTGTTTTTGTGTTTTATGTTCTGTGAAAATAAACGTATTTTTGTATGAAAAAAGGAAATCCCTCTCCCTCCTTTTTCAAAATAAAAGCCTTAGAACCTTTTTTTAGTTTTTTTTGGCCTCATCCGGAGGTCCGTTTTTGTTAGATTAGCTTTTATTTCCTCCATTTTTCATTTTTTCATTTTTTAAAAAAAACACACGGAGATGCACCACGGTGAAAGAGACGACGGTTGGACGACGGTCCGACGCGGACGCGAGCAGCCGCGCTCGGGGCTCAGAGCACGCCAGCGCTCCGGCTCCCTCCGCGGCTACGGGGACCGACCACGGAGCTACGCCTCCGTGACGAGAAATGGCCGTTCCAGACGGGATGGAGATGATGGATCGCTACGGCGCCAGCGATCCACCGCGGTCAGAACGCCATGGCGAAATCACAGCGCTCATCGCGCTCAGGAACAGCGGATCGGCACCGGTGGATACCAGCGGGACCGCCGCGTCCACTACGCTCGGGAGCAGCGGACTGGTGGCAGCGGGTTACGGCGTGACGACGAGGTTCGCTACGGACCGGGACAGCGAACCAGGGACGACTACCGCCGTCCACAGCCACAGCGACAGGGGCCTTACAGACCCACCCAGCCCCCCCACAAGGTACAGTCGGATGATCCGGACTTTAATACAAAGGTCCGGATCATACATAACATTATTAAAGCGACCCACCACCTAAAAAATGTGTCGGCGGAAGAACCACCCCCGACCATCGGCCGTATGACCGCCACGCTGAGTGGCTTTATCAAACCTGCCTCCCCAAATGACACCACCAGCCTGCTGCTGGTGGGAAACGCTAAGAACTGGGAACACACCACCCTCCTAGTTCTTAGAGACCATTATATGGACATGCTGGAGGCCGAAATCAATAGGCTGGCCAGGTTTGAAAATCAGGACTGGAGGGGTCCTTTTCAGATTGCCTCCGCTTGGGCGAGGAGGAATCTGGGTCAGAGGCTCGGTGCAGAGACCCTGCAGCAGGCGGAGGCCGTCATTCTGGCCCACCTGGCAGACTGGCAGGCGGCGGAACGCACCGCAGTTGGAACACAGGAGGGCGGTGGTCCGCCTCCTGAGAGTCAGGGAACCCCAGCAGCACCCCCTCCGGCAGCCAGAATACCGGGGATTCCCTCGCCCCCCCCCTCCCCCTCCCCCGCATCATCAACAGCGCCCCTCCCTATTACGAGGGCTTTAAGAGTAGCCACTCGAAAACCGGCAGCGGCACTCACCAGGGCTGGAGCTTCGGTCGCCATGACACCACATCAGGGGGGGTATGATGAACAGGGCAGCCAGTCATCACAGGGGGGAGACAGCCCTCTCTCCACTCTTCTCTCCCTTCTCTCCCCTCTCCCCCCTCCCCTTCCCTGCCCTGTCCTCACAGCGGCACGTCCTGCCCCCCCGACTCCTCCTCCTCTTCTTCTCCCTCCTCCCTCTCCTCCTGCTCCTCCTCAGCCTGTGGTGGTATTCTCGGCCTCCTTTCCACCTGCAGGGGAGACAGAGCAGATGACAGCGGCGAGCCCCAAACGACAGAGACGGAAGAGGGCCAGAGCCAGCAGCAACCCACACTCACCCCCATCTGTCCCCCTCGACCCAGTGGTGGTCCTGACTCCTCTCGTTGCCCATCCTGGTAACCCGTGTGTGAGACTCGAGGAGGAGGTGATCACGTCCCAGGGCACAGGGGGGCAAAATCACATGGCCAGCCACATAGTCACACCCTCCATGCCACCCAAATCTCCTGTGGTGACACCACAGCCAGCAGCCGACAGACAGGCGATGCTGGCTGACCGGGAAGCAACGCCAGCACCACCCTCATCCACCACGCCCGTCCGGAGACCAACCCGCCACATCCACACGACCAGGAAGTTGAAGGACTGGGCACTCAACATCAGGAGGAAGTACCTGATCGTGGGGGACTCCAACCTCGCCAGGTGTCCACCCTTCCAGGATGAGGATCTACAGGTGGACAGCTTTCCAGGAGCCAACTTCCACCACGCTGCGGCCATCCTCGCCAAGGCAACCTGCTCCACACAGCCAGGGAAGATCATCCTGGCCTTTGGGCTGAATCACAGGGCTCAGAAAGCCCGGATGACAGCGACAAAGCAGCTGCAGGCGGCCTTGAGGGCGATAAAGCGGCGCTTCCCGCTGGCACGTGTGATGGTGCCAGCCATTAATTATTCTCCATCTCTCCCTCAGCAGGAACGTTTCAACCTAAATGCAATAAATAAATACATTGTTGAAAACTGTGAGTTCATCCCCAAGCTCCCAGACACAGCGTTCAGCACAGGGAGAGATGGAGTGCACTGGACGAGGCAGACAGCAGCCTCCATGCTGGATCACTGGGGTAAGCATTTAAACTGAGGGTCCCCACAAGCCTGCCACCTCAGGAGGGGTACAGAAATGTGAAGGTTTTATCTAATAAAATACAACTGTCCACCCCTCAGCTTGCTCTACTTAATAGAGGCCTTACTTTCATCCCCACTTTGGGTCATAAGAGTGAAAATATTAGGCAACAGTCTAGATTCGACCTACAAAATTACCATAGAAGATTAAAATTGGCAGCTTTCTATGGTGATAAAGGTGATTTAACACCACAACCCTTCACTCCCACATCTCATTGGGCCCCTCCCGATGCACAACTACCCCCCCAAATTGTAGACTTAATAAAAAAAGATACATATTACTATGACCGTCATTTTAAAATCCGGCAGGTGAAACCTAATCTGACACAGGTAGAAAACTCAGCGCTTAAGGAGTTAATGAAAAATAAGGACATTATTATTAAACCGGCCGATAAAGGCAGTGTTGTGGTAGTTATGGAACGGGAACAATATTTATGGGAAGGATACAGACAATTAAATGATACAAAGTATTATTCTAAATTAGAAAATCCAATTTTTCTGGACACCATACCCATTGTACACCAAATTATTAATAAATTACAGGAGAAAAAATTTATTAACTGGAAGCAAAAGAAATACTTGATCGGTGATTCAGAACCCAGACCTAGACGTTTTTACATGTTGCCTAAAATACATAAGGACCCTGCTAAGTGGAGCAAGCCGTTTGAAATCCCCCCTGGTAGACCTATAGTGTCTGATTGTAGCAGTGAGACCTACAGGACAGCAGAGTTCCTGGACTTTTATCTGAATCCCCTGTCCACTAAACACACCAGCTATATTAAAGACACATATGATTTTATAGATAAGATTAAAAAGTTACATCTTCCGGCAGATTCGATCCTGTTTACTATCGATATTGATAGTCTTTATACAAATATAGACATAAGAGAGGGCATTCAATCAGTGAAGAACATTTTTTCTAAACATTATGATAAAAAAAGACCGGATAAAGAATTATTACAATTATTAGAGATTAATTTAACAAAAAATGATTTTGAATTCAATGGTGAGTATTTTTTGCAAATTAAGGGCACAGCAATGGGCAAGAAATTTGCGCCCGCATATGCCAATATTTTTATGGCTGACTGGGAAACTAACCCTAATCCTAACTATTATAAAACAATATTATAACACAATTGGCTACGGGACACACCCCGAGATTTGATCAACCTCGGCGGGGCCACCCTCAGGGGAGAATGTCTGGTGATAAACGGCCGAAACATTCGATGAGCCTGGGG
>NW_019525117.1:51729-56941 GCF_002814215.2 Seriola lalandi dorsalis
GGTCATAAGAGTGAAAATATTAGGCAACAGTCTAGATTCGACCTACAAAATTACCATAGAAGATTAAAATTGGCAGCTTTCTATGGTGATAAAGGTGATTTAACACCACAACCCTTCACTCCCACATCTCATTGGGCCCCTCCCGATGCACAACTACCCCCCCAAATTGTAGACTTAATTAAAAAAGATACAAATTATTATGACCGTCATTTCAAAATCCGGCATGTGAAACCTAATCTGACAAAGGTAGAAAACTCAGCACTTAAGGAGTTAATGAAAAATAAAGACATTATTATTAAACCGGCCGATAAAGGCAGTGTTGTGGTAGTTATGGAACGGGAGCAATATTTATGGGAAGGATACAGACAATTAAATGATACAAAGTATTATTCTAAATTAGAAAATCCAATTTTTCTGGACACCATACCCATTGTACACCAAATTATTAATAAATTACAGGAGAAAAAATGTATTAATTGGAAGCAAAAGAACTACTTGATCGGTGATTCAGAACCCAGACCTAGACGTTTTTACATGTTGCCTAAGATACATAAGGACCCTGCTAAGTGGAGCAAGCCGTTTGAAATCCCCCCTGGTAGACCTATAGTGTCTGATTGTAGCAGTGAGACCTACAGGACAGCAGAGTTCCTGGACTTTTATCTGAATCCCCTGTCCACTACACACACCAGCTATATTAAAGACACATATGATTTTATAGATAAGATTAAAAAGTTACATATTCCGGCAGATTCGATCCTGTTTACTATCGATATTGATAGTCTTTATACAAATATAGACATAAGAGAGGGCATTCAATCAGTGAAGAACATTTTTTCTAAACATTATGATAAAAAAAGACCGGATAAAGAATTATTACAATTATTAGAGATTAATTTAACAAAAAATGATTTTGAATTCAATGGTAAGTATTTTTTGCAAATTAAGGTCAAAGCAATGGGCAAGAAATTTGCGCCCGCATATGCCAATATTTTTATGGCTGATTGGGAAACAGGGGCCCTACAACAGTGTGAAAAAAGACCCATTCATTATTATAGATATTTAGACGACATCTGGGGAGTATGGACACATTCAGAGGATGATTTTAAGTTTTTCCTGAACACTCTTAATAATTTTAATCCGTCTATTAAATTAAAATACACTTTAAATCACAATTCGATCGACTTCCTGGACACAACAACATTTAAAGGACTCAAATTTAATGAGACCAATAGACTGGATATTAAGGTTTTCTTTAAAGAGACGGATACGCATGCTTTGCTCCATAAGACCAGCTTTCACCCCAAACACACTTTTGCAGGTCTAATCAAATCTCAATTATTACGCTTCCATAGGATCTGCACCCAAAATGAGGATTTTAAACAGGCCACTGGGGTGCTCTTCTCTGCTCTGGCCCGCAGGGGGTACTCCAGGACCTTCCTAAGAAACTCTTTCAAAAAGTTCCTCCAAATTAAGCCCCATATTGTGTCCCCTATGATTCCTTTTATTGTCACTTACTCTGCATCCACGGTGAAGCTGGTCAGAGAGATCAGGAACAACTTTGAAGACTCCATGAGAGGAAGGGAGCTCCTCTGCAGCCATAGGATCATTGCTGCATTCAGAAAAAACAAAAATTTAAAGGATTACCTGGTGAAAGCCAAAATTAAACCATTAATTGAGTCTAAATTAAAGGGTAATACTGAATTCTTTAAACAGCAAGTATGGGTGTCTAACAAACAGAATAAAAATGTATATAAAATAGAGAATGAGGGAAATATTTCATCCAAAAATTGTGTATATATTATAATTTGTAAACAATGTGGGTTACAATATGTTGGTGAGACGGGAAACACAATCCGAATTAGATTCACACAACATAGATACAATATTTTGAAAAGGAAAGACATCCACACTCAGCTGGTTAAACATTTCATACAACATGGCTGGCACTCAGTACAGGCCTCTGTCCTCCAATGCAATCCAAATTGGACAACAACCCAGAGACAGAGGACAGAGAGAACCTGGATCAGCAAATTGGGCACTAGATTCCCACAGGGACTTAATGAGAGCTAAGAGGGGGACTGCATGGGACTGAATGGAGTGTGCACAGATTGCACCACCGCTTCGCGTTGGCGCAATCCTTTATTTTCTAATCCTAACCCTAACCCTAATCGATTACATACAATTTTGACAGAGGACCAGGGCAGTGATATCCTGAAGGTTTTCGTTTCAATTTATAAATCTGGGAGTGGAAAGAAATTAATATCTAGACTATACAAAGGTCTCCAAAACTCCCCGAATTCGAACAGCCTGCATATTAAATGTAAATGGGAAAGGGAGGGAGATTTGGTCATAACTGGTGATGAATGGGAAAACATTTGTAAATTACAATGGAAAACCACAACTTCACACAACTGGCGAGAGTTTGGATGGAAAGACATTGTGAGATTTTTTATAACACCTGCCCAGAAGAGACACCAAGGTAATGGAACAAGTTGTTGGAGGGTGTGTGGTGCAGATGTGGCCAACCATTATCATCTATTTTGGGGTTGTCCAAAACTTTCACCTTTCTGGCATGACATTCTTGATTGTCTGGAATATATGTTTCAAATGACTATACAATTTGATGTCTGCTCAATGTATTTTTGTACCACAGTAATACATATGCAATCAATAGCAGACACATATCTAATGAAGATATTATTGATTGGAGCAAAGAAAGCTATAACAAGGAAATGGCTACAACCCAACACACCGACACTGGAAGACTGGCAAGGGACTGTTCACGAAATCTACATCATGAAGAGACTGACATTCGCTCTAAAATTGCAGTCGGAGAAGTTTAAGAGTGGGTGGTCAAAATGGATCAGATATATAAAGTCACGGAGACCTGAACTGCTTTAAATATCTCTATTACATGGCTTGAAGTACCAGTTTAATTTTGATGGAAAACTGAGTAAATGTGACTTTCTTTGTTCAATTGTTCCTATTTTATACATGGTAAAATGAAAGGGAGAGTAATAGCTTGGAGAATATGTTAGCACAATTGTCCACACACATGTTTTTGTTTAGCTCTGTATGTGTGTAATGGTGCTGAAATGACTTTCTATGTTTCTCCCTGATAAAAATAAAATAAAAAATAAAATAAACTTCATTTACCATACACTATAATAAAAGCAAGACTTTATGACTAAAAAAAAAACATATATATATATTTTATTAAAAGAAGATTAAAAAAGTTAAAGCATTTGGAATAAATTAATATTAGGCTAAATATTTGAAATTGGTAATGATAGAAAAAACATACATTTAATTCAGAATATCATATTGTTAGGTGAGGAAAGGACTAAAAAGGGATAAAAAGTTTAAAAACATTTTCATTTAATTAATTAATTAATTAAATAATATTAGGCTAAAAACAGGGATTATTAATTTACATTATCAGATCAAAAGGGATATATAAGAGAAAATTGTTTTTTAGGTAGTAAAAAATTCAAAATACTGATGGACAAACAAAGGGTTAAAGCCTACGTACGGATTCTGGAAAGTGAAACTTAAGAGAGAAAATAGAGAAAAAAAAGAAAAAAAGTGGGAGGGTATAAATAGAAGGGCAGAGAGAGCTGCCTCTCATTCTTGCTCTGACCAGCAGCAGACACAGCTTGACAGCCAAAGAAGCCGCTTGTCTTGTTTTTTTTAGTGTGCCTATGCCTGAAGAAGACCTTTAAAAAGGTCGAAACGTTGCCTCATAGGCACACATTTTGATTTGGTTATTTAAATGAATATTTTTTTCAATATATTTTCATTTGATTAAAAACAAATTGGATTATTAAAATAAGTTAAAAAATTCATATTCTTTTGATTTATAATTAAATATATAACAAAGCCTTTTAAAAGAAATAATTAAAAACAGCACAGACCACTCAAAGATGAGTGGCTGGCAAAGTGGGTGGACCGTGGTACGCTACGGCAAAAGGCGAGAGGGCCGCCGTCAGCGTACCTGGGATCAGGGTGATGGGGTGAATTGGGGGAAGGACCGTGCACCTCCGCTCTCCTACGGGAGTCGGGGTCCTTACCCACGTCCTAACTCTAACATGTGAACTGTTCCACTATTCCAGAATTTATTCATCTATTTATTTATTTATTCTTATATAATTTTCTGTCCTTCCTACTTTAGCACCACTGAATAGTCAGACAAACCCATTATTGCTGCACAGAAATATGGAGCACTGTTTAAATATGAGAATATTGGTTGAATCATGATTATAAAACTAGCTTTTAGATATAAGCTTCTTGAGCAGTTGTAAAGAACTCACCCAGTGCCTCCGTAGTCTTGCTCTCTTATCCTCTTTCCTTCCTCTTCTGTGAGGGCCTCATGGCCTCTGGACCCTTCTCCACAACAGTAACAGACAAACATTAGCACCTGTTAGTCAAATCTCAGGGAAGATTCATACTCAGGGTTCATGTGTAGTAAGTGCTGACAGTAAAATCCTTCACATGTCCTTCAGTTTGTGCACTGAAAGACATCTCAGCCATTGAATCCTGTAACTACTGCAGAGTTAATTGACGCAGGTGTGAATGCCAGTGGAACCATTTTCCATTGCTGACAACAGCCTGATGTTAGAGGGTCTTAGCAGGGTTTTTGAGCAGTGTGAACGGGGCTCTACACTCGGCCCGCCAGCATTCTAGCACGCCCTAAAGCCGCCACAACGGTCTCCCAGACCCTCACATGTATTTACATTGTTTAGGTTTACAAGCAGTTCTTTAAGTGGAAAAATAAATGTCAGAACCTCTGCTGCTTCATATAATGTCGTGTTGGAGTTTGTTTTTTTTTCCAATCGTTCCACCTGGATGTGACCTAGCCTACGAGCTCTCACAGAGACCGGTGTGGCATGTGTACTGGACTAGACAGTTGAGATTTATTAGACTGCATTATAATTCTTTATTCACCATAAATGAGGGTGATTCTAGATGTTGCTTACTGTTTATAGGCTACAAGCCAACTATTTACAAAATCAAGGTCTAGTTTGTTCTCACTAAATAATGTTTGCAAAGTGGCTGCATCATGAGCGGACATGCTGACAGATGTGCCATCCGACAGTGACTTTCCTCATCACTAAACCATCAGCTTCTCCCTCGCTAAGGTCCTGAGAAAGTCGCTCTTGCGCTGTCGCCAGGTCCACATATAAAAATTTAGGCCTAATGTTAAATGAAAACA
>NW_019525117.1:56961-57428 GCF_002814215.2 Seriola lalandi dorsalis
TCACTCCCGACCCCCATCCCTTCCCCCACCCTAAACCTAACCTCAACCCATCCCCATCTCCTCACCCTAACCCACCCCAGTCCCCTTGCCCTAACCCCAACCTACCCCCCATCCCCTGCCCTAATCCTAACCTACCCCCTTCTTCTGACTCCCTCCCTAACCCCCATTCGAACCAGGTTTTGTATCCTCTCCCCTACCCCTACCCCAAGGACAGGTACGGCCCAAGCTCACTCCATACACACACCCCAACTACACATCACAACTCTCCTCCACCCTCACGTCTCATACCGTTTGTCTCAACCTTTTCTCACCAAATCACCCACTTACACCGCATCATCAAGCAAAATTTCTCCATACCACAGTCTCAACACCCAGCTTTTCAGAACCACCAGATCATCTCAGCCTACAGGAAACATAAGAGCCTCCATTCCATTCTCATCAGATCCAAATTCACTGATCATACACCC
>NW_019525117.1:57448-58618 GCF_002814215.2 Seriola lalandi dorsalis
TTGATTAATTCTCACAATCATTATCTGTTCATTTTTCTTCCTGTCCACTAACATCTGTTGACCCTGCCTTTTCTCTCCTAGTTGTCCCCGTTGTGTTCTTTGTGTAAATTTCACCAATCATCTAACCCTCCACCTGTCTGAGCACCTACTCCTTGTATGATTATATAGTATGACATTTAAGTCTTGTGACCTGTCTGTCTGTCTACACGTATGATGTTGACCTTTGTCAGTTTTCCAGTCTGTGGCCTGCCTTCCTCAACCCCTCTGGTTTCCCTCCACTCACTTTTTTTGCCAGCGCCCTACTTTTTGCCTGCTGACAAAATAATCTCAATTTTTAATAAACGGATCTTGTTTGTCAAGTGTGCTTGTGCGTCCTAATCCACAATGTCACATGTTAAGCTTAATGAAATGATGAGTGAACATCCTTGAAATGGTAGGCAGTCTTGTAATATATACTTGACTTGTAACTGATGGGTTCAAGTATAAAAAAACAACCAGTCCTGTACTTCAACCAACAGCAGGAATTATACAAACTTTCATCTTTCATTGTAAAATTAAATTTGATAATAAAGGCCATTTAACTCACCCTCTATATCTGAACTGCCATCCTCACTGCAGGAGTCACATCTCTTGTTGGAGGACGAGGGGTCAGAACCTCCCCCTGTACAGTCTGATATGAAACCTATAGTGAGAAAAGGTGTTAATCCTGTGTATTAGCACTGAGGTCATGCTTACAGATAATGTCATACTGGACTGGATTATATTCAGAGGTGTTCCTTATATTCTGACCACCTCATCTATGTAATTCGGCAGAGCAAAAATATGAACAGCTCTCTGATATAATGTAGTCCAATAAAACACCACCTTTAACTATAACTTCAACAAAAAAACATGTTGACACATTTCTGACCATGACCCCTGTCTCTCTCTCTCTCTCGCCCGCCCCCTCACGCTCTTTGTGCATACTAGTTTAAATTAACAACAACAATAAACAAATGCTGAGTGCTGATCAAAAGTTTTGTGCAAGCAATTTAACAGAGGTGGAAAAAGTAAAAAAAATATTGTACTCAAGTAAAAGTACCAATACTTTGATGAAATATTACTCAAGTAAAAGTAAAAAGTAGTTCATTTGAAATGTACTTTAAGTAAAAGTTACTTAGTTACTTTCTT
>NW_019525117.1:58638-59822 GCF_002814215.2 Seriola lalandi dorsalis
TTTATCTTTTTATTATAATTATTTTATTTATTTGCTGGGCCCGCTACTCCTTGGTAAATGTGCTTGCGGCAGGTCCCTCTCTTCTCTCTGTCCGGTGCTCTGCCTGGGAATCGAACCCTGCTCCCCGGTGGGAAGGACCTCTTCTCTCTCCATTCCGCCATCCATTCTGTCAGATCAGTAGGCCAGTGCACAGTATTTTAACCGAAACCCATAACCCCAACCCCAACCCCAACCCTAACCCTAACCCCGACCCTGTCCCCTAATCCTAAATTTAACCACTTCCCCGGGCCCTAACCCTAACCACTACTTTTGCCCTTACCCTAACCCTAACCACTATCTTTGCCTTACCCTAACCCTAACCATTACCTTTGCCTTACCCTAACCCTAACCACTACCTTTGCCTTACCCTAACCCTAACCATTACCTTTGCCTTACCCTAACCCTAACCACTACCTTTAATCCTAAATTTAATCCCAAATCCATATAGTTAATTAAAAACATTTTCATAAAAAAATCACTAATGGATTTGGATTAAAAACATTAAATGGATGGGTAAAAGTTAAAAAACAAATTAGGGATCATTTAGGACAATAATCAATAATAAATTATTTATAATCATAAGTAAAAAAGATAAAGAATCTCATCATTTAATTGTTAAAAATGAAAATTTGATTGAATATTAAAATTAGGTTTGATTGGCACAAAGGTTAAAAAGCAAGTTCAAAATGTTGTTTGGCAACTATAGGGTTAAAAAAAGATTTTTTCTAAAAAAGGTGGGGAAAGTGAAACCTAAGGAAAACGAAACAGTATAAAAGGAGGGGGAGACTCCAGCTCATTCTCACTCTGACATTCAAAGAGGCAACAGCTCCTACAGTCAGTAAATAACAGCCAGCTCTTTTATTTCTTTTGTTGTTGCACCTAGGCCTGAGGAAGATCCATACAGGATTGAAACGTTGCTTTTTGGTGCACAATAATTTAATTTAAAAACAATCTCATTTTTTATTTATTATTTTTTTATTTTGTTTGAATAAAAACAAATTTGTTTGCATTTTACACATTTTTTTTATTTATTTCATTTACATTTAAAAGAAAATATACACATAAAAAAATAAATAAATATTATAAATACATTCAATTTATATCTATTATAAAGAATAAATAATTTGATTAATAAATAACAAAGC
>NW_019525117.1:59842-60282 GCF_002814215.2 Seriola lalandi dorsalis
TGATGATGATGATTTAGTGAGAGTGTTAATATTCAACAGAAATAGTACCCGTTTCACCCTTATTCAGTCTCTTATATCCAAAACATCACATAAAATGAAACAAAACATTAAATTCAAGAATATGATGGACCCATACGCACTCACACACACACACTTGATCCACAACGGTCTCTACCAGTTATTGAACCCCCCTGTTGCAGGCCTGTGTCGTAGCTTGGGTGCGTTGTGGCCTAAAACAAACTGGCCGCTTCACTTTTATCAAGCAGAAGAAAATAAAAGGCACGTGCAAATCCAATACTCACAGCTGCCGACAGTTAGTGGGGAAAAGGAGATGAACAGATCACCGCCAGGGCACAGCGGCATCAGCATCAGCGGCATCAGCGGCATCAGCGGCAGCAGCATCAGCGGCATCAGCATCAGCGGCATCAGCGGCATCAGCG
>NW_019525117.1:60302-65482 GCF_002814215.2 Seriola lalandi dorsalis
ACTCAGTAACGGATAGGATTTATAAAGTAACTAAGTACAATACTTGAGTCAAAACGTACTCAAGTAAAATATAAAATACCGATTTTAAATTGTACTTAAAAAATACAAAATACACAAAAAAAGTATTCGATACAGTAATGTGAGTAAATGTATTTAGTTACTGTCCACCTCTGCAATTTAAGCTTAGGGATGGGCGATGTCTCCTTCACTGGTAGGCTGTATCGTCCGCGCGCGAGGGGAGGAGGGGGGCTCACTGCGCTGTTTGTCTCCCGCTCCGTGCTCAAAGTCACACCAGGCAGCTCCGCATTTTTGGCATTTTGTAAAAAATAAAACATTAAATTAAAAAAAAAAAAAAGCTCTCCTATATCAACCCATGGGCCGGATGTGATGTTCAATCGGGCCGTAACCATGGCATTCCTGTTGTAGTGTGTAACCCGTCAGATTAAAGTTTTGTGTTGTGTGTTTTTTAAGTTAAAACTGCAAATAAAATAAAGAAATTAAAAATCAATTAAGAAAGAGAGAGAGAGAGAAAGAAACGCGTATCGTATTCTTATCTCTTGTGAACAAATAAAACGTACCTTGACCCGTCCTGGCCGGCAGAACAGGATAAACAGGATAAACCATCGTCCAGCGCTGTTTAGTTTTATTTTGAAGGAGCACTTCCCGTGTGAGAGGAAGTCCGAAAGATGCCGTGATATCTAACCTTACCTGGCCGCGGTACCTGCGCAGCGCCTGTCAGATTCTGCTAGAATCTGCAGACTATAGAGCTTTCTGACAGGAGGACACGCCACAAAGTGCCGCCACCAAACGCTACAATATTTGTATTCATATGTTATGAATTATACTATCGAGAAATATGTGCCTTCGTGGTCTGTGTAGATCTGCTGATCAGCTGCTGTGTTCCCGAAAACTAGACTGAACTCAGAAGGGATCGGGCATTTGCATACCTCTTCACTGCTTGCTTTTAAATCTCTTCTTTAAACGCACCTCTTTTCCTCGGCTTGTGCGAAAGTGTGATATGTTGCCTTTTTATTGCTTAACTGTCGTTTTTACATGTTTAATGTCTTTTTATACTTTTAATGTGAGATTTTTTGTTAGTGTTTTATGTATCTTTTTGTCTTTTATTGTTATTGTTGCAGCACTTTGGTCAACTGTGTTGTCTTTAAAAAGTGCTTTAGAAATAAAATTGGATTGGAAATTTCGTAGTTTTGTAAGGCATAAAAAGTCATCAAAATGTCATGGTATATTGAGTCGTAAAATGTAATAGTATAGTATGTCATAGTCACAAAAATGTCAGTTTTGCGAGGTATAAAAGTATTTTACTATAGTAATAAAAAGTAATAGTATTGAAAGTCATAAAAATGTCATAGTTTATTAAGTCACAAAAATATCATAGTATAGTAGTTAATATCCAGGTTACTAACAGTTTGGTATGTAGACATTCATGTTTTTGATACTTGTATGCCTTACTTACCACCTCATTTATAATCATATAGTCAAACATTCAAGTTCTTGATACTTTGTTATGGCCATATCCAGATAATTGATACTTTGGTGCATTAACATCCACGTTAACCCCCATTCAACCAAACATTCAGGCTACAGTAAGTATACAAATAGCTTTATAAGGAGTACCCAGAGGGCTTGACATGTACTTGATGGAACTTCAACACATTTACCTTACAAGTAATGATTTTGAGTTCAATTGGGAGAATAACCTGCATATAATAATCAGAAAGAAATATTAATAAATTGTAGTTTTTGGTTCAACTTTGAGTTGTAAAATGAAATCTGGTTTGTGTTTTATCACACAGATTCAAACGTGGAGAGCAAAACATTTTATTACTAACACTGGAATAGTTCAATTTGTATATTATTATACAGAAACTAACTGCTTTACAAAAACAAAATGATACAATATCACATGTATGTACAGTGTAGTAAATATACCATCTCAAATTGTACACAAAATATTTACAATTGTCACACATACTGCATTAAAAACAAAACTCAGACTAATACTCTACAGACATTAGATTTTGCATAACATCAAATAAAACATGCCACACTTTGAGGTTTTTCTTCTTTACAAACCCATGACAGTTTTTAAATTAGTGCAAGTCAACCACTTGTTTAAGAGGTTATGGATACATAATCCTTAATATTTCCATTCACACACAAGTCAAACTGAAACCTGGAAACAATGGCAATCTGCTAACACGGTGCTCAAAATAAAGCTTGCCTTCAGATTTTTCCTGGTTGTGTTTTGTTAAAGGTACACTCGCTGATTGAGTTATTCAGGGTTTGTGGATGCATCTTTGAAGGAAATCAGGGAGTGTAGCTTAGAACAGTTAGACGGTGAAAGGGGTGAGGAGAGACAATGGATTAAGATATATAATGAGACTGAATAAATATAACTTTACAGATTCAGCGGCCCTGACTTTAGATCCCAAAAATCCTTTGAACCTGGACCTACTGATCCATAACTTCTGCAAACATCCTGTGAGTTACAAAATATGACTAACAGTTTAAAAAGATGAAACTCCATGCTTGACACTATTAACTAGGGTTAGGCCTATTTACATGCGCAGGAGGGCTGTTGTTTCATGAAGTAACACATCAGCCGATCAGTGTGGTCCAGCTTTTAAAGTAAGTTTGGAAAACCTGTAATGAAATGGGACTTTAACACGTCTCATGTATTTGTTCAATAACATCAGTAGCTGAAGGTCTCTGTATGCTTCAAACTGGACTGTCTAACAGCGTTCTAATAGTGGATTCAGTAGAACTTTCCAAAACAGACAAGCTGACAGTTACTCACGCTTAGATATAGCGATTTGGCCGGGTGTGCTGCTGTGTGAAAATACACAGGGTTTGAACTTTTCATGTGTCCAGCTGTGAGCTACACCAATAACACTTTCTAGGAAAGACTGTTGAAAAGTGTGCGCTCTTTGAGGCACACTAACTCTGGGGTAGCAATCATCCAATTCTCTGAAATAATGTTATGATTTTTCAGCATTGGAAACATAATTTCTTGGTTTGGTCCCGATTCACCAAAAAAAAAAGAGCAAATCTCTTCGTGACAATGTGTCAAAGACAGAGAACGAGGAAAGTCCACGGATCCGTTGATCTGCTACAATAAAGTGGACCAGTGAATTTATTCCTTTTAGATTTAAAATCATTCTTCCCTTTATGCCGTTCTTTACGGCTGAACATCAAAATATTGTTTCTGAGGCTGTGTTTAATGAAAACGTTCATGCAGTGATGTGTGTTGACTGAATAAACTGCATGGAAAGAAGAAAATAAGGTGACTGCAATACAAGAAAATCAAGAAGAAATCTGTAGTGAACTGATTCACATACGTATCTGTAAAGTGACACAAACACTTGACAGATGTGTGACTCTGAGCAGCAGACGTGTGAAGATGCTGCGCTGACTAAAACAAAGTTGAGTCGTACAACAACACTCAACTCTTGCTATGCATAGGTGTGTAACGAGCTGTGGACGGAGGACGCACTGCGAAGGTGCTGTCTGCCTGTTGAAACCTGTTTACTACAAACCATGTGACCATTTCTACAGCATTATTAGATTTCATTATTGTGCCATACTAATGCAGATTCAACTCTGCCAGTAGTGACAGTCATGTTTCAAAAAATCCAATAGATATATCAACCAATATTTTTTAAACACTCTTCCTCCAGATTTGACAGTAAAACAAAGTGACATGTCTTTGGTTTGACGATGTGTTGGGTTCTGCTGCAGAAGGACGTATCAGTCACCTCGCACCGACGGAAGGTAAAGTTTAGTCACAAGAGTCAGATTCTGTTTCCTGTTCACGTCTTTGATCAGAAGTTTGATTTCAGGCTGATGATGATTAGAGAACATCAAACCATGTTTAGCTTATGTGAAGTGTGAGAGTTTATTCTCGACTGTGTCCATGACAAACTGTCAAAGCTCATTTTAGTGTGTCTCTGTCTGTGTGTGTGTGTCTGTGTGTGTGTGATGTGTGTGTGTGTGTCTGTCTGTCTCTGTGTGTGTTTCTGTCTGTCTGTTTGTGTGTGTGTGTGTGTGTGTGTCTGTCTGTGTGTGTCTGTGTGTGTCTGTCTGTGTGTCTGCGTGTCTGTGTATGTCTGTCTGTGTGTGTGTCTGTCTGTGTGTCTGTCTGCGTGTGTCTGTCTGTGTGTGTCTGTCTGCGTCTCTCTGCGTGTGTCTGTCTGTGTGTGTCTGTGTCTGTCTGCGTGTGTCTGTGTGTCTGTCTGCGTGTGTCTGTGCGTGTCTGTGTCTGTCTGTGTGTGTCTGTCTGCGTCTGTCTGTGCGTGTCTGTGTCTGTGCGTGTCTGTGTCTGTCTGTGTGTGTCTGTCTGCGTGTGTCTGTGCGTGTCTGTGTCTGTCTGCGTGTGTCTGTGTGTGTCTGTGTCTGTCTGCGTGTGTCTGTGTGTCTGTCTGCGTGTCTGTGCGTGTCTGTGTCTGTCTGTGTGTGTCTGTCTGCGTGTGTCTGTGCGTTTCTGTGTCTGTCTGTGTGTGTCTGCGTGTGTCTGCGTGTGTCTGTGCGTGTCTGTGTCTGTGCGTGTCTGTGTCTGTCTGTGCGTGTGCGTGGCCTCTTTTCTATTCAAATGGTCACTGGATGTGAATCCATCAGGTTCCCTGTTTGCTGTACAAATAAAATGGCGGTTGAGGAAGGAGTTGGAGAGTTGAGGATTATTGCCTAGGACACAATTTTCCTTGTCACTTTGTAAACAAATAAAAAAGCTGCTGAAAACAGTTCATACTAAAAAGAACTGAATAAAAGCAACTGCACAAAAAACAAAGAGAAAAAGCTGGGAATTATTTACACTGTTGTTTCCCTCGTGTTTCTTGGTGTGATCTCTGAACGTGTCTGAAAGAAGACGTTTGTGTAGCACTATCTAGCTGTACAGGATAAATACTCTCAGGCAACAGGGTATATGGATGATTGTATATTTGACGATCATTGGAGGCCAGTTGTGATGCAGCTCGTGTGAACTCGTGGTGATATGGACGCTTGCCTCCATAATTAGTACCTGTTCTTTGTCCCCAGCAAGGTTTGACTTACTTTACAAATTGTACACATTGAAAAACCCTGACAAAGGCACACCATGGAGAAAACGTCAACATCCAAATTAGCACTAAGGACTAGTTATACATAATCTGTCTATGTAAAATATG
>NW_019525117.1:65502-98002 GCF_002814215.2 Seriola lalandi dorsalis
GTCAGATCAGTAGGCCAGTGCACATGATTTTAACGCAAACCCAGAACCCCAACCCCAACCCCAACCCTAACCCTAACCCTAACCCTAACCCTAACCCTAACCCTAACCCTAACCCTAACCCTAACCCTAACCCTAACCCTAACCCTAACCCTAACCCTTTTCTTTAAATGGGAAACTGGAAATTAAAGTTTTTTTCAAAAAGACGGACACACATGCTCTTTTGTTTAAATCTAGTTTTCATCCCAAGCATACTTTTAAAGGGATTGTTAAATCACAATTATTGCGTTTTTTTAGAATCTGTACTAAAGAAGATGATTTTTGGGAAACAGTTAAGATTTTGTTTCGAGCCTTAAAAGATGTGTATAAGAGACAGGAACACAGACTGAGCAGTCCACATCCAAACTGAACCTTCATGTCCACACTTGTTCCCATTAGTCTTTTATGTGTGACGTCCCTAGCTGCAGTAGTGTGCTGGGGGTTGAAGAAAAATCTCCATCACGGCAAGAAGACAAGAAAGTGTGTGATGTTCCTCCTCGTTCTCCTGCCAAAGCAACAAGCTGGAAGAAGGAGGAAATAAAAACTAGTGGAGTGCAGCATGAGGGAGGGGCGGAGAGAAGGAGGAGGAGGAGGTTGAGGGGGGTGGGGTGTCGTGGGGAGGTGTTCTCTCGCTGATCAGACGATCTTCTTGATGCTGGGTCTCTTAAAGCTGCCGGCGCTGCGCTGCTTCTGGACTTGGCTGGCTGACCCGTGGCGAGTGCGACACCCGCTGGAAAGAGCAGAGCTGGGGGAAAGTTGGACGTTCTCCTTGTCCACACCTGGAGGACACAGGGAGGATACACAGGACACTGTTTAACAGCTGGATCTACTGTCCGTGACCACTTCAGGACTAAATCTAAAGTGTAACTTGGTTCCCATCTGGTGGCTTGTGCTCCAAAAGTGAACCGCCCACTTCATCCTTCAGCACTTTCCTGAGAAGTGAACTTCCGCCACAGTCCTGTAAATCTGAAAAGTTATTTCCTGCTGCAGAGTGAGAGTGATCTCAACATGTACATGACGAGTAGCTTACTGCTGCTGTGTCAGTAACACCAGCCTCAATATATTCAACTGGTTTTACTCCAATAAAAACATCCTGACTCTGATGTAACAGCTGTGTTGTTTTACTTTCACAGCTGATCGGTGTGGACACTGATCCTAGAGCAGAGTCAGATGCATCAACCTGCATGTTTGATTTTTTTGTGTCTTTCTGTGATTCAAATGTTGCCAACAGCGTTTTTGAAGAGTGTTTCTGGTGATGATACAGGTGAGTCATGTGATGTGATTCTTCAGCCTCAGACTCTGTAATCATCTGATTCTTTACACGTTTACACGCTGATTGTTTGTATGACATCAGTAAACATGTGAAGTAAGACTGATTCTAAATCACTCTTCTCCTGTATCAAACATGTTACTGATTAAACAACAGGGGGCGCTACAGCAGAGGCAGCTGACTTCCTCACTGTGTTTCTAGAGGTCAAGTGATAATCGAACAGAAACTGAACTATGACTGTATTTAGAGGCTTGAGGGTTAACAAAGAACAGGAAGCCTGGGAGGAGGAGGGGCTTAGTGTGTGTGTGTGTGTGTGTGTGTGTGTGTGTGTGTGTGAGACCTGGTGAGTGCTGTGAGGTGGCCAGTGAGGTCATGGAGTTGGACAGGTTGAGGTTGGCAGTGATGCTGAGCTGGCTCTGGCTGGTGGGGGGGTAGGGGGAGGTGGGCGTCCTCAGCTGCTCCTCTCCTCGCTCCTCGTCAGCTGCCGGCAGGTAACTGTCAATCAACGCCTCCAAAAACTTAACTATGAGCTCGGCGTAGTCCGGGATCTGGGTTTGCTGCAGGGTCAGAGGGGAAGGTGTTGACACAGTCTGACCACAAGTACAACAGCTGCAACACTGATGCTGCTCTGATGTTCAGTGTCATCTAATGAGCGGATGTGATTTGGACAGTTCCACGTTTTTATTCAGGCTTTCTACCTGTTTCTACCTGATTCTATTTCTTTCTACCTGTTTCCTGTCTCTAAGCTCTGGAGCCTGTTTCTTCCTCCTCATGATTTCTGCTCTGATCTGCTGTGAGACCTTATATAGACAATTTGAAAACTTCCTAAACTTCTATTTTCTCTTTTTCAATCAGGAGAAACTGATGAGAAATTAATTTAAACAATTTCTTTTCATTTTAGAATAAACGACTTTCTGAATGAACTGTACACGACAAGTTCTCATCATCAAGTTTTTATCTAGAAACAGCTGGAGACTACACTGTGCTACGGCTGTGTGTGTGTGTGTGTGTGTGTGGTCTTCTGCAGTGTGGCTGAGAGAGAATGAGAAATGACCAGAGGAAAAATTCCTTCATACCTTGGAGAAAGGTCCGGCAAACCTCCAGAGTCCATTAAAGCCAAAGCCTGTGAAGGGGGGGGGGGGGTTCAGTTAACCTTCACAGCTTTAGTAAATCATTTAGGGACTACTTCTACTTGTCCTGTACAGAATGTGTATTACTTTGTAAATAGGAGGGCTGGTACTGGGGGGGCGACTCCTCATGGTACACCACACTCTGGACGATGCCGTGGACGGGGTTCAGGAGGTTGGTGTCTTGGCACATGGACAGCACAGTGTTGATCTTGGAGTCCAGCAGGTTGTGGCTGAGGACGTTCAAACACACACACACATTCTGTTGAGTCCGTGTATATTGTGTGCTCATACTGTGCAACTGTGGAAACGACACACTGACCTAACAGTATTTTTAGACTTTGACTTGCAGCTGACGGGTTGTTAACCTGATGGTTGATGTGAGGCCAACCCACAGCAGGGTTCATACAGTAGACTTATAAATATATATAAACCTGCTATGCAGACTCAGTTAAAATGTTAATGTCAACTTCAGAGCAGCAGCTCAGCCCCCGACTGCCCTGAACCTGATCTGACTAGACAGAATGGTTCATACAGCAGCACTGTTGATTTCAACGTGGCCCGCCCCCTCCGGTCTGACTGGAGTCTGACTGGAGTCTTACAACCGAACCAAGAGAGAGGCCACAAGCTGCTACTTACACAACTGGGAAAACCTTTGGGAAGACGACGCTCGCTTCAGCCAAGTACTCGTACAGAATCCGCTGGTCAAAGTCATCAGTGGTGTATTTGACCTGCGTAGCCTGAAAATCAGAGTCATTTGATTAATATCAGTCATGTTCACTGGTTTGAACTGGCTGTGAACAGTTCATACTGGTTCCTCACCAGCACAGTGAGCAGCAGAGCCTGGATCTTTGGGTCAGTCAACACCTCCTCATCCAGGAGAACGTTGGACTCTGATACAGACACTTTACGAAGGTGAGAGTTTCCAATTCTCTGTGTCTCTGTAATTACAACATAGAGGCATTAACATCAAATATCTCCATCAGATTCATCAGGACATGAATCCACTCTCACCGATCTCGTAGTCGTTCTCTGCTACACGCCTCATCTTGGGGGGAGTGGTCATCCCCGACTCCATCTCTGGTCTCTTTGGTGCTTTGGAGTCTGATATGAGATGATCAAAGCTCTTCCTTGTTCCTGGCCAACAAACAAACACAGCAAATACATTAACGTCTGGAGGTGTAACATGGTTCTCCTGAAGAAACATCACCATCAAATCTTAAAGAGCTCACAGTTCCCTGTTATTCAAGCAGAACTCTCCAGTCTTCAGCTATTAGGCTCCTCTCCTGTGGAACCAGATCCCAGTCTGGGGTGAGGAAGAAGACTCCCTCTCTACATTTAAGACCAGGCTTCAAACTGTCCTCTTTCGAGAAGCTTATCATTAGAGCTGGCTCTGTTTCTCTCCCCGTCTCTCTCTCTCTTACCCACCACGAGGGAGTTTTTCCTCTCCACTGTCACTCCGTGCTGCTGGTGGGGAAAAGTTGGGTCTGGACCTGCTCTACATGAAAACCGGCCTGTGATGACTTCTGCCATGGTTTGTATAAATCAAACGGACTTGTCCTGTGAAGAGCTCGGGGATCAATCTTACCCAGGAGCTTCTTGGTGTTGGCCTGTGAGGGCTGACCCATGTCCAGGCTCATGGACTTGCGTGTCCGTGGGCTGATCTGACCCACTGTGGGGTAGTGGTGGGCCGAAAGGTAGCGCTCTGAAACCTGAGGTGACGTCCACGGCTGAGTCTCTCGCAGAGTCCTGAAGGCGAAGGGACAGTGTGACTCATTTAAAAACTAAAACCTGAACAATGATGATACGAACCAAACACATTCTCACTTTTCTTCAATCATCAGACTTAAACAAACAACCTGTGGTTATTATTATCTGTGTTTGTTTTAATGCTGCATAACTGAAGCTCTGTGAGGCTGTACTTAGACACAGTGGTACTTAAAGCTAAATGCTAGCATGCTGATGCTAAGAGGTAAACACAGTAAAGTCCAGTTGACCCGTCACCAAAGAACTGGAGAGTTTCCAAACAGAGCCTCTTGATAATCTCCTTTAATACATGGTTGAGACAGAGATGGTTCACTCTGGCATCAGCTTAACTGAAGCTGCTGGAGATCAGGTGACAGGTGACTCCACATCACACCACCTCCTCTTACATCTACAGACTGAGGTCAGGTTCAGTTTTAGAGACCAGAGAGGGAAAAAAGGAATCAGCTGCATCAGGGTCACAGCTGGCTTTAAGGAGTGTTGTACTGAGATCAATCTTTGTACCCGCCACCCTACTTTATCTAAATGTGTTTGTTTGATAAATTGTTTGAATGATTTGAGTTGTACTGGTTACAACCAAGAAGGCCCTGTGCGGTTTGGGGGCTGCTATTTTGTTTTAAGCCCATTTTTCTCCTGTTTTTGAGAGGTCCGTATTATAACCTTTTCTTTTGTGGGGTGATTGTGTTTGTTATTTTGGCCTTGCCCCCTCGCCCCCCCCGACTCCCTGGCAGCTCAGGATTGTAACGGTACCAAAAAAGTCAAAAGCAGAATACTACTGAAAAAAGAAGTCTGCATCAGTCTGCCTCCCTGGTTTCCCGCTCTGTTCAGCAGCTCACCTGCAGCTGGGATCATTGATGTGACTGGAGTAGGTGTCCATGGGCACCGGGTCCACGGACAGGTCAGAGATCAGTAGTGACTTCCTGTGTTTGAGGCTGCAGCGACTTCGGACCTCCTCAGACACAGTGAGCAGAGCTGCATTAAAACAACAGGGAAGTAACAATGATGAGGGCAGACCCCAACCCACAGAACCACATACTCACCAACACCTGCTTCATACACCTGCTCTGGAAGTAAAGACCCTCACCCACATGAAATGAAAGTAGCTGCTGGTAAATGCTCAAATGGTCAAATGTTTCATACTAAGATCATGTTTCTTCAGTGACAGAACAGGATGTGTAAACAGCGTGTTACATACCAGCCAGATAAGCCACACTCTGGGTGTTGACCTCAAATTTGTCACATTTCAGATGTTTGCTGATGAGAGCCAACAGTGTGTGCAGGATTCTCACTGTCCTCGCTACTGTGGTGGGGGATGGGTGCCTGTAGCCTAGAGACGCGGGTTAGAGACAGTCAAGGACAAGACACTGGTCCACATGTGTGTGACACAAAAATTTAGAAACACACAAGCCACAGGCTAGTTTTTTTTTCTAAATGTGACTGATCTCCATCAGCAGCTGCTTCACCTTTGAGCAGGTGTCCCACCAGGGCAAAGTTGAAGTTGGTACTAAAGTTGAGGCCCACAAAGTGATCCATCTGTTTACAGTGCCATTCTAAAGGACGTCTGATCTCCATGAACACTTCCTCTGGACTCTGAAAGACAGAAGTGTCATCATTAGAAAAACATTCACTGTATCCGCAGTAACTGGACAGATATAAATCTTCACCTTTAATAAAATAAAAAGTCTTAGAGCCAGAGACTCCCCCACAGCTTCACCTCTACATTCACCATGTAACTTCTATCAGCAGTGAAATCATCAGTAAATACAAGTGGAGCCAGAAGAAGCCCAATGTTTGACAGAGGAGGTGGACTTTTATTTCCACAGAACTTTGTTCCACTTCCTGTTTCTTTGTGTATGTTTCTGTTGTTGAGGTTTACATCTGATGGTGAATCCTCGAAGTTTCTAGTCTTGTAGGAAACATCCTGGAGAGGATTCTTGACTTGCTGTACAGTCATAAAGAGTTTTTTCTGTCCTGTGTTTTTCTAACTGTTGACTTTTTTAAACCAATAACTCTGATGTCCTTCTGATATTGCCTCATTATTCTTCTTCACCTCTTTACTCCTCATGTTGAACTCAATCACTATGGCAACTGTCAACTCTCCATCAACTCATCAAGTAACAAAACAACACTCACAAGGTCAAAATATCACTTACATTTACAGTATGATGAAGTGTGTCAGACTGTACATAGTAAGTAAGAAGTTACTGTTTAAATACACCGCTCACTACAGCAAGAGTGTAGAGGCTAACAGCTAACAGTGTGTGTTTACTTTGTCATTGAAGACGCGCATTGTGTCCAGAGTGTGGAGGTTCTGCTCCAGCAGGGCGGTTCCTGCAGAGTACAGGTTGACTTCATCCAGCTGCAGCACAGCTACTGCCACCCAGAACAGAGCTTTGTGCATGGGAGACTCCTGTGCACGCACACACATGCACGCACACACACACACACACACACACACACACACACACACACAGAGGGAAAGGTTGGACACGAATAAAAGCCAAACACCTAAGAGAAGAGTTCAGAGTCACGACTGTTAACAAACATAATTATAATATTAGCTTTAGCTTAACATCTAGCTTAGCACAGATATTCTCCTTCAGATGACTGTACTTTTCAGTAGTGATGAACCAGGTGATCTCACTGGGTGTTAGTTACCTTACTGAGAAGAGGCTGCAGCTTGGTCAGAGCAATGACTGTGGCTTCTATCAACACTTGGCTGTTGTAGTTGTCTGGTCCCTTCAGACAGCTCTCCAGACCCTGAGATGAGGTGGGGGAGGGAGGGAGCAGGGGGGAGAGAAAGGGAGAGGGACAGTGACACCTTATATATAAATTCAGAATATGACGGAAGGAAGCAGATTTGAACTGAGGATTCACTGATTTAATGAAACACAGTAACCATGGAAACATGCATCAACTGAAAACTGTGTCATGACTCTAATGAGCCTAATTACAACCATCATGCTTCTGTTTACAGTTTCACAGGACATGTAGACATGTGGACATGAGGACATGTGGACATGAGGACATGTGACCATGAAAACGTGTGGACATGAGGACTTTTGGACATGAGGACATGTGGACATGAGGACATGTGAACATGTAGACATGAGGACATGTGGACATGAGGACATGTGGACATGAGGACATGAGGACGTGTGGACATGAGAACATGTGGACATGAGGACATGTGGACATGAGGACGTGTGGACATGAGCAAGTGTGGACATGAGGACATGTGGACATGAGGACGTGTGGACATGAGGACGTGTAGACATGAGGACATGTGGACATGTAGACATGAGGACATGTGAACATGTAGACATGTGAACATGAGGACATGTGAACATGTGGACATGTGAACATGTAGACATGTGAACATGTGGACATGAGGACATGTGAACATGTAGACATGTGAACATGTGGACATGAGGACATGGGAACATGTGGACATGAGGACATGTGAACATGTAGACATGAGGACATGTGAGCATGTAGACATGAGGACATGTGAACATGAGGACATGTGAACATGTGGACATGAGGACATGTAGACATGTGAACATGAGGACATGTGAACATGTGGACATGTGAACATGTAGACATGTGAACATGTGGACATGAGGACATGTGAACATGTAGACATGAGGACATGTGAACATGTAGATATGAGGACATGAGGACATGAGGACATGTGGACATGAGGACATGGACACACAGGACAGTGACTCACCCGGTCGATGCTCAGCAGGGGGCTGGCCTTGCTCAGGATGCGGATGATCTGTTTGATCTGACCGTGGCTCACTCTCTTGCTGATGCAGCCGAACACCACCAGCGCTCTGGGCTGCAGAGACGGGTTGTACTGAAACGCAAACCTGGAATCAAACACACACAAACACGTATGATCCACGCTGCACATCTGTGTTCTCAGCACAGACGCAACGAGACAGGACGGAGGACGGTCATACTTCTGAGCCAGCTCAGTCCACTGGTCCAACCACTTGCAGGCAGGGATGTCCCTCATACAGGCCTGAGGACAGACGACACAGAGAGATGTGACATGTCTAAAACAAATAGAAACACTGCACCCTCAAACCTGAGCAAGTAAACACAGGTAGACCTCCCATTCAGTACTCAGTTTTTTAACCTAGATCATCATTATAATTCATCTTGTTTAGTTCTACAGTCAAATGAAGTTTTTAACCAGAAGAAAATACAGAAACTGTTACTGCTGGAGACAGGTTTGTATTAACGTCATGTCTCTGCTGGATCTCCTGTGTGAAACAAACTGAGGGAACAGAGCAGGGCTGAGAAACCTCCATGATCTCCAGCAGCGCCTCAGTGACCGTCTCCAGGGAGGACAGGGCAAACGTCTCCCTCTCGTACGAGCCCGGGGAGAAGGAGCGGTCTCTATAGCTGGAGCGGAAGGCGATGACCGCAGCTGACTTGACTTTGCTGATGCCGAACAGCAGGTAAAACTTGGGCAGGGAGAACTCAGTCAGGCTCAGCCTCAGGACCTGCTTCGTCTCCTCTGAAATCAACAACACAGCAACATTTAACTGTGTGAGCTCCGCTGTCACCTAGACACAAGCTGCAGGACAGTAACAAAAGGCTGAGTCACTCGACACTGAGTCAGTCCTCACCACTGAAGTTGAGCTGAGAGCAGGTGCAGAGGGAATGGATGATGTTGATGACCAAACCGTGGGTGGAGGCCCTGAGGGACAACGGCCCTGTGGCGACCAGCAGGGTCACCACGTGGAACAGGTAGGGCAGGTGGGCTGCGACATCCAGTGAGTTGTTGAAGGACAGCATGAGCATGTAGCGTGCCAAGATGGCGATGTCGTCCCACATCAGATGCTGCTCCAGTGTGGGCGTTGGCGACAGGCACGTCTTGTCTATGATCTTACACATTCGACCAATCACCTGCCAGAGAACAGAGAGACACAGACAAACATCCCAGAGCTGAACGTCTCAGGTCGTCCTCAACATGATGAATAAAACAACACTCAGCTGGAAGTTCAATGAACCAGCTCAGGACAAATGGCAGAGTCTCAATGCAAAACAGTGACTGCTTCACTACTGTTTATTGTTAACTGTACTTTAATATGTAACTATAACTCCTGAGGAAACATCTGATGTTCAGCAGGTGGAGGACGGAGGCTTGTCTGCGCTGAAAGAGGCTAAAAACTCTGAGTAGACCAGAGGTGATGATGATGGTAATGATTTTTTGAGCCTTCATCACCACCAGTCGACCTTTTTGACATTGCACATTATTGGTCCATTGTTGATTTAAAATGATTAGAGCAGATTTAACTGAAAAAGCTTTAGTTCACATCATCTTCAGCTTGATGCTGTCACCTTCCTGAAGCTTCACATGTAAAGAAGTTCAGATCAGACATCATCATCATCATGGAGGAGCTGCAGTGAAACTCCAGTCATGTTTTGATCAAACCCTTTAAGGACGTCACAGACTGAACTGATGCTCAGTGAAGGGACACATCTCTGGACACGGAGCTGATACGTATGACCAACTGACCGCGGTTATAACCCGTTAGAAACAGCTTTTATTCAAGTCTTGGTGGCAGAGAGTTCAAGAGCACCAGACAAGAGTCCATTGTGCTCAGTAGGCTGTCCTGCCATGACATCATACAGTAACCCTGTGGATAACACCAGCATTAATTTTCATGTTGGCTCCAACACACGTGTTCGCTTGTTGATTTGACTTTCTTAAAATCAGATGGACACTCTGGTGAAACTACAGTAACTGACTGAAGGCAGCAGGACTTACAGTTAAACACTGACCGTATTTTCTTAGTCAACAATCTTCACAATGGACACTATTCAGTGATGCTGTGCCATAATAGGAGCCAGGGCCTGGCTCTTCTTTGTCTGTCTGTGTATGTTGTGTTTGTTTATCTGAGAGCACACAGATGATGGACAGTGAGTGGATGAGTTTGTCTCTTTGGATTCTCTAAGTCAGGAGATGTTCACAGCTCTGGACTCATTTCTTCATTAGTAAGTAAAATCATTATTTATCGTTATTATTAGTCTATATTTCATTTCACTTGGTGCAGAATTCTATAAAGCTATAAATATACTTCTAGCTATAACTCATAAAACCATGTCAGGACTGATGTTAATGTTGTTTTAATGTTGTTCAACGTAGCTTTTATATTTTACTTTACTTGGACAATCTGGAACATATCACTCAAACGTAGAAAGATTTGAAGTGTGTTGTCTACAATGCTCAGTCCAACTGTACGAGAATGGTGTGTGTACAGAGACTCAAGATGTGAAACTAAACTGCTCGGGGGGGAATAAAGATCTGCTGTTTTTACCAAAATAGCATGAGAGCTGAACGAGTCATTCAGCCCCAGTGCATTATGGGCATGTGTATTTTTGTATTTTTGGCCTGAACCAGGAAATCATGTGGTTGTTATTGCTGCTATGTCTTTTCCTCCCCTTCTGTCTGCTGCACTCATTTTAGTTCAATACACACTGACAGCATCAGGCACACACACACACACACACACACACACACACACACACACACACACACACACACACACACACACACACGGGACATGTGGCGGAGAGCTGGCTGGTGAACGGTGATGAACCTGTCTGACAGCGGTTTATCTTGGTGAAAACATGATGAAATGTTCAGAGATATTACAACAGTAAAGTGACATGAACTCCAGAACCTGCGGCGCACAGGTGACATTGGCTCACCTTGCTGGACACCAGTTTGACGTTCCCTGAAGCCAGAGCCACGGCAGTGTCAGCCATGACCTCTGCTTTGATGGAGCCCAGGCCTCCTGTAGCACTGGTCTTAATGAAGCTGTCCAACACCACGTCCAACAGGTCTGTGATCTGCAGACACGGTGACACAGTTAGAGGCTGAATCCAGACACTGTTACTCAGACTGTTGCCATGGTGACTCACCTGGCCCAGGCTGCCCCAGATCTTGGCTTGTATGGAGGGATACATCTGCTTCTCATTGATGGTCATGGTGATGAGTTTGTCCAGAATAGCAGTGACGCGCTGGCGCTTGGCGTCGTCGTTGTGCTTACAGAAGCGAACCAGGTTGAGCAGCCAGGGTGTCATGTACTCCAGACAGAGGTGCTTCAGCTCAATACCTGCAACAGATCAACAACCACACCCTGAACCAGCTGTTGCTTTATTCTTTATGACACAAGGATCAGACAAGTTCAGCGTCTTTGCTTTTCATCTCTGGCTTCTCTCCACTAAACTCTGTCTTTTAACATCTTTAGATACTGATTCACTGATCACTTAGTCATTTTCCTCATCACTGTTCTTCATGCTTCATGTGTTCATCTTCTACAGCTGTGCAGGAGGAGTCTGAGAAAATAATTCAGTCATCAGGATTATCTCAGTTTGGGCTTGGAGACACAGGGAGGGTCTAACAAAATGATACTACTGGTTGCATTATGGGAAATGTAGGATCCTCTTTAACACACTCAGAAATGAACAATTATAGTATATTATAGTTTATCATGTTTAGTTTATGTAACCACAGACACACAGTGTGTGTTATTACACATTGTTTTAAATAGGGTGGGTTCAACATAAACATGAGAGTGACAGAAAGTTCAGACCATGAAGGTCAAATAAAGCAGCAGCTTAAGCTTTTTGTAAACATTAAGCAACAGCTGACACACTAATGACATCTGCTTCACATAATGTAAAAGGCACTGAGTCTTTCCTCTGATGACTTTACAGAACTAATGAAGAGAACTTCATTAACTTAGACATCTGTCCTCACTAGTTTGTGTTCAGGCTCCTCAGAGGGAGCTCAAGGCTTTAAGCATCACCTATCTGAGGCTGCTGGTGCTCAGCTGTAAGGGTTCATAGTGCTGATATAAGATCAGGGACTGGTCTAATTTCCTCTCCAGCTCAGCTCATAACCTTTTTATGAGTAACCCTAACCTGTAAGTCTAACATGAATCACAGAGTGTGGGTGTGTAGAGATGGGTACTGAAACCTTGTATTCAACATTTTAAAGACTGTAGTATCGATGAGCTCTAACGTCATTGACAGTGTGTATGACAGTGTGTATGACAGTGTATATGACAGTGTATATGACAGTGTGTATGACAGTGTGTATGACAGTGTGTATGACAGTGTGTATGACAGTGTATATACTCAGTGGACTCACTGGACTTGCTGAAGCCTGAGATACACTCCTCCAGAAACTCCAGAGTCAGATGTGGCTCATTGGCAGCCAGAGTCTTGCTGATGGACACTATGAAGAGGGTGTTGTTGGCTGGGATGCAGAGGCCAGACGTCTCGAGGAGCTGGCCCTCTATCTTGAGGTTGAAGGTGCAGGTCAAAGCACACAGCAGATTATAAGCCGCAGACCTGTGAAAAGGAAAAGTCTGGTGTCAGGTGTTAAGCTCTGTAGTACAAAAACAGTGTTTCCTCAGTTGTCTTTTCCCCCTGATAGAATAATAATAACTTCTCTTAAATGTGAAAGTCAAGTTTAAGTTCAATGTTCAAAACCATGAACCTTCACAAACTACATGCAGTTCTGTCCTGTCTGTCATTCCTGGTCTGGGACTGTAGTTCCAGACCAGTTCGGCAGTTTGCGTTTTTCAACATGACAATGTCCTCATGCATAAAGCAGGTTGATGACGAAATGGTTTTCCCAGTACCACAAAGCCTCAACTGTGATCAGACCCCTGATGACTGAATGGGAGCATTTCACACCTGTGGTTTTCAAATCACATGTTTAGTACAGGTATAATGCTCAGGTGTGCATATACCTTTGGCCACATATTATAATCTTACTCAACCTGTGTGTCAACTTTGCTAAAAAAACAAAAAGGTAAAAGGTAATTTTACATTTGCAGTAATGATTTGAAGCGATGGTAACTATGAATCTTGACACCACAGATTCTGAACAGTTTTGTCTGAGAAGAGATTGGAGTTCAGAGTTCACAGCAGAAATTACTACTTGGATCAGACCCTATTTTTTTCTACAGCCCCACCTGTTTCATTAGACCTGCTAAGACTATTTCCTAGAATAAGTATGCAGGCCCTGCAGGACTGACCTGAGGCTGGGGTCAGAGCTGCCCAGGTTGAGCAGAGCGATGTTCAGCAGAGTGCCAGGAACATCTTTGGGTCGGATCTTGGTGTGCTGTGGGATGGAATCTGGCTGTGACAGCTCCCAGCGTGTCCGGATGTGGATTATGGACTGGACGATGGCGTCACACTCCTGGTGCATGAATGTGAGCGGTGTGCCCTGGTTGGCCATGGTGAGGGTGAACTGGCTCTCGTCCACCAGACAAATCTCCTCAATCTCTGAGGCGTAGTAGACATCGTTGAGGAAGACCGGCTGGCCGAGGACACGGGTCCGTTCAGCCGAGGTCACCTGAACTGCTGTCGAACCCACCTGATCAACAAGGAAATACGTTGTTTAAGGAGAATTTCTCTAATGAGTTTACTAACCTTTTAGGTCAGCACCTTTTAGAACAACTGCTATGGCTACATGCTCACCTTTATTGAGACCTTGGTATCTTTGTGGGCCAGCTTGAGGGCATTGTGGAACACTTTCAGGTCTTCTTCCAGGGTAAGTGTGGCCGCAGGCAGCTTCTGTTGGTCGGGTTCAATGTGCTCGGCCAACTTAGCTGGAGAGTCGATGAACTGGAGACGCTTGCTGCCCTTCAGGCCTGTCAGTAGACGTTCGTGGTACTTGGTGTACTCCCTCACCCAGGTGTTGCAGTTGTAGACATAAACAGCTGCTACATTCTCATAGGCGAAGCCAGGAAAGACCACAAACCACTTGGATAGGAAGTCGGTCTTGAAGCGATTGCTGGGTCCTACATGTGTCAAGTCCACTACTATCTCATAGGGCTTAGCATAGTAGGGTTTGAGGGTAAGGAGGACATGGTAGATGAGCAGGTCACCATTGATCTGGCCTGTTTTGAACCTAAAGAAAGGAGATTAAAAAAAAAATTTAATTAATTTAAATTCAGGCTCTCTGTAGTAAATTATGTATCATTGGGTTGACGTGAGTTCTGTGCACATGAGCCTGTCTTGAATTGTTCATAGCATCATTTGTTCCGGTTTCTGAGAAACTTCTTTTTTTATCTCTTTTCTTGTAAGAGCTTTTCAACCTCTGCAGTATCAGACCAGAGACCCTGAAATAACCAGAGCAGTGAAGACCCAGAGAGGGGGTCAGGAAGTGAGTTCAGAGCATCTTGACACTGCATCTGTGCAGCAGGTACCTGACTCCATTTCTCCATCAAGACTACGGCCGAAGACTACTTCAAGTAAGTGTTGTAAATATGATCATGTGGCGAAACCTGTTCTTGTTGAACGTGATAAATCTTTAAGAGGCAAAGTAACCTTTGATTCTGATTCAGTGATTTGAGAGTGATTTAAATTCACCATAAACAGGCTGTAAATGAGCCGACATTCTTGATTTAATCTTTGTAACACTGTCTTGATTTCAGAGAGAGCACAATGGACGGAACCAGAACATCCCTCTGGCTGTTTCTCCTGCTCAACCAGCTGCCATTCTGTCCTGCTGATGCAGGACAAGGTTCTTCAACCATGCAGACAAATACATACACAACAAAAGAACCCAGTGGCAGCTCAGTCCATTCCATGGAGACCAGCCTCACTACTACTGACCACACAAACTCTCCGGATACAGACAGCAATGGCACTCGTGCTGACTGCTTAATCGACACTGAGATGGGTCTGGTTGCTATAGGTTCAGCAGGGGGGCTGATTGTCTGCCTTCTGGTTGCCACTGTGGTATTGGCATGTCAGGTCTGCCACATTCAGCGCCGGGTTTATGCCCCCCGAGCCTCCCGGTCTAACATGGACCTGGTGAGCCGTGCAAGCTACTGGGACATTGATCAGCCAGAGGTTGGAGGAATGGTTGGGCCGTGCGACGCCAGTGTTGTGCTAGAGGAGGTGAGAGCACAAAGCGAGATGGAGGAAGAGAGGCACGCTAAAATACAAGGGGTGAAGGAAGAGGCTGGGGTGGGACTTGAGGAAGGGGCCACGGCGATGGCTTTTGACCCAGAAGAGAGGGCCAGTGAGATGCAGTGTGCCAGTTCCAGGGACTCCTGTCTGGAGGTTCCCAGGGATCTGGAGGACATGCCCCTTGTTGTGTGAGGAGATAACCTCAGTAAACTCTTCAGTCAAGATAAAACAGCAGCCAGTCAGTTCAGCTAATGAGCTTTGCTTTAACTTAGCATGTTTGTTTCTTTCCAATTTATTACACAATTTAACTAAACCCTAAGCCCATACTGAAAAACTACTGTTTTTGGAAACCTTGGCGACAAAGAAATAGATTTTTCAACGAAACCTTTATTTCACAGAAGAAAAGACACCAAAGTAGTGAAATGTTATATATATATTATATATAAGAACAAGTTAACAACTTTACAAGATTGGTGTACTCCACTGTACTTTACTGGATTCCACTGTACTTTACTGTACTTTACTGTATTCTGTTGTGCTCCACTGTACTCTACTGTACTTTACTGTACTCTACTGTACTTCCTGTCTTTGGTCAAGAGGAACACAGCCAACAGGTCAAGTGTTACACACAGGTAACAAATACTTTTAAAAAGTGAGGTGTACATTTTTCATGACAATTAGTTAAACATAACTTGTAACTGCAGCATATCTAACATGAAATGCTGCAGTTTTAAAACATAAATGAGTGAACACAATAATTTAACAAAGACAAACCAGTATATCAGCACATGTTTAAATTATCACAGAGATCCCAGGATCTCTTCCTAGATGTGATCTTGCGTGGAGAAATGATGGTTAGATAGTTGGGTCCAATGTCTGCTAACAGTCCTTGTATTAACTATCTATGACCTCTTACCTGTACTGAAGACTGTGTAATGCTACTGCTCTTTCAAAACTGCTGTGTACAAAAAAGAACTAGTTAAAGTGTCAGGGTTTAAATAAATGGATTTTTGCATTGTTTAAATTTCTTGTGTTTCTATCAATCCTGCTGTTAAAGGGCATGAAGGCATACAATACATGGTCAATGGCTGCTCATACTTGTGACTCATACACGTAACTGCACAGTGACTAGTGGTAAGAGTGGTAACATTATAGACAGATATGGAAATTATTGATATTTATATTGAAGTAAGCTCAGACTTCCTTTTTAACACCCCATTATCTGAGACTGGTATTTATATTTAAAACATGACAAAATGTGCCGTCTTAGAAAATGCATTTGTTACCACATTATCTAATATTGTTGAAACACAAAATCTCCTCATATTAAAAGGAGCAGAACATGTAACCTTAACCCCTTCAACCCTCGTCAGCCCAAGCCCCCTAGACAGCCCACAATTCCACATATATAAAAAGGTATTACTCCCCTGGAGTTTTACAAAGAGGAGCTGGAAGTCCAGTTTTACATTTAGCAAAGAAAGAGAGAGGAAATAAATCAATAATAACGGAGGAGTTTATAAATGGATAATGCATATACAATAGTCTGACAAAAATCAACTGACAACAGAAAACAAAGGGCTTGTTGTTTTAAAATAGTGAGTCGTGTTCATATCTGAAACAGCAGCTACATGAACATGGATCCAATGATCTGGTCATCAGAGAAAATGTCTCTGTATGATCTGAACTTAATGGCTGAATATCATCACACCTAGATGCTGAGAGATAATTAAAGTCACTGGATTTGAACTTATATTAATTCACTTCAGTGTTTGTTTAAACATCTGAACTTAGTGAGGCTTTGTGTGAAACATGAACACTATGTTTAGTACAGCAGACCGTGAAAGGCTTGTCATCACTCTCACGTCACACTTCCTGTAAGTGAGGCAAGAATCAGTCTTGAGATTTCATCAGAGAAACCGTCCATGTTGTTAGTTCCTGCTTTGAATTCAAGGGACATCCTCAGACCGCCAACGGCAGAACACCCTAAACCACTTCACTCTGAACATAACCTGGAATAACACAGCTGATGTGTTACTCTGCATACAGTCATTGGTAAGTATGTTTTCATCATCTGAATTATTAACATCGTCTGACGTGCAGCACATATTGCTTTGAACTGATGCTGAAGACAACACACAACAATGTATTAAACCTGAGCCATGGATGAAAATGTAGAAAACCTGTACATGTGTGATGGACTGAAACAGTCCCACCACCGCAACTACACAGTGACTATCACAACTGAATCACTGTGCAGCCATTTGTGATTGATAAAAAATTGTGACGTTATCAAAGTGAGCTCTTACTGTGTTGATAAAACTTAACGATATTTTAATATTGTAAACTGTGACCAGAGAGGTGACTGTGACTCAGATGAACCTGCTGAGTGGTTTGATTTAAAAATACTAGTATGTACCATTGAAACACATGACAGTTTAGAGCTGCATTTAAAGGAGATGATGCAACACCAGGTTTCATTTCACAACATTATTCCTTTTTTACTCCTTTCATCTGTTTCCTCATCTAATGACAATGCTTCAGTTTATCTGCTGTGTAACTTCCACACTTCCTCTTTTCTGTTAGAAACAAACAGCAACCAGAAGACTGAACAACACAATGACCATCATTTTCTTATGGCTGCTGCCACTGACAACTAGCAGCTTGGTGACATCGGGCCAGAATCAAGACTTCACTCATGTGATGACAGGCGAGGTAACAGGAAGTATGTTCACTCAGGGCTATCTGACAGCACAAGAGGCATCCAGCTTACATCCAGTGTCAGAAGTCTCAGGTCACAACATAAGATCATCCTTTACAGCTGGTACGAATCCATCAGAGGAAAAAACTACAACACCCAGCAGGAAACCTCCAACAACATCTTCTAACACATTCTCCTCTGTCAATCAGACAGCAGCAACTCCAACCAGTTCCATACTGTCTCTGTTAAACAGCTCAACAGTTGGTGCCAAGCAACCAACAACTACAAGGGTTCCTCCAATACTAAGCAGCTCCACCCAAAGTCCAGACACAGGAAGTGACAGAATGACCCCTGCATCCACACAGCTCATCTTGACTGTGACCCCCTCTGCCAAGCCTGCTGTCAAGTCTACAAGTACAAGCCCAGTCACAGGTGGTGATGCTACACACCCCACAGCTTCATACAAAACTTCACTGGCCACATCGAAGACATCGTTCATCAGCATCACCAGGGCCAAGAAAAGACAAGATCCACCAAAAGAAAAGCCCAACAGGGGAGTAAGCCACGGTAAAGCAGTGGCATGGATAATAGGTGGAGCCCTGGTACTGATGATGGTAGGATTCCTGGTCATCTTTATAAAGAAACGGAAGCTTCAGAAGCAGCAGATAACGACCACAGACTGGGCCGGTCCTTCACCATTTCTAGAGGATGGAGCCGACAACGGCTTCGTAACGCTGAGGCCATCTAACCGAATCTCTCTCTCCAGCTTCCTACCTCAGAGGCTGTCCAAAAGGTTGTCCTTACTCCCAGAAACAGAGGAGGAGTTAGAGGACATGACCCCAGGTACTACATTTGGAGAGAAACGTCAAGGGAATACATCTGGTCAACAGCTGGATGGAAGTACTGTACCAGAAAGCAATGGGACTGCTGCAGATGTTCCAGGAATGAAAAGCACAGGAGACGTTCCAGAGACTGTTGAAACCTCTCCACAGAATTGGTTTCTGCTCTCCACAGAAAACAATTCAGAAGTTGCAAACCTCAGTCCAAATCCTCATCCTCCATCCGGAGTGGTGGACAATGCTACAGCACAACAGAATGATGGCATGGGCCAAACTTCAGAGAACTGAAACCCCAAACAGTTCAACACATCCAGCAGACGTGTGCATTACTTAAAGCTGCATTTTCATTGGTTTCTAGGCAACAGCAACTGTGACTGAGAAAACAGGAAACGGGCCAACTGATCATCGTTTGAGGAAATCTAAAAATGTTTATCTTGGTCTCTGCTGCAAAAAAGATGTGTAATATCAAAGAAAAGAAACTAGATTTTAAGTCATATTATTAATGTTAGAGCCATGAGACAGGTTACTGGATCCTTTACTGTGCCTCTCACACCAGACAAGCATGCATTTATCTTTCAGCTGATGAAAAAGCAGAAGGAAACATGTTGGTGAGAAGGAGCAGTAACATTGTTTCATTTATAATCTGTAAATACCGAATACAAACATTTGCATTTTCTGCAGAGGAAGTTTCAAAGTGTGAAAAAGGACTGACTCATGTTTCATCTGACACAAACAAGACTGCACCATCTTTGCTTGATTCACTGTCTGCAGAGTGCAGTTTTTCTTTATAAACATACAGAGCACATCACAGTTAGCTTGTACAATAAGTCAAAAAATGCTATTACAGACTGTTTTGTGTGCCAGCGGAGCCATGGGCACCACCATCATAAAACAGAAACCACTGTCAGACACACACACCATCTTCCCCAGACTCAGCACTTTTCAGTTCCCAGCTGCAACAACTGCCGACTGTCAGGGTCTCTCTCTGGAAACTCACATGAAGCTTTGTGAGATGACGCGCACTGAACAACGGCCGACCAACGACTGAACAACTACTGAACAGCGGCCGAACAACAACTGAACAACGACCGAACAATGACTGAACAATGACTGAACAACGGCCGAACAATGACTGAACAATGACTGAACAACAACTGAACAACGACTGAACAATGACTGAACAACCACTGAACAATGACTGAACAACAACTGAACAACGACTGAACAACAAACTGAACAACGGCCGAACAACAACTGAACAATGACTGAACAGCGGCCGACCAACGACTGAACAACAACTGAACAACGGCCGAACAACAACTGAACAACGACTGAACAACGGACGAACAATGACTGAACAATGACTGAACAACAACTGAACAACGACTGAACAATGGCCGACCAACGGCCGAACAATGACTGAACAATGACTGAACAATGACTGAACAACGGCCGAACAATGACTGAACAATGACTAAACAATGACTGAACAACAACTGAACAATGACTGAACAACGGCCGAACAATGACTGAACAACAACTGAACAACAACTGAACAACGACTGAAAAACAACTGTAAAATGACTGAACAACGGCCGAACAATGACTGAACAACAACTGAACAATGACTGAACAACGACTGAACAATGACTGAACAATGGCCGAACAATGACTGAACAATGACTGAACAACAACTGAACAACGACTGAAAAACAACTGTAAAATGACTGAACAACGGCCGAACAATGACTGAACAACAACTGAACAATGACTGAACAACGGCCGAACAATGACTGAACAATGACTAAACAATGACTGAACAACAACTGAACAATGACTGAACAACGGCCGAACAATGACTGAACAATGACTGAACAACAACTGAACAATGACTGAACAACGGCCGATCAACGACTGAACAACAACTGAACAATGACTGAACAACAACAACTGAACAACGACTGAACAACAACTGAAAAATGACTGAACAACGACTGAACAATGACTGAACAATGACTGACTGAACAATGACTGAACAACAACTGAACAATGACTGAACAATGACTGAACAACAACTGAACAATGACTGAACAACAACTGAACAATGACTGAAGAACGACCAAACGACTGAATGACGCACTGAAATCAACTACACAAAATGAAAACATGTGGAAGAGCAAGGTTTTTAAACACATTCTCTGTGGACTGTTACATTGGCCTTTAGAAACATTATACCCTCCATCTGCTGTGAACCTTAATCGCGATAATTTCAACAGAATTCCATATTCCTACCAGAGCAGCCTCGATGTATTTCCTGTGTTCAATGTGGTCATGTGGTTTTCATAATGAGAAGAGTACCTATGTGTATGTAACGTCAGATTGTTCACGCGTTATGATGATGCTTTTATTAAAATGTCGGTAAATGTCATTGGTTTTGTTTCTGTTATTTTATCTGAATGTGAGGCTGGTTTCTGTCTGGTGGTTTTTAAGGTTACATTAAAATCAAACCCAGACACCAAATTATTCTGGGTCAATAATTCACCTTTCTATTTTTTCACGGTTTCACCTAATTAAACTAATAGATAAACAGTTGCGCTACATTTAGAGCAGATACAGAGCAACAACATGCTTGTAATATTTGTTCTCATTTTAAATGCTCCACTGTGACTGAGTCTGTCTGAGCAGGTAGAGGACAGATGTTTACAGATGTTTGATGAGCAGCTGATGATTCTCTGTAGGTTTGTTGCAGCTTTAAGAAAATGAAAATAAACAACAGTTTTATAAGTTTTATATATTTGTGACAGGTTAAGTTCAGCAGGATCATCTTCACTAATGAACACCACATGTCACATGACTTCAAAACCACGATCACATGACTTCAATGTCTCCACCACTAAGCTCTGACCTCTTCTACTGAAGCCTCTCCTCTAACAGAGTTAGTGAAAGTTTGTAGTAACACAACCAGCCTGTAAAGGTGGACTGGTGAGTTAACCAGGCTGTAAAGGTGGACTGGAGAGTTAACCAGGCTGTAAAGGTGGACTGGTGAGGAGATCAGAGACGTCAGGACCAGGGAACCAGGTTTTAGGACTCGTTCCTGCAGGACTCTGTTCTACTTGTGACAAAAATCTAAGTCACTGAAGTCTGAAAACAAACTGCTGAGAAACCAAATCTGTCTTTAGCTATAAGAAATGTGTGTGTGTGTGTATGTGTGTGTATGTGTGTGTGTGTGTGTGTGTGTGTACACAACATGATTGACAACCTGTGCAGGCAAATTAAGCTCAATCAAGTGTGTATGAGAATATATGTGCACAAGAGAGAGAGAGCTGCTGTTGTCAGCATGTGCACACACGTTATTCCATCCCTCTGCCTCATCAGCAGCAGAGTGCTCTGGCTTGCTGCTGCATTTCTCTCCCTCTCCCTCCCTCCCACCCACCCTCTCTCCCTCCCACCCTCGCTCTATCTCCTAACCCGGACCTTCAGCTGCATCAGGAGGCTGCAGAGCGGCAAGCAGAGTGGGGACCGGCGCTAGCAGACAACATGTTTGACGGCACGCAACTACGTCCACCACAGGCAGGAAAAAGAGAGTGACATCATCACCTTCACACAGAGGAAAGAACAGCTGGAGGAGGACACGACTGGAGAGGAGAGATGTCAAGATGAGGTGAGTGAGAGAGGAGAGATGACAGGATGAGGTGAGTACTGCAGTAAACTACAGTGTGATGTTGGTCGATGCTCCATCGCTGTGCAGATTCTCTTCTCAGTTTATTTAAAGACACAGAGCAAGTCAGTGATGTCAGAGAGGAAATTTCTGGAACATGTCAGGGTGTGAACGAGTCTGTGGTGAAGAACAAACACACATGGAGCTTCAGTCTCACAGTTACTGTATCAGCTCACTGCAGCACTCTGAGCTCCAGTCCCACTGGCAGAGCTTCAAGACCAGCTGGCACCAACAGCCTGTCCCACTTCAGACCAGGACCCGTACTGACAGGGGCATCTGATGGTCTGTGTTCAGACTGCAGTGCACACGTATCAGAGGCAGTTCTGTTCTCAACAAACACTGATGTACAACATGATTTGTCATCTGAGCCGTTAAATTTGTGTTGAGATAATTGAACATAAACATCATAAACTGACCACACACACACACACATCAGGGGTCCACCTCCAGTCTAGATCAGAAAACAGCTCAGTATGAGGTTGTTGTGACTGACCTGGACACAGTGATGACGAACAGCTCCAGTCTGTCTGAGGACTATGAGTCCTGAACACAGGGTTCGGTATCGGTGACCAGCTCTGATAATCAAATCTTTTTCACATCAAACTGTTCAAACTCTTTTGTATCATGAAGACTAACCTTGTATACACCCCACCCCCCATCCCTCCCCTCCCCTCCCCTCTTCTCTGCAGAGCCTGGACCATGCCTGCCTGCTCCTCCTCTCTGCTCTGCCTGATCCTGCTGCTGCTGGGGGGCTGGGTGCTGTCTATCTGTCCCCCTGTGTGCCTCTGCAGACAGGGACACCGCGTGGTGGACTGCTCCTCACGAGGCCTCACCAAACTGCCGCCTGGTCTGCAGCACAACATCCACTTCCTCAACCTGTCCTTTAACAGGTGAGCAGCTGCACCTCTCAGACAGGTGACAGGTGCTGCAGGTCAGAGGTCACACATGGTACAGTGATATTCTCTACAGAGATCAGGGTTAGAGAGAAGAGAAATGAAAATAATAGGTTTTTTATTAGAGCTCACACACAGAGCTGATTCAAAGAGCTGGACTTAAAAATAGATCAGAGAAAAATATAAAGACTAAAACAATGAAAAGTCAGAGGTGAACAGAAGAGTTCAGCTAAGATCTTCTGGAAGTTTATTCCAGCTGTGTAACATCATGAGTTTCACCAATAAAAACATGGTGTGTTTTAATCTGCTGCATAACAACAGCGTGGTGAAAGCTGCTGCAGCCTGACTGTTAAAAATAAGGAGCTGTCCCAGATACTGATCAGTTTGAGTCTCTGATGTGATTAAATTAGCTCAGATACAGAGTCAGGGTGGTGACAGTAAACAGGAGGAAGTTCAAGTGAATCTAACTTCTGAAGAAACAAAGAACTTCCTTCCTCTACAGAACATACGTATAACTGATCACAAGTCTCCTGGGTTATGGTCTGGAGGTTCGGGTTCAATAAACTCAAGGCAGAGCTGTGTAACTGACCTGATAATCTTCGGTTACACTGTGTTCAACTCTGAACATTAGTAAAGTGCAAACAACCATAGATGTGTTTTTTAAATGTGACCTTCCTCTGACAGCCTCCAGGGTCTGGACAGTCAGCTCAGTCATTATGCCCACCTGCGGACACTGGACCTGTCCTATAACCGCCTGGAGAGCCTGCCCCCCGCCTTGCCGCGGTCTCTGTGGGACATCCGGGCGGCGGGGAACCACCTGCGCTCGCTGGACAAGAACGACACAGCGTACCACTGGAACCTGAAAGTCCTGGACCTGTCGGACAACGAGCTGGAGAGAGTGGTTTTCATCAACAACACGCTGCCCAGCCTCCGAGCTCTCAACCTCAGTCACAACCGGTTCTGGACTGTGCCCACCAACATGCCGCACAACCTCGAGAGCATTGATCTGTCACATAACTACCTGGTGCAGATCTTGCCTGGGTCTCTGGACCGGCTGCCCAGGCTGGCTCAGTTCTACCTGCATGCTAATCGCTTCTCCTGGTTGTCTGAGGGGGTGTTTGACAAGCTGACGGGGCTGGATGTCATGACTCTGGGAGATAACCCCTGGGCCTGTGAAGAAGAGGAGAATATCACGAGGCTGCTCAGGTGGGCTGAGCAGACTCGTGCCACAGTCTTAGGCTGCCCGTGTTACACGAGACCCATCTGTGGACAAACCCACCCAGCGACACCAGGGAGGGAGTGGCACTCTGCACTGTTCACAGAGCCCCCGCTCTGGGTCAATGGCAGAGGTGAAGGACACGACAGTCAGTCGCCTGCCAGGACTGCAGAGGTCACGTCCAGCTACCAGGCCAAGTCTGCTCTCTTTGAGACCGGGATCTATCAGGGCAGCAGAGCAGGGAACGAGTCTGGAGACAACCTGCTGGTCTGGACATCTTCCACCACTTTTGACAGTTTCTCCACTAGCACAACGACACGCCCACCGCCTTCAACCATGAAGCCCAAAGTCTCGCACTCACAGAATCAAGGTTGCGGCCTCCTGGTGGAGACTCAGCAGACTGTCACTCTGACTGTTTTAGTGATGACAGTAGCAATCAACAACTTCTGACTGAACACAGAGAAAAATGACTGGATTAGTCTGGACTGTGAATGTACCACCAAGTAACTGAGCACCTTCATTGTCCCTGGTACAAACTGTTACTGCCTTCTGTCACTGTCAGCATCATCATCATCATCATCATCATCATCATCATCATCATCATCATCATCATCCTCATGAGCTCAACATGTGAAAGAAAATGTCTGTGAATCCCTGAACACAAAGAAACTGACAGAAAACTTGTGAAAACACGAGTGAACTGGTTCAATGCTCATCTCTCTGCTGTGCTTCACGATACTGATGCTTGTTTTGCTCCTCAGAACCAGATCTACAATAATCATATAGAACATCCATCACCATGACTGGCTCCTGGATTTACGACAGAGTAAAGGGCTAGTTCAGTGTTCACAGGAGGACTTCACAGAGCAGATGTAGGTGTGGATCAATGCAGTGAAGCCCACTGATGTAATAAAGTGTGCAACAAAATAAAGTCTAAGTTGAGAAACCAAAGCACAAGAAACAATCATCCTGTTGAACAGAGGAAGTCGACCTTCAAACTAAAAGACCTGTTTTATATTCATGTTAAAATAATCCACTGACTCTTTCATCCCTGTGGTTTTATTTCAGCTGTGACCGTTTCTTTATCAGAGTGTTTTTAAGTTTATGAAACAGTCCATGAACACTGGGCTGACTGTAGCTGTAGTAACCTGCTACTCCTGCATGGTCACTGTCAGTGGTGGTTACAGTGGACCACAGTAGAGTCTGTAGTCTGATTTATCTTCAGTCTGGAGGAGACTTTAGAAACAAATAAGAGTTTCCCTCCAAACAAAGAATAGAGGAATCAGTCAGTTAGAGGTGGAAATTATTGATCAGCATGTCCAGAACTGTTTCTTATGTTTACATCAGAATGGTGACAATGGCCCTCATTTATCAAACGAACGTACGGCAGAAAACCGTGCGTACGACCATTTCCACGCAAGCTTCGGCATTTATCAATTTGGACGTGAGCGGAAGCTACGATCAGATCTCACGTCAGGTCTGAGCTTGTGTACAAGAGTCTGAATTTGCGGTGCAGCAGCAAAATCTGGCTGAGTCTGAAAATAATTATTAAACAAACCTCAGCATAAACAGTCACATATTTAGAACAGATCAAAACGGATTCTTAAAACGAATAAAACAAGATAAAAACATTTGAATTTTAAAAAACCCCACGTTTTTTACTGATACCACTTTTTTGTACAATAAAACAATATGAGAGGCTAAATAGCCTAACATGACATCTAATTATTGCACATTAAAATTTGATAATAATAAATACAAGCAGAAATGTGTGTTTGCAAATTAACTCATGGCAAAATTGTGTAATTGTTTTTTGTTTTTTCCGATGGGTGTGACACAACTGGAACAACAATTAAAAGCATCTGGTGAGATAATCATTGTTGCACTGTGGTTGGTCAGATGTTTACTCACTCCCCTATTTAAACAGATGCTTTGACAGTTATCAGTTATCATCATCAAATCATAACGATGGCAGATTTACTCGTTTTGGAGGAACAATACGCGCGCGTCAGACGTGAGCGCGTTTTCAGAGACCGCAGGGATCTCCAGATTGCTGGGTTTCCAAATTTGATTGGAGCAATTGATTGCACTCATGTGCGTCTGAAGGCACCATCCATGAATGATTACGCTTTCATCAATTGCAAAAACTACCACTCTGTAAATGTACAGGTGATTTGTGATGCCAAGCTCACACTTTTAAACGTGGTGGGCAGGTGGCCGGGGGGGGACACACGATTCTTTTATTTTTCAAAACAGCTGTGTTGGCGCGCGGCTGCAGGAGGCGGCGCTGCAGAGCCAAACTCATCTCCGTTACCCTCTTCCACACAGCGGTTTTATGAGCTCCTGTGATCCCACTCTTCAGACTGCCAAAAAGCACATCCTTATTTTGCGCCACCTCGGATGTCAGGATGTCGATCTCCATCTCTGAAAAGTTTTGTTTTTTGCCAGTAACTTTTCTCTCCATGTTTGACCTTAGTGGGCGGGGCCTCCGAACCAGGAATATTTAAGGGCGTGACATGTTAATGACGATCGAATTCAGCTGCCACATTTATCAAGAGCCGATCATTCGTACGCTGGGATTGCTCAGATACGAATGTTTCATGAATCACACGTGTATCCTATCGTAACCAATTCTGCGCTCAGATCTGCGCCTGTTTTCACGCAAGATTGATAAATGAGGGTCAATGAATCTGAGTTTAGACTCTGTGTGAGTCAGTGAAGAGACAACAGCTGTTACAGCTGTTATTAACATTATGTCTTAAATCCAGATGGACTGTTGACTGATTCAGTTGAACTTTATTGACAATAAAAAAATAAAAACAGAGGCTGTCACTTGGTCATTTATGGTCTGACTAGTAAACTTCCTGCTAGTGAAGGTAAATATATAATGTGTTGGGCTGAGGTCAGGTCAGTGATCCAGAGAACATCAGACAGACACACACAGGGTCAGAAGTGAATGAAAACCCTCACGTAACAACAAGGTAATAAGGACAACAGACATTAGAGGAGGATGGACATTCAGGTTCCTACCTGCGGGCCACGTAGTAGAACACTGGGTTCCCCGTCTTGGAGGTTCCTGCCTGGTAGAAGATGTTGAGGGTCTTTAAGGCTTTGAACTCTTCCTTCTCATGGACCTGGTGCCTGAAGACAGAGAGAGCTTCATTAATTCTTGTTAATAACAGTGTAACATCAGGTTTTATTAGACCAACAGTATGTTACATGTTACAGACAGAACATACTGACTGAGTGAAGAGATTAAACACAAACCACTGACTGTCTCAGAGGGTTCAGACTCTTATCTTTTGTTTGTAGAGATGTATTTATCTTAAAGAGAAGGAGCTCTGGACGCATCAGGAGGAAACCACAGAGGAAACACAGATGAACCCAGGAAGTTGGGATCAAATCTTAGAGCAACAGGAACATATGAACGGACACATTCATTCTCAGCAGCTGGACAGACAGCAGCTCACACCACACTGATCTCATGCTGCTGTTATCTACAAGCTGAAGTTGAAGTGAGGGTCTACAGGTGTAGTGTCTCTGCTGAATCCACCTGATGAGGCATGAGCTGGTTTACAACACTCAACTACAGCCCAGTCAAAGCAGTCGTCATATCTGAGTGTCACAGCTGATCATCAGTGGTATAAGTTAATTATGACCGAGAGGGAGACTGTGAACCTGTAGACCCACCTGGTCATGAACTCCTCAAACTTGGAGCTCGTCAGGTTGAGACTGGACCAGTGAGTGTCAGCCACAGGTTTGTGTTCAGGAGGTCCCAGGTAGGCGAGCAGGGTGGCCATCTTGTCAAAAGGTCGTCTGCCTACAGCCTTGTGATCCCTGGAGGTGAGATGATAATTACAAAGACTGCAGACAGTTTATTCCAGAGACCATGCAGCAGGACACACTGGTGTGTGATCCTGGAGGTGAACCAGGTATCCTGACCTGTTACTGGACAGGTACTGGCCGATCCTCTCCTGGTTGTTCCACAGCAGGCGGTGCAGGGCCAGCACGTTACCGTCACTGATGAAGGACAGACTGTGGTTGACAGAGTCACTGGGTGGAGAGTCAGACGCTATGTCCAAGAAAAACCTGTGGAGGAGAGAGGACAGTTCAGTACCTGAACCTGGAACCTCAACCTTGAACAACTTGAACCTGAAAGAACCTGAACCTGAACCTGAAACAACCTGAAACAACCTGAACCTGAACCTGAACCTGAACCTGAAGAAACCTGAAGCTGAATCTGGAACCTGAACCTGATCCCACCTGAAACAACCTGAACCAACCTGAAACAACCTGAACCCTAACCTGAACCTGAACCTGAAACTGAACCTGAACCTGAAACAACCTGAATCTGGAACCTTAACCTGAACCTGAACATGTGTGAAACCTTAAACCCTTCCGACACCAGCAGATGTAGTTTGAGCCAAAGCAATAGTTCTTTAACCAGAGTTGATTTGTTGTTCTCTGTTCAGACCGAGAGGCGGGTTGGCATCGTGCTCCAGGTTCTTACCTCCTGGCTGAATCAAAGTTGCTCTTCACAAAATCATTAAAAGGTCTCATGTGTTCTTCTTTTGTAAACAGGACATGGTTTGCAATGCTCTGCAGAATCTGAAGGACAAGAAGAAACAGACAAAAAGCACATTAGACACTCTGTTACAGTACACCGTCATAGTGTCAGCAGTTCATGTGGCTGCTGTTCAAACAGAGTTACATGGTCTTTGAGTCACAGTGCCCACAGCTGCAGGTTGAGGTTGTTGGTGACTGAGCGATTGAAGGACTTCCCTTGATTCTGAAATCATGTCCTTAGAATCTTTCATTTCTTTCTTCCTCTGAATCCCAGGAATACTTTCCCCAGAAAGGTTTATCTCTATAATATTATAAGGTCTCCACCTTGTAAAGACCCTTGAGTCAATGTTTGTTACGATTCTATACAAATAAAATTTAATTTAATTTCTGTTTAAATTTCTAGTAGCTGAATAGACTTCCACTGAAAAGTCATGATCTCTGAGGGGGAGGAAGCCGATCATGAAGAATTGGGCTACCAAACACCCAGTGTGACCATCTTAGTGCTCAGCTAAGGGTTAACTGTGTGGAGCAGCAAAGAGTCTGTTACAATCCACCCTGATGTTTCTATGGTTCGACGAACGACCTGGATCCAAGATGCTCTTCATACTAAACCTGCTGAACAGCGGTCTGCACTCTGACCTGGGGACAGTCTCTATCCTGCACGTCCACTGTTATAGATGTTTCCCTCCGCTGTCTTCACACCAGCTCTACACAATGTTTACCCACACAATCAGACTACAGCTACAACAGCATTAACAGTATCTGTTCTGTACATATATTCTTCAGCAAACACATCAGAACACACAAGCTAATAATCCCAGGGTCTGACATGGGAGCACGTCCTCGCAGGAATTGATTATGTCATTTCCTACCATTCAACACTACTGCACACCAAGATGAGTATTTGGTTTCTCCGTCTCATCCACTGACTGGGAGATGAAACGTTCCCTTCAGTCAGTCTCACCTTGGACATGAGTTTGAGACCCCGTTCGATCCTGGGCAGGGGCTTCTTATCCAAGATGCCGGCTTCATACGGAGACACAATCGCAGGGTTGACGAAGCGCAGGAACATGGCACTGCCCACGGCTCCGATGCTGTTCTGAGGGAAGCGCTGACTCACCACCTGAGGATGATGGAGGGAGCAGGGAGACAAAGGGAGATGTAGAACAGATGGAACAGAGGAGAGAGGGTTGAGCAGGTTTGAGCAAAGGGAAGGAGAAAATATTGAAAATGGATTTCAGTACATTTAAGAGCAAAGGAGGGAATGATGAGAATAAAATATACGTGTCGATATGTGTAAGAGAGCAGAGTAAGGAGGCTCAGGAGGAGGAAGAGGAGGTTCATCCTGGGCTGTAACAAGAGAGAGAAGCAATCTGACTTGAGTTACAGCCCAAGAAAGAGATGAGAGGAAGAGCGAGACAAGAACCGACCGAGCCCTCTCTGCTGGAGATGAATGAAAACTGGGTCATCACAAAAAAACACAAGGCGATGAAGATGTGGAGCCGTACAGGTGAACATCCAAAACAGCATAACCAACACGTCCCATGTTGCTTTGAGGCAAAGGAGGGCTGTGTGACACATTCAGGGGGGTTACGACCTCACATCACAAGCTCCAGTCTGTCCCTCATCAAGTCCAGAAAGCTGAAGCATGACCGCAGACAGGAAGTCAACCCTGCATCGTCTTACTTTGAAGGGATCTTCAAATTAAGATGATGCTGAGACATCTAAACAAGTCCCTCATGTAGATTTTGAGACCTGCAGCCAGAACCACATCCGGTGGTCTACGGTCTAACACTGAGTGTTGTCTGTAGAAGATGTAGACCCATTTAAGCTTCTTCCAATTTATAACAACTTGAAGTTTCTGTAGTTTTGTTCATCGTTCTATGAGAAAAATAAAATGAGTTTAACTTCTGCAACAGAACAACGTTTGATGGGTCAAAACACCCAAACCGACCACCTACCTTTAACATGTGAGCACACAGTTCTTCTGTACTGAGGGATGACGTGGTCACCTTTGGTTTTACCTCTAACTGAGGGTTATAGGGCTCAGGAAGGTCCCCGATCGCCTCATACACAATTCCTGTTTATCTCCTCTCTGACACAGCACAGGGCGCTGTGGACAAGGAGGAGCAGCACACAGGTGGAGCAGGGGGGCAACACAGACCATTTAGTCGTCATCACAGAGGTTTTACATGAAGCCACGTTTCAAACCCCCTGACCCTGACCGTGAACCTGACCCTGTCTGATCAGCTCAGCGCTGGTGTTACTGATGGACTTCACTCCAACAGGGTAAGATATTTGATGAGCACAGAGGTGTCACTCCTCACACAAATGATGGACAAATCTATGAGAATAAACTGCAGTTATTCTCCAACACAACATTCAGAAAGCTGGAGACTACGATCCAATCTCTGCGTCTTAACGTGAAACTGATTCTGTTGAACATCAGAAAAAGAGCAGAAGCTGTGGTCAGCTGGAATCACACGGCAAATTATTCAAATGTCCCTCTCCTGCTCACCATCTGATTGGTTGGTTGTTCCAATTAATTGAATGTATTCTCAGAATGCTCCAAATTGCAGTTTGGGTGGAGCATCGGTTTGAGTATGCTGTTAAAAATGAAGCACACCAGAGGGACTCATGTGATGACATCAACGCACACCACACATACTGTATCTACATGAGCACACACACCCTCCATCCACTGCCCAACAAACCAGAGCTGTATCTACACAGAGTTCAGTTCAGATTCATCAGCGTCTGTTTGTTTGGTGGAGGAATACTTCAAATGTCAGTACGTCAATCAAACAAGGCCATGGTCTATTAATTCAAGGGGGAGAACGGCTTGAACTAATTTTCACCACGTTTAGTTGAAAACTCATTTGACTGCCCCCCCAGCCTCCTCCAGGATGTGCCTTCACTGCAGTATCAAAGTATCAGGCAGGTTTTTACCCACGGTGTGATTCCACTACACCTTCCACATGAGAATGAATCATCAGGTATGAGCTTTTCACCAGTAACTATAACTAAGAAACTGAGAACCAGAAAAGGTTAGAAGCGCCAACATTGATCATGAACAATAAAACGTGGAAAATGGGTTTTTATTTATCCTTGACAAATATGAAGAACCTGCAGAGTTCTACCTGAAACCACACTCAAATATCCTGACAAACCTAACCTCCTGTCTCCCACATGTACAAACACATACATACCAACACACATATATACAAATACATCCAGTGGTCAGTTCATTGGGAACACCAGCTCCTCCTTCGTGGAGGTCTTATAGAAACTGGTTACAGAGGGCGCTGTGGAGGCTGCAGTCTCCACCATGATCAACAGCTGTTTACCCAGTCAGTCACTGACTTTCTTTTAGCTGCTGTTCCTAATAAAGTGACAACTGACTGTAAAACACAC